>NC_064920.1:200028122-200336372 GCF_023897955.1 Schistocerca gregaria | reverse complement strand
CTGATTTGAGGAGCCTAGGTATTGAAGGTGAATGGTAGGAAGTAGCCCAAGACGGGGACAAATGGCGAAAATACGTTGCTGCGGTAATGGACTCTCGAGTTCAGTATGACCAGTGTGTGTGTGTGTGTGTGTGTGTGTGTGTGTGTGTGTGTGTTGTTGTTGTTGTATTGTTGTTGTTAGTGGCAATGGTCAGACACAAAGCACTGGCAGCGTGAAGTCTTCCAATTTCTGGAGCTTCAGAAGTAACGAGTTAAGCAATCTTCTGAGGTTGGTTGTTTGGGGGAAGAGACCAAACAGCGAGGTCATTGGTCTCATCGGATTAGGGAAGGATGGGGAAGGAAGTCGGCCGTGCCCTTTCAAAGGAACCATCTCGGCATTTGCCTGGAGCGATTTTAGGGAAATCACGGAAAACCTAAATCAGGGTGGCCGGACGCGGGATTGAAACCGTCGTCCTCCCGAATGCGAGTCCAGTGTGCTAACCACTGCGCCACCTCGCTCGGTAAGCAATCTACTGATTTACATACAATACGAACAGCACACAAATTTTAACTTGGTTGATATCAAGTGTGACTGCAGTGTGAAGGTGTAGCAAGTGTCCCGGACGCAGCCCGTAACCTCCCGCGGTCAGAAAAATGGTACCGAATCCTCCCAAGCCCACAAGGGTCTGAAAAACGATTCTCCCGGTTGAAGCAGGTAGCAGTTCTAAACGTTATGAATACTCCAAGCAGGCAAAGTAAAGCATATGAAGTTACAGTAAAAGATGTAAAAAATTTTCGCCTGTATTGTGTGTTTAAAAGTTTTATCTTTTATCTTATTGAGATAAACTCCAGCCGGCACCGCGCCAGAGACTTAAGTCCCGCTCAAGGTCACGCGCAAAGCGTGCATAAGTGAATCAATATTTTTTGTTTAAAACATGGGAGGGGTAGGGGAAGGAGATAAGGAACATGGCACAGATAATTATATTATTGTCTATAATACAACATACAATATGTCAGTTTGGGAGGATTCGGCCCTCTATCTGCTTACCTACCTGCTTTCGGGAGGATTCGGGGCTGCGCCCATTGTCGCTAGGGAGAGGAGTGGTTCAGGGAAAGCATGTTTTGTAACAAGGGTCTACCTGCAATGCGGACAGTCAGCTTCCTTTTCTGAGAAGGAGTTGTAAGCAGCAATCGCGATGGACTGAGAATTGCTTCATCATTGTATAGAAAAAGAATGTGAGAAATAAGCAGTACCAGCTTGTCTCATTGACTCATTTGTGTGTGGTTTAATAAAACAACTACTAACATTAATTATCATTTATCTTTCATCTTTATAACAATAAAAGTGCTAAAAAAATCTTTCTCATTTCAAGATTTAGTTAGACGCCAATGCTGATAATGTTGGAGGAAGAGGGTATTATTCAATGATGATAGGGGCAGGAGTACCAAATAATACCTGATTACTCTCAAGGGTAATGGTTCAAATGGCTGTAAGCACTATGGGACTAAACATCTGAGGTCATCAGTCTCATAGACTTAGAACTACTTAAACCTAACTAACCTAAGGACATCACACATAGCCATGCCCGAGGCAGAATTCGAACGTCCGACCGTAGCGGTCACGCGTTTCCGGACTGAAGCGCCTAGAACCTCTCTGCCACAGCGGCCGGCCCAGTATAAAGAACCCGGTAAAACATCAAATCTCCGAATCGCCGCGGCCAGAAAAAGAGCCTGTAACAACGGAACCAACGACGACTGAAGAGAATCGATCAACGTGATAGAAGTGCAACGCTTCCGCAAACTGATGAAGAGTTCAGTGCTGGGCTGTCAACGAATGTCAGCGTGCGAACCATTCAACGGAACGTCATCGATATGGGCTTTCGGGGCCGAAGGCCCACTCGTGTACGCTTGATGCCGGCACGACACAAAGCTTTTCGCCTCGCCTGGGCCCGTCAACATCGACATTGGATTGTTGATAACTGGAAACATGTTACATTTTTAGACAACATAGTTGTATGGAGATAAACTGCGATTAATTTACTTATAATGAATTATTCAAAATGACAGTCACAATCGCATTAGTTTTATTTTGCTGCCAACCGGTTTCAACCCGCAATGGGGTCATCTTCAGGGCAATTTACACCATTTGGTCGCTCGTTTGAGTCGTCACCCTGCCTGTCCACTGTCTACGAAGTTCTTGTGCGAAGAGTAAATGGCACTCCTGCTTGGATGTTCTTTATGGTATTCGGTGCGAAATTTAGATCGAACAGTTGCTGCAGAGTTCGTTTCATGAAACCAAAACACACACTGATCACGTTCCGCACTAGTGAAAGTAGCCATTTTAACTGAACACTACGCTGCGACCGGCCGCTGTGGCCGAGCGTATCTAGGCGCTTTAGTCTGGAACCGCGCGACCGCTACGGTCGCAGGAACGAACCCTGCCTCGACATGGATGTGTGTGATGTCCTTAGGTTATTTAAGTTTAAGTAGTTGTAAGTTCTAGGGAACTGATGACCTCTGACGTTAAGTCCCATAGTGCTCCGAGCCATTTGGACCATTTGAACTACGCTGCGCTCGTGATGACGGAATACGGTACGCTACTGATGCATTACGTGAATCAGACTTGAGGCCGTTTGCTACAAAATGACACAACTACCGATTCTGTAAGTTATCTCAATAACTTTCTATCTCATTCCAAAGTTGTTAAGTTCTTTTTCACGCTCCTGCATAAACTAAATGAGCCGTTCTCGGCGTTGTTTATATTTCAGTGACGCCGCGGTGAAGGCAGAAAGTTGGCTGCTGAAGTCTGGCGCGACAGCCGAAAGTAGTGCAGGAAGCGACGAAAGGCGAAGCGATGCAGCGCATTGTGTGTGAGGAGGCAGCAGGTAGCACAAAAGAAGGCAATTAGCTCGCTCTGCAGCCGCGATAAGCCATCCCAGCCACGCCGCCGCAGCGGCCGATGCTCACGCCTCGAATCTCTCTCCCGTCCACGAGCGGCGAGAAACAGACGCACAGTTCTCAGAGTCACCCAGTTTTTAGTACTGCTTGTACAAAACACAAGTCGTTCGTTAGTCTTTCAGCACTTATTCGCTTCCTAACAACCTCTATGCATTTTGACCTCAAATAGCTTTAATCTTTGTTGATCCATTATAGACTGGGGGACAACAGCTGGAATGTATTTCTTGATGCAATAATTTACCAACAGTCGTACGTATTGTAGAAATTAATTTTATGAACTTCTTATGTGCTACCAGTTTCGGCACTACATTGATGCCGTATTCAGGCCCCACATGTCATAGTCATAAAATCGCTGTGCATGGAAGGAGCTATATAACTGGATCCGTGAATCAAATCACTATGCAACAGCTCTGTGTCGCCTGGCCACCAAGAGGTGTTGCACAGCGATTTGATTCACGGATCCAGTTACATGGCTCCTTTCGTGCATAGCGATTTTACGGCTGTGACCTGTGGGGCCTGAAGAGGGCATCAGTGTAATGCCGAAACCGGTAGCACATAAGAAGTTCATAAAATTAATTTCTACAATACATACGGCTGTTGGTAAATTATTGCATCAAGAAATCAAATAGCTTTTGACACCATATTTTGTAAAGATGGTGTCACACAGCCCATGAGTACATAGAAATGTTACAGCTCGACACTAAGAGCTGCTAACGAATAATTCTTTATTGCAAACCTATTTCGATCTCACCATGAATATTTATACCAAAGGAGAGGACGCCTGAGATATATTTTGAATTTAACTGTCAGTGCAAAGCCTTGAGTCACGTAACAAAGAGTACAAAAAATGAAGCAATGAGACTGGCAGCTTTTATACAAGTAACGATGTATTTCTACTGTGTTACCTGTGTAACACCATAGCTTACGCACTGCATACTCTTTGTTGATTCATTTAGCTTTATGTTTTGTTCAACATCCCATCGTTGAACTTCTGTAATTAGTGTATGATTAATTCTATACTGTAATAAAGTGTAATCTCTGTAATAGGCACAATATAAGCAAATGATATGTTTTCTCTTTCTCACATGATCTTGAATAATTTTGTTTACATTATTTTTGATAGGAATGTCAATATGTGCAAATGTTCTGTTTTATTTAATATGTTTGGTTGTTGTTGTGTAAACTGGTGACATTCACTTAGGGTTCTTATTTTGTATGTAAAAGGTGTTCTGGTTCCCCTCGGGAACGAAACTGTGTAGCGGGCGCAAATTGTGGTTGGCCTAGCTAGAAAAGGTGGAACCAAGAGTCAGTCGGGGACGAGTTACCAAACTATCTACTATTGATGTAAGAGTTGTGTATTGGGGTGGTTCCGAGAGAGGCTTTTCCTGACGCTTTCCACTGCCTGGGATGGATGGATAAAGAGCTGGAACTACTCTGAAATTGGTATCTATCATCGCCACCAATAAATGACAGAGCCCAGCAGTTCTACTTGCAAATCCACCTACCAACATGCATTCGCCACCACATTTCGCACTCACTGTAATGGAACACTAGAGTGATGTACAGTGAAGGATCAGCTTATTGGATGTGTTAGTGTGCTCAAATATAAGGTAATTTATAACTGAATTCATGTACCTACCGTGATTTATCCTCAGTCACATATCCACTTAGGGTCCCTCCCAGGCTATACTGTTTACCGAGTGCCCTTTATTGAAGACATATTAAAACCAATATGGTATTAGAGTGTGCTAAAATTAATATTGTTTGTTGAAAGGATCTTACAAATATCTCATATTTGTGTTTCACTGCAGAAAAAGTTCAGAACGGCAACTGTTGAGTCATATGTTCATGCTTGCTAAGTACTTGTTTCTCTAGTGCATTGATAGTGTGTTTAGTTTGCTCTGCTACATTGGTCAAGATTAGCCCCCCACCCCCCCCCCCTCCATTGAAAGTAGTTCAAATGCATAAAGTTACTTAATTACAGAAAGTTTTAACTACTCCTGCTATTCAAGTCAACTTCTGTACAATATTGGGTTCCTCTTGTGCATTCAAAGTGGATATTAATAGTGTAATAGGATCCACAGTTTATCCTTTATGCTCATGATAAATAACAATTCATAGAAAGACCACCGTCAATGAAAACAGTAACTTCTTTTTGTTCAAAATTCAGTGATAAATTGTTTGTTAGTAAAATACATTTAACTTTCATTCTACAAAGAAAAGTATTTAGCTGAGAGAGACTTAACTTATGACCAGTTCATAATAATGCAGTGAAGTACACTTACAAATTTTGTCAGACAGGAAAATGTTTGAAAAGTAATACTGAACCTATGTCCAATTTATGATTCTGCAGTGAATATTAATAGTAATGCTATAAAGACCATTCAGCTTGAATAAGCCTTGAAAGTAATAATGTGTATGGTTATCTGTTATATTTATGCAAATAGTTTGTTCTGCTCTCTCAGATCCAATCTTACCGTGAACATATGCAGGTGTCAGAGTTCATTGCGCTCTCGAGTGACAGAAGTGTTTGCCCACTGAAGTTACTTATTTTCAGTTCCTGAATAAGAATGTTGCTCATTCTCATGCCTAATTAGGCTGGCGACCGTTTTCTTTATTCTTTGAAAAGTGTAGACAGGTAAAACATTGTTTTTTATTGTTTACATATTTACGGAATTTCTACTTTCATTTCCGATAATCCATCTCCGTTAGGTACAACACGGTCAACATAACAAAATTCCTCTCAGAGGGTAACACTGCTGTGCTTCTTTATACTATAACTGCTTGAATAAAAATTATTTCACTATACAAATTGCCTCCAGCTTTGAGGTTATAGTATAGGAGTAGCGGACGGAAGTGTTATACGTGGCTTTTTCGTAACAGGACAATTTGTTCTGTTGGGGCATAGTACGTAATAAACCAAATTTGGTATTTGAGTACACAAGCTACGTAAATGCAGTTGCAGTGTTATACCTGCTGCCAAGCAGTAGAGTATATCACCTAGTCAAGAATAAAATGTACCAAAACTGTTAATCTCCATCTTCATATTACAATCAGGTCCCAACTTTTCGTAACAAGGCAGTTTACACTCGGGAGCGTACTGAAAAGTACATCTACATCTATATCTACATGGATGCTCCGCAAATCACACTTAAGTGCGTGACAGAGGGTTCATGGAACCACCCTCACAATAATTCTTTATTATTACACTCTCGATCAACGCCCGGAAAAACGAGCACCTACATCTTTCTGTGCGAGCTCTGATTTCCCTTATTTTATTATGATGATCGTTTCTCCCTATGTAGGATGGCGCCAACAAAATGTTTTCTCATTCGGAGGAGAAAGTTGGTGATTGAAATTTCATGAGAAGATTCCACCACAACGCAAAACGCCTTTGTTTTAATTATGTCCACCCCAAATCTTGTATCATGTCATGGACACTCTCTCTACTATTTCGCGATTATACAAAATGTGCTGCTCTTCTTTTAACTTTCTTGATGTACCCAGTTAATCGTATCTGGCAAGGATCGTAGACCAAGCAGCAGTATTCCAAAAGAGGATGGACAAGTGAAGTGAAGGCAGTCTCTTTAGTAGTGCCTCCCTTTGTTTTTATTCTGTTCTCAATATCGGTTGACGTATTCCATGTCATGCATGTTACTCGTTCGATCTTTTCGAGTCGTTGACACAAATGGCAATCCTATGTCACTAGAGGACTCCGAATGGTAACGTGTAACATCGTATTGCGTAACGTAACTACGTAAGTCGGCGTCATAAACATCGTACTGTAACCGAGCTTCTAACCTCAGAAATCGTGTCGCAGATTGAAATCCACAGAAAAATGAGAGCTGTCTACATCTACGTCAGTAATGTCTGACATTGGGTGGTTCGTGCTCGTAATGAAATAAACGGTGGTACCAATCTCAGCGTGTGTGACAGGGCTCGGTGTGAACGACCGCACACGGCAAACGACGAGAATCATCACAATTTGGTTGATGAGCTCATCAGAGAAAATCGTCGGATAACACAGACACAGCTGTCAGATAACTGTGACATATCACGAGAGTGTCTACAGTCCGTCATTGCACATTGCACTATAAGTAGTTTTACTATTCTGGCAGGAAAATATCTGATAGTGATCGAAGTAGACGATAAGCTGCTTAGACAACAAGAGAGTATAAGCTTTTGAAAAGTGGTGCTGCAGAAGAATGCTGAAATCAGGTGGGTAGCCGTGTAAGTAACGAGGAGGCTCTGAATCGAATTTATGGCAGAACATGACTAAAAGAAGGGATCGGCTGATAGGAGACATTCTGAGGCATGAAGAAATTGTCATTTTGATGTTGGAGGAAGAACCAAGACTTGGATTCATAAGGAAGCAGGTTGCAGTAGTTATTCATAGATAAAGAACCTTTCATGGGATAGACTAGCATGGTGAACTCCAGCAAACCAGTATTCGAACTAAAGACAACAACAACAACGTCATACGTGAGCTGTGAGCGTTTGTGAAAGTCATATAGATTAGGGTTATTACAGTACCACTAGCGTTGACATCAGGAAGTACAAATACGAGGATTGGAACTTTAATAGTGGTAACTATTTACTTGCAGCTCGTACAAAATAGATACGTGTTTCAAAGATTTACTGACCTTCAAAGCGTGCGGTAGCGTTCTCGCTTCCCACGCCCGAGTTCCCGGGTTCGATTCCCGGCGGGGTCAGGGATTTTCTCTGCCTCGTGATGACTGGGTGTTGTGTGATGTCCTTAGGTTAGTTAGGTTTAAGTAGTTCTAAATTCTAGGGGACTGATGACCATAGATGTTAAGTCCCATAGTACTCAGAGCCATTTGAACCATTTTTGACCTTCAAAGTAGTCACCAGCATTGTGTATAACCCGTTGCTAGCGATGAGGAAGTCGTAGGATACTCTCAGGAGTGTCAGTTGTGTTGACAGTTCGAGCGGTGCGGTCTATTGCCCGACGAATTTGCAGCAGTTCTGAAGAGAAAGCCGTGAAGTGTTTCTTTCAGTTGAGAAATCGGGTTCTTACGAGGGTTTAAGTCAGGGGAGTGCAGCAGGTGCTATGGTACTTAGCAGCCTCATCAGTCAAACAAATCAGTAACAGCTTGCACTGTACGTGCTTGAGCATTGTCCTGCAAAATGAAGGTCAGGTCGTGCAAAAAGTGTCATCACTTCTGTCCCAAAGCTGATCGTAGGTTGTGTTCCAAAAACGAACAGCGTAGAGACAGAAATGACGACACTTTCTGCAGGACCTGACCATCATTTTGTAGGACAATGATCAAGCACGTACAGTGCAAACTGTCACTGATTTGTTTGACCGATGGGGGTGCTAAGTGCTATACCACCTACTGCACTCCCCTGACTTAAGCCCTCGTAAGTTCAACTCGATTTCTAAACTGAAGGAGACGCTTCACGGCATTCGATTCAGAACTGCTACCAATTCGTCGGGCAATAGACCGCGTTGCTCGAACTGTCAACACAACTTGCACTGCTAAGAGTATCCTACGACTTCCACACAGCTGGCAACGGGTTATACACAAGGCTGGTGACTACTTAGAAGGTCAGTAAAACTTGGAAACACGTATCTATTTTGTACGAGCTGTAAATAAATAGTTGCCACGATTAATGTTCCAGCCCTCGTAAATGCACGACCCTACAGTTGTCTCATATTTAAACATTTCGTCACGTGTAGATACCTGAACACTGATAATCCTTTTTTTTTTTCAAATCGTTTCGGCCTACTAGGGACAACGGGGCTCGTCTTAACTCTCAGCTACGGTCGTCTGCTTTTTCTTGGCCCAGCATGTCTTCATCTTCTGGCTGTGAGCCCTCTTACTGTCATCCGTCCACTTAGGTCTGGCGATGCTTGTACAATTCTTCCCTGTGAGAGACAGTGGGAAGGCTCCCTGCAGGATGGCCTGTCGCCATTCAGTTTGGTTCTCGGTTGTCTTTAATGGGATCTGCAGTTCCTCTAAGTCTGATTTAACAGAGGTGATCCACTTGGCTCTGTGAGGATCCTGTTGGTGAGCCTGGAGTGATTCAGGCGGGTCATTTGCCCCCAGAAGGTCAGTCGCCTTTCCCTCATGTGTGTGACTATGTCCTCCTGATGTTCGTAAAGCTTACTGTACCTGATTCTGTAGGCACCGTCTCCCTCTCTTATGGGTCCTAGTATTCTCCTCAGGATCTTCCTGTCTTTAAGCTCTAGTTTCCTGCATGTCCACATTCGATTCATCAAGAGGTGATATTGGTGATGAACTTAGTCTTCTGTATATTGACTCTCAAGCCGGTTTTTACTGCAATACTGTAGAACCTCTGTAGTTGGTGAGTAGCTTCCTCCGTGCTGTTGCCCAATAGAGTGAGATCAGCAGCAAATGCTAGACAGGGTACATTGAGGTTGTCTTTTTTGTACCCAAGCTTCAGTCTTGCTTCTCGTGACAATGTGGAGGTCCATTCTCTGACTATTTTCTCCAGAACACAGATGAAGAGGATGCAAGGTAGGCCATCCCACTGTCTGACTCCTGTCTGGATGGGAAAGTTCGGGGAGAATTCACCCCAGAGCTTGACTTTGGAGATGGTGTTCTTCAGGGTAGCTTGGACGAGTCTGGTAGTCTTTCCATCGAGGCCTAGTTCCCACAGGGTAGAGAAGAGGATCTGTCGATCTATTGAGTCATAAGCCTTTTGGAAGTCTACCATAAAGGCTAACCAGGGGTGTTCCCCTCAGCTCCTATATGAAAGGATGGTCTTGAAGTTTTGTGCAGGATCTACTTGCACAGAAACCAGCCTGATATTCACCTAGTTGGGAGTCTAGCTGTTTGGTGACTCTATTTTTCAGGGCTTTAGAGATCTTGTAGGTTATAAGCAACAAGGAGATGCCTGTGTAGAAGTCAGTCTTACTTCCTTTCTTGTGTAGTGGATGGATCATAGCTGCAGTCCATCTCTCTGGCAAGACCTCTGTTTTTCCAAATCTCCTTAATGATGTGGCTGACACTCTGCAGGGACTGGTCATCTACGTACTTCCACATTTCTGCAACTATACCATCTTCACCTACGGCCTTGTAGTTCTTAAGGTCTTTGATGATTTTCTCTATCCCTTCCCTGTTGGGTGGTATAGAGTCCTGCTTCCTGACAGCGGACTCAGCGAAATCAAGTCTCTTTTCCGGTTGTTCTGCATTGAGGAGGTTCTGGAAGTATTCTGCAACTATTTTTGTGCAGTCCCTGTTATTCATTTGGAGTTTCCCATCTGGCCCTCTGAGATGTAGGGGGTTGCGGCCGTGTATAAAGTAGTTTGTTTCTTGAGTCGCTTTCGCTTGTAGAGATCTCTTGAATTGTTTTTCTTGAAGACTTCTTCTGCCTGCAGTATTTGGGACCTGCTGTAGTTCCTCTTGGTTTTGTGGTTGATGCTCACTGTTGTTTTTCTTTGCGGAATGAAAGCCTGATGGTTGAGCTCATGTTTGCACTGATTCTACTTAATCCAGGCTCTACGCCTTTCGTCTGCAGTTTGATGAAGCAGGTATAGTTTCATGAGCGACATCCAGGAGGCCATCCTTGTTTGTGTGTGTTCTTCTCAAGGGTGGTCTGGAAGTCGCAATCCTTATCGGTCAGCTGGTGAGTGTTAAACCTTGGTATTCTCGAAACCTTTGGGGTATTGTGAGCTCTTCACCAAGGTTGTAGGTTGGTCTTAACCAGGGAGAGATAGTGGTCAGAGTCGAGGTTTGCTCCCTTCAATATCTTGACGTTTTTTATTTCCTTGTGACATCTCGTGTCAATAGCCACATAGTCTATCTGAAATTCATCCAGCATGTGATTTGGATTCCTCCAGGTCATGGCCTTCCTTAGTAGTCGCTTGAACGCATTTGATATTAGGACCAGGTTGTAGTTTCACAAAGGTCTCTGCGGCGCTCGCCATTTCTGTTGGTATGCTTGTGGGCTGGGTAACCGCCTGCTATCCTGTGGTACGTCTTTTCCTTGCCAACTTGTGCACTGAAGTCACCCATAAGTATGATGGTGTGGTGGTTAGGAATCTTGTCTAGGGCCATTTCGAGGGTGTTCCAGTAATATTGCTTCCAGATCTTTCCTATTGGTGTCATTTGTAGGTGCATGGAAGTTAACTATTATGTATGCTCTGTTGTGGGACATCAAGGATATCGAGGAGGTTCTGCCATTGGGGCTTGTGAATTGTAAAACATGGTCGACCATTCTATAATGTATAGTAAAGCCGGTGCCCAGGTGTGGAACTGTCTTCATCATTCTTACACCTGGTTTATCTTTATAGATTCGGTATCCTTGGGATTCCATTGCACTCTTATCTTGGAACAAGTCTCTTGTAATGCCGCTATTATGATGCAGTATTTCTCCAACACATTAAGGGGATGTTTGCGTTTACCAACTTTTAACAGGGAATTCATGTTCAGTGTAGCTAGGTAAGTGGTGTTCCTTTTCTTTTTCTGTTCTTGTTTATGTGATTCTAGTAGCGGTGGAGTACATGAAGGTGTATGCTCCCCAGAATCCGATGAACAATCCGTGGATTGGTTACCACATGCGGTATTATTTCTGTTGATATTTCTCTTCATGTTTAGTCCAACGAGTGTATGTATGGGGTGACACTAGTGGGTGACGAAGTTAACTCTCAAGGTTGTTAGCCCAAATGTATATTTTATGTACCGCCACTAACATGTGGAACAGACGCTGTTGGGGTACCGCCACTGACATGTGGAGCAGCCATGCCCTTGGTATTAGTTCTGGTCCACCCTGGGTATTTTATTTCCCCGGTACCCACCGTATCTGGTGAGCATCCTCCTATCCGCCAGCTGGGGAGGCGCTCGGCTGGAGACTCGCAACTCATCCAAGTGATAATCCCATTATTTTATGTTTTGTACTTTTAAATTAAGTGATGTATTTTGTATTATTTGATGCCAAAGTTGGAACATTGTCAATTAAGCTACTTTAAATGACCTTAAGTGAGTATATGAAATTATACACTGTAAGATAAAAAAAGACGTGCAACTAAGGAAGTGTTCGAACTGGGCGCAAATCGGCAGATGTGGTGTGCATATACAGACAAACGAATGATTACAGTTTCAGGAAAGCTGAAAGATTTACTCAACAGAGGGAGCTTCACGAATTGAGCAAATCAACAACTCGTTGGACCACCTCTGGCCCTTACGCAAGCTGTTACTCGCCTTGAAATTGATCGATTGAGTTGTTGGATGACATCATGAGGGAGATCGTGCGATATTCTGTCCAACTGGCGTGTTAGACCGTCAAAATCGCGAGCTGGTTGGAGGGCCATGCCCATAATGCTCCAAACTTTGTCCGTTTGGGAGAGATCAGTAGATCTTGCTGGCCAAGATATGGTTTGACAAGCTCGAAGACAAGGAACAGAAACTCTTCTAGTTTGTCGGCGAGCGTTATCTTGCTGAAATGTAAGTCCGAGTGGCTTGCCATGAAAGGCAGCAGAACAGGGTGTAGAATATGGTCGATGTATCGTTCTGCTGTAAGGGTGCTGCAGATTATAAAGGGATCCTGATATAAAAAGAAACGGCATCCCAGAACATCATTCCTGGCTGTCGGCTCGTATGGCGCGCGACAGTCAACTCGGTATCCCACGGCTGTGCAGGGCGTCTCCAGACACGTTTCCGGCCTGGAATCTCATTGACGGAATTAGGATTGCCTCCAGCGTCGAGTTCCGCTTCGAAATGAACCCCAATGACCAGTGAAGTGTCCCAGCAGCGTCTGTTCTGAAGACGCCCGGATCTCTATCAGTGCCAAGCCAAATAACTGCTTGCATAAAGGCCACCGTTGGACTAACGCGTTATTGACTTTCTAAATTCGTACAGCTTTCTCTCTTGAACAAATCATCAATTTTTTCTGAAACTGTAATCATGTGTTTGTCTGCACATATACATCACATCTAAAGATTTGCGTCCCATTTAGATAATTCCTTCGTGATGTGTCCTCTTTTTTTGTCTTTGGCGAGTGCCAACCAGGAGTAAGTGAAACTAAAGCAGTAAGTTACTAAGAGAGAAGGAAATGGACTACTTCCAATTGATAGTACTGAACTAAAGTAGTAAATTACTCCAGGAGTAAAGTTTTCATTTACTTCCAAACTAAATTTATTGGCTCCATTACCGGTGGACAGTACCATTGAAATGTTCGCTGCTACGTTAGTAACTTAAGGAGGAAATAAGGCCAAAATTTACTTCTAGGCAGTAGTAGGAGTAAAGTAAGAGAGTAAGGTGCGATCTTTGAGTTCTGTGTTTAAGTGCCGAATTCTATGGATTACCTGGACTACAAAAATATATGGGGATGGGGGAAGAGGTGAACATCCCAAGAACGAGGGTTTTGAGGGTTGTATTGGAGAGAAGATACCAATTTGTGATGTATAGCGACAGTGATTTGAAAGAGCGGTTTGGGTTTCGTAAGGGAACTTTTGAGTTACTGCTTGGTATGCTGGAGCCGATACTGCAGCATATTTCTGACAGGAACTGTGCTTTGTCTCCTAGGCTGCGACTTCTTTGTAGACTACGAATCTTTCGCACAGGTACTTATCAAATCGTAGCAGGGGATCTCATCAATATTCACCCTACTACAGCTGGAAGAGCTTTTAACAGTGTGATAAACGGTTTAATTGTCTTAAATCACTGTTTGTGTTCCATGCCACAGATCCAAGAAAATATATCAAAGAACAAAAGGGACTTCTATCGAAATGGTGGATTCCCAAATGTCATAGCAGCCATAGATTATGTACATACATCCATACCTTGTCCTTCTAGACCAAAAGTAGAACTATGCAGAAATTGCAATAATTTCTTTTCTATCAATACACAAATCATCTGTGATGCCAATATTAAGATTTTGAACGTGGTAAGCTGTTGGCCTGGTTCCACGCACGATGCACATATTTGCGACAGTTTTAGAGTTGCTACAGAATTTGAAAATGAACAATATGATGGGTTGCTTTTTGGAGATAATGAATATGCTCTCTCCAAACATTTTATGACGCCTGTGTTCCGAGACCACACAATAGAGCCTATGTAAGGTGTCAGGCAAATCGAACACCTTCCATGAAAACCCTGACATGATAAGCAAATCCAGTAGTATGTCACATAGCTCCGAATAAACGTGATATTAAATTAACTAAAGTAATACGTGTAACAAGTGAGCAAATGGAATACCACAGACTAACACAAGAATGCCTAAATGCATGTCATACCTTCCCACCGTGAGACAGACGCAGTTCCGTGGGGAGAAACGAGAACAGAAGCCAAGAGCAGAACTGTGTTAAGTTAGTAGGCCCTACGATAAGGGACGGACACCCACGTCGCCAGCTAACCGTTAGGACCACCCCCCAGCTCATGTTAAAAGCTAGAGCCTTAGCGTGAGACTTTTTCGCGCCTCTGTTATGTTGCAAACTGTAAAAACATTGCCCCACCACGAAAAGTAAAACGTTTCTCATTGGATAGACAGAATTTTTGTAGGCGAAGCTTAAGGTTAACACTGAGACCCTGATTGATCAGATGAAAACATAGGCAGATAGGTTTTTTAAACTAACTTCGGTAAATTGTAGTAAGGAGAAGTTAGGAGAGAGTTGCTTCCTAAACAGCGAGGTGAGCGGAGCTGTGCGGCCCCCTGACGAACATTGACAAGGTAATGAACGCATGCGATGCTGCATAACAGCGCATAAAGCTTCATTCAGAACTGCAGAAGTCTCATCTGTTACACCCCCTTTTTGCGTAATACTAGTGTCGATCGTCAATTAAAGCTCATGGAGTTCACATTTGCCACTTTAAGTAAAAATCTGAAACGCGATGATTTTTCTGTTATATAGTTATTGAGAAGCCACATCAGCCACCAATTTACGGCACGTTAGATAAGTAATTAAAGATAATTGAGGGTCACTGTAGAGCATTTTGATAGTTTTCTCTTTTGTGAAACTTAAATTGCTCCTAGATTATAGATGTGATATGGCATAGGTCATCCTTCGACCCATTGTAGAACTTGGAAATCCATTCAGGGAATATTCGTTCACATTTTTGTTGAACGCAGTTGGTTTTATCATCCTGTATTAAAACATTTCCTTTTATCAATAGCGCAATTTATAAACAATTTTTTGTGAGTAGAATAAAATTTCCAATGGTAAACTTAACTGCTTTTTCGACGTTATTTTACCAGCTAACTAAAAATAGGAAAGCCTTGAACCCCTTCCACTAAATTTAGTTAGTATTAAGATTCTTTTACAGGGAGTGCAGTGGAGCTGACTCTGAAATCATTAAGTATTTGGTTATATCATCGCTAGTCTCACTGAACTCTTCTGAACTCTACATGTCATGTGTGGTCTGACGCCTCCATATCAGCAACAGGTCCCAGGTTCAAACTAGTCAATTCCCTAAAAAACACGCTCAGAGCGTCGTTGCGCGAAAGTGGTAGGGAGACACGATATAGAACAAACAAACACCACGCAGAATGTTAGACCTATATTGCTGCCAGATGTGTAATAGAGCGAGCGTTCGGTGTTTGGGAGAAACTTTTCCAAATTCTCACCAAAACAATCCGATTTAAAACAAACAAGTGTGGGAATGTTATTGTGGTTGCTGCAGTTCTACAAAACTTTAGAACAGAAGACAGAGATGTGTTTCACCCTGTTGCTGTGGAGGTGAATTACATCCGAACAACACACATTTCAGAAAGAAGCAGATGCTACAAGCCAAGCTGTCGGAAGGTCTATCACAATTAATTATTTTATTAAAATTGTGCCTAGATTTTTCTAGTAAAATTAGAAGTTTGTGTAAAGACTTTTCCTTCTTAAATAAACAAATAAGCCTCAGGACTGTCACCACTGCAGTGAAAAGTGATTCATTTTACTTATGAGTAATTTTATAGTTATGTTCTTTTTCTTTCTTTCTTATTTTTTTGCCAGCAGATTAATATTCTCATTTTATTTCTTAATTGAGTATACAAAGTCGTACAGTGTTTCGATTATTTAAAAAATCTTCTTTTATCATACTGAAAATTCAGATAAATATTAGAACGTGGTATTGACAAAAATTAGTACCGATGCTAATATGATAAACACAAATATTATGCCATACAAGAAACAAGTACGTCTTAACCACTTGAAAAATATCAAGGAAAGAAAAGATGTTTTACACATGTGAATACTTTCTTATTCATTCACAAAAACTCAAATTTCTCGAGCTCATTGGCTGAAGAACCGGAACCTGATGTTTGCTCCATAACGTTTTCAAACTTATTCATAATTTTTAGGTTGCGCACTTCTTCCATTATTTCTCTTTGTCTTTCTGTTAATATCATTTTTGCATTGTATTCCTCTCTTATGAAACGCATTTTTAAGAAATGAAGCTCGTCTGTTTTTTTTTCAACCACTCTCAGTTCATCACAACAATTGCATGTTTTCTCACTCTTTTCTTGGGCTCATCTTCTGATAATTACAATGAAATCAAGACCTTTAGCTGCGTACAGGCGTTGAAAAACATCATCCGGGACAGTTGAAAATGTGTCCCCGACCGGGACCCGAACCCGGGATCTTCTGCGTACATGGCAGACGCCCTATCGGTCTTCTTATTTTATTTATTTATTTCTTCATTCACTTATTTTTGTATTTTGTTCGTTGTTCTTACGTGTATTTAATCGCAGCGGACGTCACATGGCATCCATTGAAGTTTGTTGGTGATCTTTACTCTCAGTTTTTTTATTACAGAGACCAGCCTGCTCTCTGACGTAACACGCTGAGCTACCGTGCCGGCTCCGTCTGAGCTACCGAGGGCAGGTACTATCTCAGGCACGTTCCCCGTGAGACCCACGTTCCCAATTTACTGTCCACACACTACATTTGTAGTGCCCCTGCCCACTATACACATTACTCGCGGCGGACAATCTACCGATTCATGTAAGAGTTCGGGCAATGTGAGTGCATCCGCACTGAAGAACATCATTGGCCGGTAAGCCTTACCTATATGAACATGGTATCTGTCCTTTCATATGTCTTCTGATAAGCTCCCACCAGAGAGTGCAGACCGAGGTTCTTGACTATGGGATCAAGTTACACCTTCTGCAGTTTCATTGCTACATTCAGAGCAGTTATCATCATCGAAGTTGCTTGGAAGTAGTGGACGAGCGGTTCTAGGCGCTTCAGTCCGGAACCGCGCAACTGCTACGGTCGCAGGTTCGAATCCTGCCTCGGGCATGGATATTTGTGACGTCCTCAGGTTACTTGGGTTTAAGTAGTTCTAAGTCTAGGGGACTGATGACCTCAGGTGTTAAGTCCCATAGTGTTCAGAGCCATTTGAACCATTTTTGGCTTGGAAGTATCTCATTATCTTCAGATGAGTCATTGTCGTTAACTCCAACTATCCCTCGAAAACGTGTGGGATCATATCAACAACCATTTGGTTTATATCGTCGATCTTCGTCTTACCTGCTCCACCACTACTTTGAAATTGTTCTCGATTACATTTAGCTTTCATTTTCTTTGCTTTCATTTACATGTCGTTCCAGATTACTTTAAGCTGCTCTTGTGATCTTCGTGTAAGAGCTTCTGAGTTGTACTCAACGTGCATTTTTTCCCAAGGATCCTTTTTCCTTTTCAGCATGTTGACATCGTGTTTTTTTTAAAAAAATTCAATAGTAGTTATGTACTTTTTCATTATTTCAACAAAACCACTCTTCTTCATTTTCTGGTACGTTCTTCGAACGTTTCTTGGCTACCTTCATGCTGGCGCTTAAATTAATACTCGTCACCAACCAATAATGGACGTTGGTAGCTGTAGATGACGGGGTTAACAATAGATTCATTCATTAGTATCACGCTTCTTTTTCAGAATACTCAGATCTTATCATTAATTAGTACAATAGCATGTAGATTCCCCAGTTTTAAGAATTCAGTTTCCTTTCTACCTTCTAAATCTATAGAAATGAACAAAAATTATGCAAAATGAGACGCAGTAATGTCTGCCAATCATCAATGTTTTCCGAGAGGGAACGTAATGCACGTACCAGCAGTGTGCAGAAATGGCTTACTTCTTTTGTAAAACGGCGTTACTACTTTCGTTACAACTAAAGAAGTAAATAGAAATTGAGTTCTCCAACAGTTACTAAAAGAGTATATTACTACAGAAGTAGATTACTAAAGTAGTCCAGACTAAAGAAGTAAGAGTCAATACAAGAGTGATTTATACTAGGCGTGTTTTTTAAGTAAGGTCCGTTTTGTTCTAGATATTAATAGTTCGCACGCATACCGCAACGAGCGCGTGCGTGGTGTAGCAGCATGCCTCGGGAACAACTGTGCTCAGTTTCAGCTCTGTAGCTAACCAGTACGGTTCTGTTCTGCGCTTTTAAAATCTTTAAGACTATCAACTCGCCCGCCGCGTGGGAGGTTCGCTCAGTGATACGGTTTTTGTCAGCAAGGAACCTGTCTGCTGCAGAAATTCGAAGTGTACAGTGATACTGTTATGAGTGAAATCAAAGTCCTTAAGTGGGTACTAGAATTCAAAGATGGCCGTGAGAACGTCCGCGGTGAGGACCGCTCCAGTCGCCCTTCTTTGATTACAGACGATTTGGTGGCTTCAGTTGAAGCGAGGATTCGTGAGTACAGGCACTTCACAATAATACGTCTCCCAAACTAATTTCCTCACGCGTCAAGATCAGTGCTTTACAACATTGTTTCTGAACACCTAAAGTTTAGGAAACGGTGCTCCCAGTAGGTCCCGAAACTCCTAACAGAGGACCACAAAAACAAAAGATTTGAGTGTACGATGAAGTTTTTGACTCATTATCATGAAGAAAGAGATGGCTTCTTGAGTCACATCGTAACTGGAGACGAAACATGGGTTTCGCATATCACCGCCGAATCGAAACAACAGAGCATGGAATGGAGACACAAACATTAGCCTGTAAAGGTGAAGGCCAAACAGACTTTGTCCCAGAGCAAAATCATGATATCGGTGTTTTGGGATAGGAATGGTGTTTGTTGGTCGACTTCATGTTTGAGAAAGCTACGCAGAACGATTCAAAACAAAAGACGCGGTATGTTGACAAAGGGAATTGTCCTTCTCCATGACAAGATCTTACACTGCAGGTCAGACCTGCGATTTACTGGACTTTTAGGCTGGGAAGTTTTAGACCACCCTAGAGTCCTGATCTTGCGCCGATCGATTTCCAACTGTGCCTCCACCTCAAACAACATCTCAGTGGCAACCGTTACAATGGTGATGACGATGTGAAAACGGCAGTGAACTCTTGGTTATCGGAGCAAGCGGCAAGTTTTCATGAAGAGGGTATTTTAAAATTGGTTGAGATGTATGATACGTGTCTGAACAAACTTGGCAACTACACTCCTGGAAATGGAAAAAAGAACACATTGACACCGGTGTGTCAGACCCACCATACTTGCTCCGGACACTGCGAGAGGGCTGTACAAGCAATGATCACACGCACGGCACAGCGGAGACACCAGGATCCGCGGTGTTGGCCGTCGAATGGCGCTAGCTGCGCAGCATTTGTGCACCGCCGCCGTCAGTGTCAGCCAGTTTGCCGTGGCATACGGAGCTCCATCGCAGTCTTTAACACTGGTAGCATGCCGCGACAGCGTGGACGTGAACCGTATGTGCAGTTGACGGACTTTGAACGAGGGCGTATAGTTGGCATGCGGGAGGCCGGGTGGACGTACCGCCGAATTGCTCAACACGTGGGATGTGAGGTCTCCACAGTACATCGATGTTGTCGCCAGTGGTGGGCGGAAGGTGCACGTGCCCGTCGACCTGGGACCGGACCGCAGCGACGCACGGATGCACGCCAAGACCGTAGGATCCTACGCAGTGCCGTAGGGGACCGCACCGCCACTTCCTAGCAAATTAGGGACACTGTTGCTCCTGGGGTATCGGCGAGGACCATTCGCAACCGTCTCCATGAAGCTGGGCTACGGTCCCGCACACCGTTAGGCCGTCTTCCGCTCACACCCCAACATCGTGCAGCCCGCCTCCAGTGGTGTCGCGACAGGCGTGAATGGAGGGACGAATGGAGACGTGTCGTCTTCAGCGATGAGAGTCGCTTCTGCCTTGGTGCCAATGATGGTCGTATGCGTGTTTGGCGCCGTGCAGGTGAGCGCCACAATCAGGACTGCATACGACCGAGGAACACAGGGCCAAGACCCGGCATCATGGTGTGGGGAGCGATCTTCTACACTGGCCGTACACCTCTGGTGATCGTCGAGGGGGCACTGAATAGTGGACGGTACATCCAAACCGTCATCGAACCCATCGTTCTACCATTCCTAGACCGGCAAGGGAACTTGCTGTTCCAACAGGACAATGCACGTCCGCATGTATCCCGTGCCACCCAACGTGCTCTAGAAGTTGTAAGTCAACTACCCTGGCCAGCAAGATCTCCGGATCTGTCCCCCATTGAGCATGTTTGGGACTGGATGAAGCGTCGTCTCACGCGGTCTGCACGTTCAGCACGAACGCTGGTCCAACTGAGGCCCCAGGTGGAAATGGCATGGCAAGCCGTTCCACAGGACTACATCCAGCATCTCTACGATCGTCTCCATGGGAGAATAGCAGCCTGCATTGCTGCGAAAGGTGGATATACACTGTACTAGTGCCGACATTGTGCATGCTCTGTTGCCTGTGTCTATGTGCCTGTGGTTCTGTCAGTGTGATCATATGATATATCTGACTCCAGGAATGTGTCAATAAAGTTTCCCCTTCCTGGGACAATGAATTCACGGTGTTCTTATTTCAATTTCCAGGAGTGTATGTCGAATAAAAGAGTGAAGTATGTACTTTCTGAAAATAAACTTACTTTTTTTAAATAACCTTTTGTTGTGCACTTATGTTCAAATGGACCTTACTTGAAAAAGTCGTCTCATACTAGTTTGGTGCTCGCCACCCTTAGAGTGTGTTATGAGTCTTCGTGAGCATCTGCACTGCATAGTGTTGCATTGGCAGCGATGCTGAGATACATGGATCACCATTGGTTGTTTGTAGTCATCTTGTGTCTTTTTTCCTTGCCAGAATAACAGACCTCTGCGAGAAAAGTTCAATGATGTAACTCGTTTTTTAAGTTTTGACAAGAAATAATTGTGATCGTCCGATATTAGTGACGAATCCATAATTTCACCGTCGCTGGAAGTATCGGCGACAGTCCTGGCTGCAATTCACATGGGTCGGCGGTAGAATAAAAGGGGAAAAGGTGCCGTCTTGCAAAAATAATCTGAAATCAAAGTTTTTGTCGAATTAATAGTGTTCACGGTAGCGAGACTGATTTTTGAAAGTCCTCCTCTGAATTTATGAACTCGACCTTAACACCGCTGTTTGGCCGCTAAAACCAAAAATCTGCTTGTTCCTAAAACTTTCTTTTTTTAGTAGATGTTTCGGGCACAGCCTATGACCACATTAGCTTACAGATGACATGTTAAGAGAAAACGAATTTATAAGTATTGAGAAACAAATTTATACACCAGGGAAAAGACGTTAATAATGGAACCGCGCTGCGTGATAGCTATCGTAGCGTTAGCAGTGTACTACCGTTACAGAAACCACCTATCATACCACCAGATAGTGTAGCAGTAGTGGCGTTGGCACCTTACTTTACAATTCGATGGACAATTAGTAAGAAAATCGGTACCAGAAACAAGCGTAAAATATAAAACAGCAATCAACGCTTGTCAGGAAAACAAAATCACAGAAGAATGCGAGAGAAAGTACATCATCAATACATGTGACTTGAGGAAGGGATGATGGGAAGAGTAGGAACAGAGAATAGAGGGGACATGGTGGGGATGGGCACGAAACAATACTAGCCCACGCAAAAGAGAGCCACTGATTTACAACAGTGGTAAATCTGTACCTACAACACTTAAGATCTATCAGCTACTCCAAAATCTCTTGAAGGATGAAAGTGAAATTTCGTTAATGCTTCAAGAAGTAGGTTCGCAAGCAAACATGCACCAAAAGAAGGAGAGGTGGGAGAGAGGAGGTGTGGGGTCTACACCACCTTAGACGATACTCAGTATTAATTTCTTGACTCTGGTATTTAATCTTGTTTGTCAATAATTTTACGTATGCTTGTTCTTAATATTTAATCTACAACATGGTCGTAACGTAGGTGCAACCAGAACAGAGGACTATAAGTGCAGATTCCAGACAAACATATGATCCATGAAGAGAGGGACCAACCTTTTCAGTAGTTTTAGCAGCAACAGTCTGGGTGACTGACCGATCTGGCCACGTAACATCAACCAGCATGTACTTGACGTGCTCGTACTGCGAAAGGCTGAAAACAACGAGGAACTACAGCCGTAACTGTTCCCAAAGTATACGTAGGTGTGCTATATGGTTAAATGATGGACACCCTCTTCAGTAAATTATTCCTGGGGTAAAATAGAGCCCCTTCTGATCTCCAGGCGGGGACTAGTGAGGAGGTGGCCGTCATCAGAAGAAACAAAACTGGCGTTCTACGGATCAGAGAGTGGAATCAGGCAGGTTAGAAAATTTAAAAAGCGTAAAGGGATATGTTGAAGTTAGATATTGTGGGAATTAGTGAAGTTCGGTGGCAGAATGAAAAATACTTTTGGTCAAGTGAGTGCAGGCTTATAAATACAAAACCATGCCAGAGCAGGTCGAATAATCAATAAGAAACAGGGCTTTGGATAAACTACTACGAACAGCAGACTGATCATATTATCGTACCCACGATAGGATGAGGCCAACAGCCACCACAATAGTACCAGTTTACACGCCAACTAGCTCCTCAGATGTTGAAGAGATTGAAAGGATATTTGATGACATAAAATAAATTATCCAGATAGTTAAAGGAGACGAAAATTTAATTGTGATGGGAGAATGGAATTCTACAGTAGAAAAATGTAGAGAAGGAAAACAGGAAAAGAATATGGACTAGGTGGAAGGAATGAAAGATGAAGCTGCCTGGTATAATTTTGCCCAGAGTGTAACTTAATCATAGGTAACACTTGGTTTAAGAATCACGAATTTTAGCTGCATACGTGGAAGAGATCTAGAGACACTGAACGGTATCAGATTAAATATGTAATTGTGAGGCAGGTATTTCGGTACCAGATTTTAAACTGTAAGACGCTTCGAGGAGACTCTGATAATAATTGTTATGAAATGTAGATTAAAACTCAAGAAATTACAAAAAGATATGAAATTAGAAAGACGATACCTTGGGCATAAGTTGAAAGAAGCAGAGGTTGCTGGCAGTTTCAAAGGGAGCATTAAGCAATGTTTGACGGAAGCAGGGGAAAGGGCAGTAGAAGACAAATGGTTAGCTTTGAAAGATGAAACAGTGAAGGCTGCAGAGAATCAAACAGGCAAAAAGACAAGGTGCAGTAGATATCAGAGGTGAGACTGACTTACTTGATGGAAGGAGAAAACAAAACGTAACAAATGAAGGCGTCAAAATGGAATACAGACGTCTAAGAAGTGAGATTGACTGAAAGTGGATAATGGCTAAGCAGGACTGGCTAGAGGACGAAAACAAGTTTACACAAGGATATATATAACTAACTGAAAGATAAGTACAGCCTATACGAAATTAAAGACACCCTTATAGGTTAATGAAAATCAAACCTACGTTTATGGCATTTGTAGACTTACAGCAGTGATTGCCAGCCTGGGGGTGATTAAACCCTGAGGCGTAAAATGAAATTTTCTGAGGGGCAAAAACTAAACGATAAGTTTCTGTTTTAGTCATGAAACTAAATTATTTTCGAAAGATCATTACAATTACGACAATTCTGTAAGACTCTAGTACTGATTCTGCAAGTTATCAATAATCTTTTTTTTTCTCGGTTGGTACTATTCATGCAGTGGAGGTTACAGGTTCCTCACGTAGTCCACCCACTATACACATATTTTGTGCTTTGTCCTGTACATGGCTGGTGATACAAGCGAGACATACCTAATAAATGCTAAACATCTCAAGAAAATGTCTTCTCCAATTTGTATACAGCATCTGCAGATATGTTTCGTAACAAGTGTCTAGTGGATAGTTAGCTTTATTATCTGAGAAGGAATTGTGGGTAGCACTTGTGAAACACCACGAATTCCTTCCTCATTCAGACACGCACACAATTAAATGTCATTCAGTTCTCATCATTTTCAAAATAAAAATGTTCCAACGAAAGTCTTTCATTCTACAGTTAATTTCGAGACGGAAGGGGGGGGGGGGGGAGGGGGAGGAGTGAGGGCGGGGATATTAGGTTATGTCTGATTGCACTCAGGAGCAAAGGTCTAAGAAAGGTTGAAAACCACTGATTTAGAGCAAGTTTTTGCCATTGTTGATTGGAATACACTCTTTGAAATTCTGAAGGTAGCTTGGGATAGGGAACGAAAAGTTATACAAATCTACATCTACATAGACACTCCCCATGCTACTGCACGGTGCGTGGCCATTTTCTTTCCTGTTTCACTCGCAAATAGAGCGGAGGAAAAACAAATATCTATATGCAACCGCATGAGCACTTACTTCTCGTATCTTATCTTCGTGGTCCTTAGGCGCAATGTACTGGCGGCAGTAGAAGCGTTCGGCAGGCAGCTTCAAATGCCGGTTCTCTAAATATCCTCAATAGTGTTTCACGAAAATAATGTCGACTTCCCTCCAGCGATTCCCATTTCAGTTCATGAAGCATCTCCGTAACACTTACTTGTTGTTCGAACCTACTGGTAACAAATCTAGCCTCTGAATTGATTCGATGTCTTCCTTCAGTCCGACCTGGTACGGATCCCAAACACTCGAGCAGTACTCAAGAACAGGTCGCACCAGCGTCCTATACCCTGTTTCCTTTACAGATGAACCACACTTTCCTAAAATTCTCCCAATAGAGCGAAGTCGACCATTCGCTTTCCCTACCATAGCTCTCATATGCTCTTTCCACCTCATATCGCTTTGCTACGTTATCGCTAGAATATGTCAAGCACAGCACTAGCAGTACCGTATCCAAATATTACAGGTTTGATCTTCATACTTATCCGTGTTAACTTACATTTTTCCATATTTAGGGCTAGCTGCCATTCTAAGTCGCTTTGTATCTTCCTACAGCCACTGAACGTCGATAACTTACCGTACACCATGGCATCATCAGTAAACAACCGTAGATTGCTGCCCACCCTATCCACCAAATAATTTATGTATATTGGGAACAACAGCGGCCCTATCACACTTCCCTGGGGCACTCCTGCGATACCCTTGTCTCTTACGAGCACTCACCGTCGATGACAACATACTGGGCTCCAATATTAAGGAAGTCTTCGAGCCACTCACATGTCTGTGAAATTATTTCGTATGCTCGTACCTTCGTTAACAGCACGCAATGGGGCACTGTGTCAAATACTGTCCGGAAATATAGAAATTTGTAATCTACCTGTTGTTCTTGATACATAGTGTGCAGTATATCAGAGACAATCCAGCTGAGTTTTGCACGAGCGATGCTCCCTAAAGCCATGCTAGTTCGTTGACGTAAGCTTCTAAATCTCAAGAAAGTTTATTATATTTGAACTGAGAATATGTTTAAGGATTCTGTAGCAAACAGAAGTTAGGGACATCCACGAATAGCATTTTTCCTTCCATCTTCCCTTACGTGATGACTAGCCAATCATATTAGAGGGGCAATTAAAAGTTTTACAACAGTGACGTCAGATATCGATAGTCTGTAATAAATAAAAGTACCTATCCCCATGCAAAACCAGTCGTGCCCTGAGGAAGGCCGTTGCAATTCGGCCGAAACGTCGATTTTAGTTTATTATTGTTGTTGTTTTTTGTTTTTTTGTTTTTTTGTTTTTTAGCAGTGACTCGGCATAATACCCAGAAGAATTTTAATCACTATGACACCGGCCACGGAAGCCTGCGTTCTTACATGGAAGTTAGTGATAAGTGCCATGACTTTAAGAAACCACTTGTAAGTAGAGTCTGTTAACCATTGTTATCGTAAAAAATTTCTATGACATTATTATTAGTCATAAAAACTAATAGCCTGTATTTCCTATTTGCATGAAACACGAATGGGAGCAAGTATTACAAAATGGCAACAGTGGAGTAGAAAAATTTTGAAAGGAATAAGAATTGGACCCAGGTGACGTAAAATTTTTCATAGTAATCTGTTTTATTCGGCGCAGCAAAGGTAGGACGGCTTGCATGGTAGCACGTTGCTTGCATGGTTACGCTTGATAGCGCCTCTTTCTGTGTATATAGAAACCTTTTCCTCATTATTTCCTTCCTTGGATTTTACTGGCGAAAAATTTCCAGAAATTTTTCAGTGTGATACACATTGTCAGTAATACACAAAGATTTGTGAGACGATAGTTTGAGCATCATAATAGCTGTAAAATAGGCTTTGACATTACGTAATTTACATTTATCAAGTGTAATAATTAGTGGACGAAATTTTTAACATTTTTGTGAAATTTCAATTTTTTACAAATTCATATAGCAAGGCCGAAAAATACACTCCTGGAAATGGAAAAAAGAACACATTGACACCGGTGTGTCAGACCCACCATACTTGCTCCGGACACTGCGAGAGGGCTGTACAAGCAGTGATCACACGCACGGCACAGCGGACACACCAGGAACCGCGGTGTTGGCCGTCGAATGGCGCTAGCTGCGCACCATTTGTGCACCGCCGCCGTCAGTGTCAGCCAGTTTGCCGTGGCATACGGAGATCCATCGCAGTCTTTAACACTGGTAGCATGCCGCGACAGCGTGGACGTGAACCGTATGTGCAGTTGACAGACTTTGAGCGAGGGAGCATGCGGGAGGCCGGGTGGACGTACCGCCGAATTGCTCAACACGTGGGGCGTGAGGTCTCCACAGTACATCGATGTTGTCGCCAGTGGTCGGCGGAAGGTACACGTGCCCGTCGACCTGGGACCGGACCGCAGCGACGCACGGATGCACGCCAAGACCGTAGGATCCTACACAGTGCCGTAGGGGACCGCACCGCCACTTCCCAGCTAATTAGGGACACTGTTGCTCCTGGGGTATCGGCGAGGACCATTCGCAACCGTCACCATGAAGCTGGGCTACGGTCCCGTACACCGTTAGGCCGTCTTCCGCTCACACCCCAACATCGTGCAGCCCGCCTCCAGTGGTGTCGCGACAGGCGTGAATGGAGGGACGAATGGAGACGTGTCGTCTTCAGCGATGAGAGTCGCTTCTGCCTTGGTGCCAATGATGGTCGTATGCGTGTTTGGCGCCGTGCAGGTGAGCGCCACAATCAGGACTGCATACGACCGAGGCACACAGGGCCAACACCCGGCATCATGGTGTGGGGAGCGATCTCCTACACTGGCCGTACACCTCTGGTGGTCGTCGAGGGGAGACTGAATAGTGCACGGTACATCCAAACCGTCATCGAACCCATCGTTCTACCATTCCTAGACCGGCAAGGGAACTTGCTGTTCCAACAGGACAATGCAAGTCCGCATGTATCCCGTGCCACCCAACGTGCTCTAGAAGGTGTAAGTCAACTACCCTGGCCAGCAAGATCTCCGGAACTGTCCCCCATTGAGCATGTTTGGGACTGGATGAAGCGTCGTCTCACGCGGTCTGCACGTCCAGCACGAACGCTGGTCCAACTGAGGCCCCAGGTGGAAATGGCATGGCAAGCCGTTCCACAGGACTACATCCAGCATCTCTACGATCGTCTCCATGGGAGAATAGCAGCCTGCATTGCTGCGAAAGGTGGATATACACTGTACTAGTGCCGACATTGTGCATGCTCTGTTGCCTGTGTCTATGTGCCTGTGGTTCTGTCAGTGTGATCATGTGATGTATCTGACCCCAGGAATGTGTCAATAAAGTTTCCCCTTCCTGGGACAATGAATTCACGGTGTTCTTATTTTAATTTCCAGGAGTGTACATGCCCATTGTTGATAGCGATAGCGAAAACACAATCCGCCAAGATGGCGTAGAATTGCGTGATAGAACAATTGAAGTTCAGGCGCCATGCATGCCTACTGCAGAAAGTTTAAGATCAGACAGAGATGAGTGTCGCAAGTGTGACAAATGATGCGACGCTCCACAACAGAATAACCTTGACGACACAACGATTACAATTGACGAGACAATGTTACGCACCTCCCAGAGCGAGAAACTGCTCATAAATGAAACTTCGGAGAGCGATTTAAATATAAATATTGACAACACGTTACATACACCACATGGTCACAACACAAATATTAAGTTGGGAAGTACAGCTGACAGGAACCACAGCAGTACAACTGACGCACTGCTATAGCAGTTATTATCTAACATAAACATGAAATTAGGTAGCATCAACATAAGTTTCACTGAGATGAAGCAAGTAATGACACAATCTGAACACCGTCACGCAAGATCAAAGTATAATGAAACAAGAACAAAAACAAGTATTCAAGGATTTGAAAGACACAGTCTCGCAGAAATTCAATGACTTAGCCAAAAGTTTTCGCACTGAAATCGACAAAAAACTGGATGATTTGAAAAAACAAGTAAAGCATGAACTACTTTCTGTAGTTAACCGTAATATTACGGAGCTGAGACAGACGATCTAGTAGAGCAACAGATAAAGGAAATCACAAAACGAGGTGTGTTCGACAGTAAAAAACTAACCACTGTAGATAACAAACTAAATAAAAACTATAAAGGTGCACCCCTACCTGAAGTAGACCAAACTTTAAGGATAACAACAGTAGAAGTTGATTCGGCATGTGCTAAGAAGGAGAGAGAAAAGATCATTGAAAATCTGAGTGATATCATTAGTCAAGCTGAAGTAGGTGCATTAGATAAGAGTGATACCATCGCAGAGAAGTTAGTAACCGATTGTAAGTCATACACAGATGCAGTAGAAAGGGCCATTCAGAAAAAGGAAAATAAAATCGTGAAAAAGGTAAACATTAACCTACAAGCCGCGTTAAATAGGATCCGCAACGTTTTAGAAGAAAATATTATCGGATCTCGAAATATAAATATAAATAATACACAGGCTACAGTGAACAAACCATACCCTGTTGGTATCTATTCGCAAACTGTCAGGAGTCCTACAGCAAGCTCAAATGACTCTGAGCACTATGGGACTTAACATCTGTGATCATCAGTCCCCTAGAACTTAGAACTACTTAAACCTAACTAACTTAAGGACATCACACACATCCATGCCCGTGGCAGGATTCGAACCGGTGACCGTAGCGGTCGCGCGGTTCCAGACTGTAGCGCCTTGAACCGCTCGGACACTCCGGCCGGCCTCCTACAGCAGGTACCAGTGACAATTGTAGATTGTAAAATGTAAACATACCCACAACTCCAATATGAGAAGAATTACCAGCCGGAATTAGAGGTAACTACAGTAACAACATAAATACGATCGAAAATGCCACGAGTCTATCGACTATTATTGCAGACGAAGGTTTGCTGAGACATCGACCATTTCCTACATTTACTACCGAAATGGGAAGAATGAATCCCGTAGTATTTATTAGTGCTTTTCGTCATGTATTACCACGCAACTGGAAGGAAGCACAGAAGATCAGATTTGTCGTGGGATATACACAAGGCGATGTGCTCTTACGGGCATCTGAAGTGGCCGAACGTTGCAGCACGTATACCCAATTAGAACGAGCTTTCCTCGACAAATACTGGTCTGAGGCAGTACAAGGAAGACTCAGAAAAGTGGTTTTAAACACTGCATCATTCAATGGCAAATACGGCAGTCTACGTGGATAATTTGAAAAATATCTGAACAAGACACGCTACTGGACGAACCCAATATCACAGGTACACGCGTTACAAATTTTGAAAAGTCGTTTACCTTCGCACATCAAAGACAGATTAGTCACAACGCCCGAGAATGACACTGAATATTTTCTGTCAGTGCTCGATTCTATCGGCTTAATCTATGAGGAAAAGACCTGTAGCCCATAGATCAACAGAAAACCAGGCATAAAAACAACATAATTATGTAAATCAGTCAGTAAAACGTGATTTAAACAAACAGCAAGGTTGGCACACACAAAGGCAAAATTACATACCCAGAGTTAATGAGTAAGGTAACAGGAACGGAAAAAACAAACGATTTAAAAGAAATTTTCAAAACAACAGCGGTAATTTAAACGCACAAGCGAATTAAAATTCACCATCACAAGGCCCTATGCCTAATATGAATAGTCAGCCACAGCAGTGGCCGACGCGCGGCAACAATGACATGCCTTATGCTTTATCGCAGGTGACCTTTGGGCAGCAAAATAACTGCATACAGCTAACGACACAAATTGGCGAAGTACGCACACAGTGCAACTCACTGAAATTTCTCTGGGTAATGAACTAAGTCACGCTACGCCGTCGGAAAACACCAACCGGTAAAGTTAAGCCCTAGGCTATTGACCTCTCACGGAATGGCGGAAAGGCAGAACTACAAACATGTTTCATAAAGTCTGACAAACGAGGTGACATCGAAGATGGTTTGTATCAGCATAAGTTAGATATAGCAGATAAAGTCAAGGAAGAACAAGTACAAGTTATCATTAAGGTGAAAATATTTAACATTGACACACAGTTAATTTTAGATACAGGTTCAACTACCAACCTAATGTCAAATGCATTTTTTTGTGAACTGAAGAAGAGAGGCAAGCTCTCAACATTTCCTGTACAAAATTGCAAGGTGCAAACTGCGACAGGTAGTAAGACTAAATTGGTTAAGCATCAATAATTTATCCCAGAACAAATTGAGCATTTTACAGTGGATTGCAACTTTCTTATAATTGACAAACTTATTATCAATTGTCTTATTGGCATGGACACGTTTAGAACATACAAAACACGGATTGACATATGTAATGGTAAATGCCACTTTTATGTAAAGGATCAGATCTTTTCTATTGATTTAGTCAAAACACCTGATGAAAGTAACAAAAACAAAACAGAGTCAAATGTCGTAGTACAATATTCCTTTCTACATGAGTATTATACAAACAAATTTGATACTGAACTGAGAAGCAAACACTGAGGTTAGGTATGAAATGGTAGAGCAGAATCACAGGTATTAAATGAGGTGCAACGACAAGAACTTTCTAACTTGTTGTTTAAGTATGGCAATGTTTTCAGTAAGGAGCCAAGAGTAATCAAAGACTGTGGATATAAATTTGAAGTCTATCCACACAGGACATTTTATGTAATCTCATATCCTATTCTACGGGCAAAACGAGAAGCAGTAAGGGAAGAGATCTATCGTATAATTAAATGGGGAATTAAACAACCTTCATTTTTATTCTATTGTAGTCTAATATTACCAGTAAGCAAACCAGATGGTTCTGTAAGATTCGTTCTCAATGCTAGAAGTATCAATAAGATTATAGTACCAGCACGCATAAGACCAGACAACTTGGGCGAACAGCTTCTAAAGTTTTGTAATACAAAATATTTCAATATACTCGATCTCAAAATGTCCTAATGGCAAATAAAGCTCCACGAAGAAAGTCGAAAATATACTGCATTTGTTTGTGATGGCAGAAGTTACGAAATCTGTGTTCTACCTTTTGGACTGAATATTAGCGTAGGCGTCTTTATATCTGCATTGGACAAGGTTTTAGGACCAGAATTGCTTAGCAAAGTCGCTGTCTTCGTAGACGACCTGTTAGCAGCCACACACACTTGGTCAGACCATATCAGACTCATTGTACAAGTGCTTTAACGATTTGCAGATTATGGAGTAACAGCCACTTTAGAAAAGTCTAGCTTTGGTTAGGAGCAAGTCAAATTTTTAGCACATGTTGTGTCAGAACAAGGTATATTACCTGACCTGAAAAAACTTGATGGCATATGCAACTGCCCAACTCCAAGGAATAAAAAACAACTGAAAGCCTTTTTAGGACTAGCTTCTTTTTTTCGTAAATTCGCACCACAACAACTGATGAACAGCGATGCGTTGTTCAACTTGTTACGAAGAAATAGGCTTTGGTTATGGGATGATAAGTGTCAAGAGGACTTAAATAACATTAAGCAGGCATTGGTAAATGCAAACCTTTCTTAGCCACCCTGACATGTCCAAGGATTTTTGTCTATGCACAGATGCTTCATCTCAAGAGTTGGTTGCATGCTTATTCCAGATGCGAGAGGAAGAAGGTAAGGATGTACCCAAGGTCATCAGTTTTGCTAGTCGCATGTTATTAGAAGCAGAAAGGTCTTACTCAGTGTCAGAATTGGGAAGTTTAGCGGTAATATGGGCATTAAAAAGTCTGAATATTTTTTGAGAAGCAAGAACACCAAAATTTACTGTGACCACCAGTCACCGTCATCTCTTTTAACAAGTAAACTGTTCCACCGTAGATTAGCTAGGTGTTGTCTATTTTTACAAGAATTCAATTTTGAGATCATTTATATTAAAGGAAGTGAGAAAGTTACGACAGACGCCTTTTCTAAGCTACCACTAGGTTTAGAAAAATTTAGCGAAGTAACAGAGCAAGAAGCAGAAATCAAAACATTATTAATTCAAGGTACAACACGACAGTTTCATTGCCATAGTAAGCAAAAGAAAATTACACAACAGCAAGATCGCAGATGTAGTAAAGTCATACAAAACCTTAAGCAAGATAAAGGTGTACAGGTAAGTAAATGGTATCAGGAGTACAAGTGCGTTTTGTTTCATAGGTGATAAATTGTTTCAACTTCTGCACAACGAAATATGAAGCATTATCAGTTAGTAGTACCTTTAGTTCACCTACTCTTCTCAAATAGTCTCCCTCAATTTATGAAAAATCTGATCAGTGGTGTGTATGTATACCGGAAGATTATATCGATGAATTTATAAAACACACACGTGAAGTTTGGGAACATTGTGAAGTGAGCAAATGTACTGCAAAAATTGCAACACTTCGTTACTTTCCAATTTTGAGAAGGCGAGTCCTACAGGTATTAAGAAAGTGTCCAATATGTCAAAAATCAAAACATATAAATGTGTCAAAATATACTGAGCTACACCAAATACTCACAAAAAAAACCTCTAGACATTGTATCCCTAGACATAGCTGGTCCATATCCAAGAAGTAAAGGAGGAGTAGCACTATACGACATTTTCTCGAAACATGTCAAAATGTATGCCATTAAAGATGCAACAGCCACAAACATCAGAAAAAGAATTGAGGGAGACTATCTGAGAAGAGTAGGTGAACCAAAGGTACTACTAACTGATAATGCTTCATATTTCATTGGGCAGAAATGGGAACAATTTATGACCTGACAGTGCATAAAGCACATATTAGTAAGCGTTTTACCCCAGAAGCAAGCCTAGCTGAACGAGTCTTTAAAGAACTTAACCGGTTTATTAGGACATACACCCCTCAAAAAAACATACACAGTGGATAGAATACGTAACTCCTTTAATGCAAGCTGTTTATAACCTTCCACATTCTTTAACAGGTTTCACACCTAATGAACTGATGTTCCATACAAAGCAAACGAATGAGTGGAAGTCGCCCTACCAAATGTACCCACTACAGAAATGACACTACAAGGCAAAATCAAACAAACCATGATTACACTAGAAAACAGCGCAGAGTATAGAAAGAACATTTATAATAAGAAACTGATATGTGTTACACAGTTTTTTGAAAGGCAATGAGTCCACTTACGGACTAGCCATAAATGGACAAAATTTGGCAAACTGAATAAGAAGTGGTAATTACTCTATTAGGACCATATGTAATTTCCAAAGTAGCATATCATGGTGCGTACAGATTAGCCTAAGAGAAAACAAGAAGAGACAAGGGTCTCTACCCACACAGGGATATAAAAGCCCTTATAGAATGATGAAGCGTGCTAACAATTTTTTTAGTATCACAAGATAATTGTACATATTTTACATAATTCTAAGCGTAATTTTTCTTCTAGAGTGTATGTTAAGATAAAGTAATGTGTATAGGTGTAAGTAATCCTTTTTATTTGTACGTTGAGGCATAAAAATTAACAGCTTCATGTAGTGTAGAAAGTACTCGTATAAACGAAATTAGCTTATGGCTCAGTTGTCACCCCCTCAACAATACGCGCTGACGTCAGTAGCAGGAGATGAGACATTGACCTGTGCACATGTGCGACGGAGTGGCTGAAGGCGCAGTCAAAATAGGAATGCAATGCATACTTAACCTAAATACAAAGGAAAACGGAAATACTGCGCAAGTACATCTGCTGTCTAAGAAACTAAAGAACCTATCGATATATATATATATATATATATATATATATATATATATATATATATATATATATATATATATACAGAGATTTAATTAAATAGTAAGATATATACAACATATTTACAATCAAAAGGGAGCATAATGAAAGACTGTAAGAGTCGTGTGAGCTAAGGACTAACGACAAAATACCGTAATGAATGTCAGATAATTTCCTTCCCAGAGTAAATGATTATAGTGGATAACAGAATAAACGAATGTCTATGAATTTAGACAAAATATGAAAGTATCTGGGGATGTACCCACTGGCCACCAAGCTACGAAATGCAATTAGCTTTAAGTTAATTTAAATTTTTTTTCTTTCAGCGACGAGTTCATCGTCACAGAGCAGAAGAAGCGAACTACTCTACACATTGTACGCTTTTTTGCGGAGCTATGACAACATATCCCACTTCCATTGAATGGTCAAAACACAGTCCTGTTGCACTAGCTCAGGTCAGTCAGGAGGTGATATATATAGCTCTCTCCAACTTTTGCTCAGTTCCGACAATTGGAACGATCACATGCGCAAAGCTGCAAAAATGGCAGCAGCTGCAAGAGGCATAGGGACTATCTAAAATTTTACTGCAGCAGACACGTTCAAAAAAGGTGACTCCTTTCGAGATATGAGTGTGCCAGAATTATGATTCACTAGTGAGTGTAATCATTAAAACACTTCTCCATAGGATACAATGCAGATATGTGGTTGACTGGGAAGACTCGGTTCCAAATCACAGACATCATTTCTACCATAAGCGTAGCATTGGAGATCTGAAAAGCTAGTGTAAATTTCTTATAACCTCAATCATCACACCATCTACTGTTCGTGATCTTTCTCAATCAACCATCGCCTCTTATCCAGTGGATATAACACCGAACCTTTGACATGGTATTGAGACACAATGCATTACAAATACTGGAGAAATATCTAGCTGCGACGTGAGGTAGTTGCAAATACCGGCATCGTACCCCATTCCTTAGCCGAATCACTTTCTAAATTTGGTAATTTTATTACGAGGTTGCACCGCCGGCGACGTGTAACAGCACTGCAAGTATGATAATATACACTCGGGCGATTACCGTCTATATTCGGTATCATCGTATTTGTCTGGAAAAACCACTTCATTTGGAAGTAATGCAATACCTCAATTTATAAGGCCAGTATAGCTTTTAACATGGATACTCGTGTGCACCTGTAGAACCAAGACCGCTTGTGATAATAGCATGGTCGTGTTTTCTAATATCTGGCGGTTTGTAAGACGATTACGTCTCTCTTTCTAAGACACAGTGGTACCACTCCCAAGCAAAATTTATGAGACATGTCCACCCATCGCTGATTTCCGATCAGTATTGTTTTGTATCGCCAGCAATCATTTACTGCCGAAGTATTATACGTAGTGGTAGGGGATGTGTGATAGGTTCACCTAGAGCATTCGGCTTATAAAGTATGTGTGTGTCTTCCGACATGTGTAAGGGAAATGTATATGTCGAGTCATAAGGAAGGTATGAATTTGATGTGGAATACTATGATAGTAAATGAAAAAGTGTGTCAATTCATAAGAATGGTACAGATATTTCTACTTCAAGAGCCACAACCTTCTGCAGGGTGTATTTCTGATACTTCGCACATTGTCAAATGTCTTTCAATAGAGACCGCAATCGTAATATTTAATTGTAAGTACAGTGGTAAAATAAATATGTAGCCAGTTTCCTAAAACGATTCAGTATGGGGGTGCATGGCACATTGGGGTGGTGGCTTGTGGCGGGAAAGATTCACCTTCCCCACTAACGGCAGGAGCTATCTGAATGAAAAGGCGTGTTGGGATTCAGAAATGTACCTGACCTAAGCATGTCGTCCTCTAGACGCCTGAATAGCGATCTAATACTCAGTATGTGTTGCGCAGCCTTCGTGACTGCGTATGTTCTCGGTGGAAATTTGAGAAGATTCAATATGGACGTGTGTTTCGCTGGACCATTATTCCCACCCATGTAAATTGTCCAGTTGAGTGCTTCTGCACGTTTTCCATCTTTATTTGGTTGAGAGAACATCGATTGTGGCGTGTGTTGCGTGCATCTTGCAGATGAAGGACAGATGGAAGACTGTTAATTGTAAGGATGATTTGGAATCTGTTATATCACCGACATCAATATTCACGAGTGGAAATATCATTTTCTCTATTTTTTTCAAGATAAGTTACTCAATGTTTTACAGCATGCTCTACCTCACTAAAGTTTTGGGTTTCTGGAGAGACAATTTCCACTCTATATGTAACATCCACGAGATAAATTTTAGCTACAGTTACAAACATTATCTATCTGACAAACGAAAAAACAGTGATATAAAACGATGATAAATATTAATTATTTATATAATATTTTATGATGTAATTGGACATATCGATGTGTATCACAAAAAGACAATGATAATTGTAAATTCCTTTCATGATCTGCATTTGTCTGCCTTTGTTTTTACCTTTTGTTGGTTGGCTTTTGTAGGTTGCGGACGCAAGACACATATAAAACTGAGGTCTGTTAAGAAACAGTAATTATTACTATAAATATGAGTGAATGATTATTTGTAATTTTAATTCTACTCTCAATAAGCATTATCTGTGTTAATTATTTCTTTCCGCTGCAAGGAGTGCAGTCATTGATGATAGCGGTTTGTATCGCGTTTTTATCTGTGTTTATTACGAAAGTATCAAAGGTTTACTCGATGAAAATTAGTCTAAATAGTGCACAATAGGAATAATCAATTCAAATACTTATCCTGTTAAAAGGAAATTTGCTCTAACAATAGAAACGCTCTATCAATTGTCGGCCACTATCTTAATAATTATCTCTGCAGCAGATTCAAATTACACAAATCTGCAGATATAAATGCCCAAGGTAATAAAAAAGTGTAAAAATAAATGTGCAACCCTGGTCCCGAACTTATTTTAATGAAAATAATTCGAATCAGATTGCTTCTTTAAAAAACAGTGCCCATAGCATGATCCATATAACAAACTTTTCTTGATGATGTATGGAGCCGAAATTAATTACACACGAGTTGCGAAGAATATTGTTTCAGGTAACATAAGTCAGTGTTGTGAGGAGCTCATATTCGGTGGTTTTAATGATCATTTTGCTGAAGATAACTGTTTCCATCATCATCAATAGTTGTATAGAATCTATTGTATGAACTGTGATTTAGTAACACTTACACAACTTACAGACAACACTTTAACACAACATTGACTTGGAGTTCTTTAGCAACTTGATTAAATCTTTAGGCGGGAGAAAAATTATTTAGTAATTACTCACTGCAATAAAAGAAGATTATCATTTTCATTTACAAATTAGTTAAGTACCAAACCACTGAATAACACAGCGAACGCCACAATATCTTCGGAATTGTACTGCACAAGTGATACTATTATGCAAGCAATTTTGCTATGCGCTTGATACGAGAAGTATTGCGAAAATGGTATGATATTCTGGCAAACCATATGAAATTACTTATGTTCTTGTTATCCCATAGTATGGAGATGGGGGCAGAAAGCAAACAGGTCGAAGACAGAAACAGTAATGCCTTTGTACCGAGAGGAACTGACCCTGACTCTGTACAACAGTTCGGAGAGTGAGTGAGGGCGCTCTGGTCATGGGTTGGGGGGCGGATGACTTCTGATCGTCGACTGCAATGGATGACGCCCAATCTCACAGGGAAGATCTAGTGCTGTGAGGAGTATACATGGTGCATGTCCTCATGCTGTGTGTCTTTGCAATCTATGTACGAGCGTCTGACAGTCGATAGCTATATGCATGACGCAGGAGGGGCGATTTTTTATAGTGCAGGTTACGAATCGTATGTTTACTACATCGATATGGTACGTGAAGATCAGTTTCAGGCTGAAATATTCAAGATGCCGTCCTCAGTGGCAGAGTAGTGTAATTGAGAATGTGTCTTTTCGTATTTAACTATCTGTAGACCAGTGTTGCAAAGTTTAACAGTCAGTGCAATATGGCGATTTATATAAAATAGTTTTGCTGCTGAAAGTCCCACCTGCAGTAAAAAAATGGCGGACAGTGCTCCTGCACCAGCAGCAGCAGCAGTTTGGTGGGTAAATTCAGTAAGAGCCAATCAAAATGCTCCATTCATTCACAAGACATCCTTTGTGCTGGGACAAAGGAGCCTCTACATAGCAGTGAGAGCATTTACCGTTTCTGTGATGTATGTTGAAAGCAAGACATTATGATTTTGAGGAAAGGTAGCACAAAATGTCTCATTAGCACCATCAGGAAGAATGCATTCGGTGTTCTTCTGAACTATTTTCTTAAGCAACTCCTGCCAGGGCAAGAATTTCTATGTAGACAATCTGAAACATCACAAAAGCTCCTACAACAATAACAAAATCAACCATTAACTTTTTTCCGCAACGCTTTACGATTCCATGAAGGGCTGGTATGTGATGGACAGGCTCTGCCATTAGGAGCATCAGGAAGAATGCATACAGTGTTATGGACTATTTTCATTAACAGATTCTGAAAGCTTTGCAGATTATACCTATAGCATGTCCAGAGGGAGTCGTGGCTGTTATTTACATAGACACTGACAGCCTTTTAGGTGCATCTGGGTGGGTAGCGAAGTAACCATGGAGCCCCAAGAATAGCTGCCCAATTCATCACCGGATCTCAGCCTGCTACCATGTTTCACTTTTCAGATGTAAACTAGGCCTGCAGTTAGAATCGGTGTATAAAAATACTCACCCAACCAAATGACTTTCATCCATTACTCCACAGTCTGGTCCTATGACTTCAGCACCAAGTTATCCTGTAACAGGCAATTGCAGCAGGGATAAGTGGTTTTTGAATTGCATCTTGCGCAGCAATTTTGCACTTATGGAACTCCCTTCATATTGTATGGTTTTTTGTGTATGTGCAGTGTTGACTGGGTTTTCAAGTTCAACATTCAGTTCTGAAGAATCCTTTGAAACTCTCTTTCTATTACTTTCGTCACAACCTGTGACTGTCTGTTACAATCAGTCAACAGACACTTTCATCTGAATAGTAACTTAGAGGATAATGTTTCTTCGTTTTACCTGTATATGGTATACATTTTCGATATGGTTGGAACACCAAACACTTCAGCTATTTTAGTTCTCGAAGCACCCACCACACAAGCACCAACAATTTGCCCTCATTTGAGTACACTTAGTGTAGACAGAAAATTGGATTACCATAAGAAAATTTTGTGTGCAGCCCCATTCAAGTAAATTTAAAAACAATTTCATGCACACTATTTTAATTTTGACAAAAATAAGATAAAAATCTGAAATTAGTAAACACAATTAAATGAAAATCATAAAAATGAATATTTTAACTGAATATAAAAGTAAATAAAAATCAGAAAAATGATAAATCTTAATTGAATATGAAAAGATTTGAATATCAATTATACACAAATTTTTCACTAATTGAAAAACTTTGATTGTGAAAAAATTTAAAATTTTTACATTAAATTTTAAACATATAAATATGTATTTCATTTCTATTTTATCATTCTGCATTTTTTTATTTTTCCATTTTTTTTGTTCATTTTATTTTTCACTTTTTGTAATACATTTCTAAATTTAAATCCATAAATATGTGTCTCATTTCTTAATTTCCCTAATAATTATTTTCTCTATAAAAAGGAAGTTGTTCAACCTAAGATTTTAAAAAATTCTAAGGCTGAGAAATCAACTGATTTCATAGAAATATGCAAATGCTGATTATAGAACAATGTATTGTGTAAATGTATAACATAAAAATTTATATAATAAAAATTTGTTATCTGTATATGTGGAACTCTAATTGAAGAACATTCAAAAATATTATCATCAGTGTAAAACACAAGAAAGATCAGTCTTCTTTAGCTGACATAAATCAAAAGTGTAGGAACTGAAAGAAATTAAAGATTTAAATTGTTTTTACAGCAAACCAACAACCAAAGATAACTGATCAAATAAATGTAATAAATGTGTTCTATAATATATGAAAAACAAACAAATTAATTCGATATAAATGGATATTTTAATATTTTAGAAGAGTTAGAAACTTATAACACAAAATATATCTCAAAAGAAACATGGATACTGTTATGTCATAAATCTACAAAAATGATATTTATCACATATAAATTATTTACTGAGAATTATGATAAACTGTCTTTCAAATTTTATTGATCTTATGAGTTTAAGAGAAGATTATGGTGGTTAGGAATATAGCTTTGGAATTGTATTTTTTAATGGAAAACATAAATAAATGCGAATTTTATAAAAAAGATTATAATTTTTTTATAAAATAAGAAAATTAAAAGTTATTTATTTCATTAAATAATGTCCATATGGTATTTCGGTAGTAGGAAAGGGGAGAGAAGGAATATGGATTGCGGCTAAGAAACGAAGAGGAAGCCGCCTCAGAAGAATTTTGCACAGAACACAATTATAGCTAACACTTGGTGCAAGAATCATAAAAGAAGACTGTATACATAGAAGAAGCCTGGAGATACTGATAGGTTTCAGATAGATTTTATAATGGTAAGACAGAGATTTAGGAACCAGGTTTTAAATTGTAAGACATTTCCAGAGGCAGATGTGGACTCTGACCAAAATCTATTTGTTATGAATTGTCGATTAAAACTGAAGAAACTGCAAAAAGGTGGCAATGAAAGGAGATGGGACCTGGATAAACTGACTAAACCAGAGATTGTACAGAGTTTCAGGGAGAGCATAAGGGAACAATTGACAGGAATGGGGAAAAGAAATACAGTACAAGAAGAATGGGCAGCTTTGAGGGATGAAGTAGTGAAGGCAGCAGACAATGAAGTAGGTACAAAGATGAGGGGTAGTAGAACTCCATGGGTAACAGAAGAAATATTGAATTTAATTGATGAAAGGCGAAAATATAAAAATGCAGTAAATAAAGCAGGAAAAAAGAAATACGAAGTCTCAAAAATGAGATCGACAGGAAGTGCAAAATGGCTAAGCCGGTATGGCTAGAGGACAAATGTAAGGATGTAGAGGCTTATCTCACTAGGGGTAAGAAAGATACAGCCTACAGGAAAAAAAGAGACCTTTGGAGAAAAGAGAACCACTTGTATGAATATAAAGAGCTCAGATGGGAACACAGTTCTAAGCAAAGAAGTGAAAACAGAAAGGTGGAAGGAGTATATAGAGGGTCTATACTAGGGTGATGTACTTGAGGACAATATTAAGGAAGTGGAAGAGAATGTAGACGAAGATTAAATGGGAGGTACGATACTACGTGAAGAGTTTGACACAGCACTGAAAGACCTCAGTCGAAACAAGCCCCGGGAGTAGACAACATTTAATTAGAACTACTGACAGCCTTGGGAGAGCCAGTCCTGGCAAAACTCTACCATCTGGTGAGCAAGATGTATAAGACAGGCGAAATGCCCTCAGACTTCAAGAAGAATATAATAATTCCAGTCCCAAAGAAAGCAGGTGTTGACAGATGTGAAAAGTACCGAACAATCAGTTTAATAAGCCACAGCTGCAAAATACTAACGCGAATTCTTTACAGACGAATGGAAAAACTGGTAGCAGCCGACATTGGTGAAGATCAGTTTGGATTCCATAGAAATATTGGAACATGTGAGGCAATACTGACCCTACGCCTTATCTTAGAAGCTAGATTAAGGAAAGGCAAACCTATGTTTCTAGCATTTGTAGACTTAAAGATTTTGACAATGTGGAGTGGAATACTCTGTTTCAAATTCTGAAGGTGGCAAGGGTAAAATACAGGGATCGAAAGACTATTTACAACTTGTACAGAAACCAGATGGCAGTTAAAAGAGTCGAGGGACATGAAAGGGAAGCAGCCGTTGGGAAGGCAGTGACACAGGGTTGTAGCCTATCCCTGAGGTTATTCAATCTGTATATTGAGCGGTAAAGGACACAAAAGAAAAAGTTGGAGTAGGTATTAAAATCCATAGAGAAGAAATGAAAAACTTTGAGGTTTGCCGATGACACTGTAATTCTGTCAGAGACAACAAAGGACTTGAAACAGCAGTGGAACAGAATGGATAGTGTCTTGAAAGGAGGATATAAGATGAACATCAACAAAAGCAAAACGAGGATAATGGAATGTAGTCGAATTAAGTCAGGTGATGCTGAGGGAATTAGATTAGGAAATGAGACAAAATAGTAATGGAGGTTTGCTATTTGGGGAGCATAATAACTGATGATGGTCGAAATAGAGAGTCGTTTCTGAAAGTATTTGTATGGAGTGTAGCCATGTATGGAAGTCAAACAAGGATGATAAATAGTTTGGGCAAGAAGAGAATAGAAGCTTTTGAAATGTGGTGCTACAGAAGAATGCTGAAGATTAGATGGGTAGATCACATAACTAATGAGGAGGTATTGAATAGGATTGGGGAGAAGAGGAGCTTGTGGCACAACTTGAGTAGAAGAAGGGATCGGTTGGTTGTCTATATTCCGAGGCATCAAAGTGTCACCAATTTAGTATTGGAGGGCAGCGTGGAGGGTAAAAATCGTAGAGGGAGACCGAGAGATGAATACACTAAGCAGATTCAAAAGGATGTAGGTTGCAGTAGGTACTGGGAGATGAAGAAGTTCACAGAGGATATAGCAGCATGGAGAGCTGCATCCAACCAGTCTCAGGACTGAAGACCACAGCAACAACAACATGGTATTTATCTATTTAATTTTCTAAAAGCATCTTTTATTATTGTGAGGAACTTAATGATTTTTTATTGATTTCAATAGGATAAATTTCATTTTTAAGGCTTTTTCTTCAATTCATATTGCTATACTGTTGTTTATTGTTAAATAAACAGTTTTTATAATCTCATAAACATATATAATTTGTAGCAGCACCTTTCCATACTCCTTTTGATTTATCTTTCTTATCACAACTTTATACGCATATATTTTTGCTCTTAAGTCACAAAATGTTTCCAATGGTTTTTTTACATTCATCTTTCATTTTTCGTAATACATCTTTATTGATTTGAGGTTACTTACAAATATTACTTTCTGGATATTCAGTTTCATCAAAAAATCAATCAATGATTTCATATCTTCATAAAAATTTTCAGTTTTTATGTTATAGTTATAACTGTCATTATCTTGATAACATAGTTCAATATTTCTTTCATAACATTATAGTGAACATCATATTTCAGTTCTTATGATAAATCAGGTATAGACATTCCAGGCTAAATAGATTTATTAAACAAAATGTAAATTTTATTCATATGGATAGAAACAAAATTTTTATTACATACTGTTCTATTGGAAAAATTAGTTTTAGCTATTAATTTATCTGAGACTAATCATATATCTACTCTCTTCCTTATATTTTCCATTGTTTTTACAAGTATGGCATATTTCATTAATTTGTAGACATATTTTTCAAACTCTTTTTTGCTCTCATTCTCATTTCTGTGTTTAAATCTGCATACATTTTTCACCAATCAGAATGTTTAAATTTTGTGATTTTCTCTATTTTCATTTCTAGAGGCAAATACAGTTTGAGATTTCTATAATAGACAACATAATTACAGTAACTATCTAAAGTTGTTAATATTTTTTTCATTAGGTCCTGACATTATTTTCTTTTTGGGAGATAATGGTAAATTTTTATGTAAATCACGTAAAATTTTTGCCTACTCTAATATAACCATTCGAGCAGCCAAAAATACAAAACCCACCAAACTCATTTTTTATAGATTTTGAGTTTGGTACACTGCTGTATAGATTTTTCCATTACCTACATACCTGAGTAAGTTTCATGGTGCAAAACAGGCTGTTATGGAAATGGAAACACCACGTGGCTAAGGCCTCCCATCAGGTAGACCATTTGCCTGGTGCAAGTCTTTCGAGGTGACACCACTTGGGCGACTTGTGTGTCGATGGGGATGAAATGAAGATGATCAGGACAACGCAACACCCAGTCCTTGGGTGGAGAAAATCTCTGACCCAGCCAGAAAACGAACCCGGGCCATTAGGTATGACATTCTCTTGCACTAACCAATCCTCTATCAGGGCTGGACACCTTTGTGTTACCATTAAAAATGATGTTATTCTGATTCAGAGTTAGGCCGGCTGTTCTGAAGCGAATACATGCACTTCCAATGCACTGTCGAAATTACACCTGTAGGCACTGTCAATGATCGCCTGGGTTTTCGGTGGTCTAGCGGTTCTAGGCACTCAGTCCGAAACCGAGCGACTCCTATGGTTGTAGGTTTGAATCGTGCCTCGGGCATGGATGTTTGTGATGTCCTTTGGTTAGTTAGCTTTAAGTAGTTCTATGTTATAGGGGACTGATGACCACAGATGTTAAGTCCCATAGTGCTCAGAGCCATTTGAACCATTTTCGTCGTACGATCTGTGCTATCCTCCACACAGTGGCATAGAGCAAACAATATAATGCACATTTCCTGGAAAACTGAAATTGGTAGCTATCTGGCAACAAAGTAATAATGTAGTTCACACCAAAACTAAAGAAAATTTGTGTTCAATGCAGTACACCTTGCAGGAAACACAAAGGAGTGCACACGACAGCATGTAGTTCTGTTATGCACTACACCTACACTGTTGCCAGATTGCTCTCAGTTTCAATTTTGCAGAAATTGTCCATTGAAGAGGATTTTAAGCAAACTCTGGGCGACGGATGTTGGCAGTAAACAAGGAAACTTTCTACCAATCATATCACTTGAACATACCTTTTTATGTATGCTACTTGGTTTTTTAAATTAGCTCATCATACTTTCCATCCCTTTTCCTTTATCAGCATGTACCGACTTCTGCCTAATTTTCAAGACTGGTGATGTGGTCTTCCCCCTTCCCCCCCCTCACTGTTTTCCGCTTCTATGCACTTGAGACTTCGTTTCAGATACAATCCGAAGGCCGATGTCTTACTGTAAACATCACTATACAAAATTAAGGAATTAGAAATTACCTTGCAAGACATAAGACAAATTCTCCAGATGTTTTACAAGAAGAGAACCCAAGGGTAGGAGAGCAACTAAGAACTCAACAGCTCTTGGCAACAACCCCTAAAAGATCCAGTGAGGACGAAAAAAGGAAAGGTCAACACTACTCATTTTTCTTTACTAAAAGGTAAGGAGGGGGGCGAGGAGATCGAAAATGTCTGAAAAGTGACTTTTCTGTCAGTTTTACAAATTAAGAAAGAAATAGTTATCAGGTTGTGCCACAACATGCATTACCCAGTGACACAAGAGGCAGCAACAAAAAAAACAGGTTGTGTGAAGGAAGAAAAGGGGGATGTGAAAAATCACATTAAGAAGATCATCCCCTTAGAATGTCAATACTCACGAGGAACGAACACTCAAAAAGTCTATTTCAATAGGGAGCTGAGCATAACGAAGATGCAGGCCATTTATTGTGAAGAGAACCATGGAAAAGTTGTCAAATACAAGTACTACTGGTGCACGTCTTGGCAAGATTTCAATGTTGGCTTTGGTGACCCATATGTTGATACCCACTCGACATGCTCATCACTGGAAAATCGAACTGAAGCGGAAAAACGAAGTACCAGAAAGGAGTGCATGCAAAACCACTGAAAGTCCACAAAATGAGAACTGCCACATTCTACACAATGCTGAAAGAAAATATCGAGGGTGAAATAACTTTCACCTATGATTGTCAAAAGAACCTAGTACTGTAAAAGATGCCAAATCAAGTGGCCTCCTATTCCCAGCATGTATACCTTTACATACTTACAGTCTGCCAGGGCTCCTCGGAGTGCCCCTCCCCCCCCCCCCCCCCAAGAAAAACGACGTGGTGTTTCCGTACTTTTAGTTGTGAGATTATATGCCAAAGGATCAGATCAAATGTCGTTGATTGCTAGTCACATACTAACCCACCTAATCTTCTAAAAGCGAAAAATCTTCGGTTTTTACCCAACTAATGCCCAAGTGAGAATAAAACAGGATGATGTCGCACACTATTTCACTGGTTTCTTCTCAAATCACCTGACAGTCTAGAAGAAATAGAACTGTGGTTCCCAATACCACACAACTCACTCATCCCAGATGAAAGAGTCTTTGTACCATCGAAACAGTCGGTACACATCCAGTACATTGAGAAATATCCGACAGCAGCACATCAAGGACAAAATGAATGTCCTGTTCAAGATTGGAAGGAATACACGAAAGGCTCAGTAAAAGTCAATGGTAACTGGCATTGCCAGATTCAAAAATCAAAAAAAAACATGTTGGAAAAGAAAAAAAGAAGATTTGTCTAAATTGTGGGGGGCCCTTCTAGAGTTTTGAGGATGGAGAACGGAAGAGAATCCTGAAGAGAGAAAAAATTTCAGCAAAGCAAATAGCACAACACCAATCACATCAGATGTAGAACTTTCGGAATTCAAACTTCGTCAAAAAGTTATTGAAGGTCCTGTGTGGCGGAGGACTGGGCGACAAATGACGAACTCAAATTCTATATTGAGAAGTTTAACCAGCAGGGAGCCACTCTTAGAGAAACTCCTGCTGTTGTCAACCCTCAGAACAAGGAAGAAGCCACAAGTTATTTTGAAATGATGGATAGTCCTGAGGTCAATGTCACTTAAAAGCCATTTTCATCCAGTTTCATTTTCTACAATTTGTAACTAAGTTGCAATATTCTATTAATCTTTCCATTTTGTCAATGTTTAACTAGTGTGCAGTTTGGAGTTTATTTTATTTTCTACAATATCTTGGTGTGTTGAAAGCATGATGGTGTACTTTTTCTTAAGAAACCTAGTGTTGAACATTCACTTCCATTCTATTTTTGATGTTAAATAAGTCAGTTTTTCTCAGTGAAAGGGCATTACTTTTGTTGTAGTTGGCAGGAGAGCCAACACCGTGTTACTTGAGGACTCCGAAAGGCACGCAATTAAGCTCATGCAGGCTGGCGTGAGGTCTGGAACAGGGCAAGGAAATTAGAATATAGAAACAACGGATGTAGCTGGTGGAATACTTAACTTTAATCCATTAATGACGAACGTCGTTCTTGACATTACATGATTCACAGTATCAATAGTAACTGATAATGGCACCTTTCTAGGTTGTAGCAAATAACATAGCTGAAGGCTATGCTAACTATCGTCTCGGCAAATTAGAGCGTATTTTGTCAGTGAACCATCGATAGCAAGTCGGTTTGACAACTGGCGCAATTGCTAGGAAGTCCCACCACATCTTTCACAATTTTTATATATTAATTTTGTAGAATTTTCAGATTTCTGTTTGAAATAAAACATATTATCTCTATATTTGCAACAATTATATTCCATCAATCTGTCATTCATAATATAACACTGGATAGTCGGTTTTGCAAACAAATTTTTCTTCGTAATTGGATTGACACGTTTGCAACACTGGTGTATACACTTGGGTGTATAGAATTCTATGCCAATATTTTATTTAAGATTTTAGTGTATACAACACTTATTTCACCCATTAACACTGAGTAATTAATCCTTTTTACTAATTTTTATAAAAGTAAATTAAGTCTTTTTGGACACGATGCATTTATTTGGTTATTTCAGTTTTGCTTATCTTGCCGTTGGCAGATATCGCATCTTGGCTACTCACTTTTTAAAATGTTGAACATTTTTAGAATCGAAATTCTTTGGTTCATCCCATGTAAGTCCTCCACATGGAAAATAGTGATTACTACATAAACAAATAAACTATTTGCGTCTAAGTAAGCCAAATAATTCGAAATCATGTTTCTATCAAAATTTTTCATATATTTTTTATTTGTTTAAATATATCTTTGACGACATTTTGATATACCACCTCTAATTCCCTTCTTAATCATTAAAATAATATCATAATCGTGTAATAATTGAATTGGTTGTTTAGCAATTATTAACACAGCATCAAAATGTAAATGACCTGTAGTATAATACCAAGATGATTCTAAATCATAAAATTTTATACATGTCTTTCTAAAATTTTAAACATCAGCTCCTAATATAATATCTGCTTTATGATGAAAATCAAAATATTTTCCTAATGTTTCTCATATTATATTTTTCCCACATTACTTTAGCCTATTTATAATCATCACTAACATTAGATCAAATTAATTTATATAAAGTTTTTCTTTTGGTGGGAGTTTTCGTTTCTTCAAATATTTCACAACTGCATATACAGGCATTACAATAAACTCCTTTTCTAGTTACTAAATTTGTTTGTTTGTCTAAGAAAACATTTCTGGAAATTTTTATTTCAAACTTTATTAAATTTAAAGATAATTTATCAAGGCTAAAACCCATAAATCTAGATGTGCCTTCTATAAAATATGACAAACTAATGTTTCCTATCTACTTTTTTTTAAATTTTATTATATGTAATGGCAATACTTACAATTGGTAATCAAAACGAAATAGATTAATAAACACATTAACTTTACACTCAAGTTTCGAAATATGAATTTTAATTGATAATACAAAATCTTTAAAGAATTTGAACAACACTGGGGGAGCTTTTTTATATGTAATAAATCTATGTGATCTTTTTAAATTATATGATATAATTCTGACTTTACAGGCCATATCATTAAAGTAAATACAAGCTATTGTTCTTTTATTTTCCTGGCAAATAGATGTAATATGAGCATTTGATGGAATATTACTATTTACTTATTACTGTTTAATGTCAAACCACTACCACAAATTTGAAAATTGGTCGTATTTTTACGATTTCTTGATTCAAATGCTTAAATTTCTTAGTCATACCCTACCTGTAGCATATTATAATTTAGGGTTTGATGTCCACATTTCTTATGGACTTTTTTTTAAATATTCTTTACATACGATTAACAAAATTTTATTTTTTTCATAAAATATTTTTAAATTTTGTTTATTTTTATAACTTTTGATGCATTTAAGAAATGATTATGCTCAAAAATATACTTTGTAATCTTTTTTTAAATGGTTTTAAAACTAAACAGAATTTAAGTCTTGTACTAGGTGGTTTGTTTCATAAACGTTATCGTAATTTTTGTACAGAAAGGTAAGTGAACCTTGACTTTTATCATTCTAATTAAGCATTTAATTCTTGAAGCAAATAAATCTTTTTTCTTTAATTTATAATATTAGTTTGACTGATAACCATAGCTGTTAAGTCCCATAGTGCTCAGAGCCATTTCAACCATTTCCATTTGATTTCAACCATTATAATATTAGTTTAAATTTACAAAAGTATAAAGTTCGTCTCCAGTGGACCCAAGTTTAAGAAAGCCATGAGCTTCAGTTGTATTCTGTATGTTAGTGAATACTATACAGCAAAAAATATACATTTTAGTTTAGCAATCCTATCTTCAAGAAACTGAAACACATATTCATTAATTCATGTGTTATACCTTTCATGTAAAATAATCCCAGATTTATTATTGATTTCCAAACTAATCATTCTACCATACTTACACTTTCAGAGTTAGTAATATTACATAAAAAATTTAGTTATGCTCCATAATTTTTTATACAAATTAGAATCGCTTTTAATTTCAATAATCATTTAAAAGGAAATAATTTATTATTTTTTAAAACATAATTTAAAAAAAATAGAAACGATATTTGGGATAAATAATTTATAAGCAAAAAATTTTTAATTTACTTCAAAAATAATTATTTTTTTTTAAAAATAAGGGAATTTCTTAATTTAAAAATGCAAGACTGACAATTTCATTTTCTTATTTTTGATCATTTATATTTTAGTTTTGTATCCCCAAACTTGAAATAATTAAAGTAACATTCACTAAGAACCTTGCTGTATCAACCTGGCAAAACAATTTTAAATTCATTATTATCAGCCTTTTTCCCCTATCTAGTATTTAAATACCTATAGATAATATTGTTACATAAAGAATTTAATTCAAGCTCACTATTTTTAAGCAAATTACAGCGGTTTTTTATTTCAATCACCATTATAAAATAATTATATTTTTTAAAACATAAATTTCTTTAAAAATATAGAAATGAGATTTGGTAGGATTAATTCATAATCTTAAAACTATTGATTTTTTGCAAATAAAAATTTGTTATATTTTTAAAATGAGAGTCATTTAGTTTAAAGATGTTAGAATGTCAATACCATTAATTTTTTTATACCTATATATTTTATTTTGATATTTACAACTCCAAAATAATTAAAGTTGTATCCACTAATTACTGTATCTAGCAGCAAAATAGTTTGAAATACATCATTGACTTCTCTTCTGGCATAACCATAAGCGATGGCACTTAGACAGTGAACACAAGACCAGAGAAGGCAGTGAATTGACGTCGTGCAGTGGTGTGGAGAACAGGACCACCACACGACAGGAGAGACACCTGCAAGAAGTGAATATATACACCACTCTTTTCAGTCTCAAATTCTCAGATTGGTCAGCAAACAGACATTACAGTACAGCATTAATGTGGCCTAGAAGAGAGAGATACAATCTATATCGATTCCTAGTTTGGACTTTATCGATAGCACCAAAAATTACTATTTCCATGTCACTTACAACACAGATGTAACTCCAAAATTAAGTAGTTTATCTGATTTATAGAAATAAAACTACTATTGTTATTTGCTTGAATTGTTGTATATCACAATGAGAATGCAGCATACCTTAGGCATGCTATAGTAGAGGAGTAGGTAATACCCAACAAGTTCTACACTTTATTTCACCATACCTAGTATTTACATATACATGACTAATATTATTATATAATGAAATTGATCAAGCTTACGAATTTCTTTAAACAAAATAGGGCTGCCCTTCTCAATAAATGATTTCATTTATACATAGAAAATTATCAGAACTGAACATCATTGAAATTATTTTAAATTATTAAATGATTTATAAAATAACTGCTATGGTAGACCACTAATATTTACATATTATTATACTCATCAGTAACATTTATTTCTAAATCTTGAATTTGTATATTATAAATTGGAAAAATTAAAGAGTCGTTCAAAAATTAAAGGAAAACCAAATTCTAAATTAGGTTTAAAGGAAGCAGTTGTATTAATTTCTCAGTGACAGTATTTACCTATTCCTCTAAATATTACATTCGCTACATAAAAAATTTATATTTATTAATACAAAATGTGCAATTTTTGTATATTATTACATAATTTTATTTTGTAAATTATACCCATATATAATTTAACAGCACTTTCACTGCCAACTTTATTTAGTGTGAGTATAACACTTTTTTGACTGAATAAAGTTATCTAAACTTCTGAAACTGTAATGACGAATTATAATTATTATAGTTTAACAACACAACATAATTTATTAATTTTGAAATGATTTTTAGAGATAAAAAAGTAGTGTTAAAGCTATGTATGGTATCATTTTTATAGCTATCTCTTATAACAACAGACAATCTTTCTCTGAGAATTGATGAATTACTATTTTAACACAAATAGTCATCTCACTTAATATTATTAAAAGTTATTTAAACTGAACAGCAAACCAAAAAAAGGATTCCAGAGCAAAATTTTAAATTTATCATGATAACCTTTTACCCTATTCTATTCGATGAACAATAATAGGCCCAAGCGGTTGAGGGAAAACGTTGTTAACGACTGGTAAAGATATTTTAGTACCTTAAAGGATAATTGGTATTAATTAGTCATTTATATATTTTTTCTAAATCAAAATACTTCAAATTTCTAAAAAGGTGCAAAAAATTGAAAATAAGGTTAATGGAAAAAGCGCTACTATATTGGAAGATAATGATGAATGTGATTATAATTAAATGCTTGTATTTGATGATTGTATTCTTGATACTCAAAGTATAGTTACGGAATATTTTGCTAGAGGATACATAAAGGTATAGGCAGCTTTCATTTAGGTCACACATAATCGAATATACATAAATTAATTCAATACAATTTTAACTTTAAAATATTTTAGATAGAATTTTCTAAGTTTAGTTTATATATATCATGAAGTTATCAGTGTCAATTGAAAGGTGATGATTTTAAAGAAAATGTGCTAGTTACTAGAATAATGATAAATTGGGTTTATTACAGTAGATATGAATAGGAAACTATTGATGAGAAATATGCAGTTTAATAATAGGATTTTGAAGAATGTAATCATATATTTAAACAACAAACATGAAATAACATTTTCAATAACATGTACAAAAGAAAAATTGTAAAAGAATTTTTAACTACAAAATCGTTAATAATAAAACGATAAAAAGTAAATCGATAATGTTCTTTATTTCCTTATGAAATATAACTTTTTCAACAAAATTAACGATAGAGAAACCATTAACTATATTTAAGCAACATAGTCAGTAGACATAAAACAATAAAAAGGAAACCATTAATGTTTTACCATTATTAAATGTTTTAAAACTATGACCCATAAGCAGTTAAAATAGCTGAATTAATTACAAAGATAAAAGAATCCTTAAGAGAGGGATTTTAGAAGACACAACAATCAATTAAAAACTGAATATGAATACTATAATAAAGTTTCTGTTACATTACTAAATTCGATTATTATTTAATAAATGAATACAGAAATAAACTCAGTAAACAGTACAAGATCATGTAATTAATAATAGAAAATTTAGGTGTGCCAATAATTTTAATTTCAAATATTGCTTAAAAGTAATTTTAATTGTACATTCAGAACTATTACTTATCGATTATAGCGTTGAACAAAATCATTTTATAAAGTAATTCCTTTTTATAAATTTTAGCTTGAAACATGACATAGGGAAAAGCAACTGAGATAATATTGACCTCTCCAAAATATAATACAACTACTGTTGAGAAAAAGTAAAGCTAGAGGAAGATATCCCACTACAAGTTGAGAAAGGATAGTTAGAGTTGGCACAGATAGAAAAATTATGACACTTTACACAGAAATAATAAGTTTTCAAAAAAGAAGCTATTAACTATTAAGTATGAAGGAAAAAAATTATGCCAAAGATGATTCATTTAGAAAAAATTAAATTAGCAGCAACTGCATATATAATAATAATGTATGGAAAATGTAATTAGGAATGGGCTTTGATGATAATACTTGGGGATTATTAATTTTTAATTGAATTCAATAAAATATTTTTATGCATTTTTTACAACAATTTGAAAAGTTTTAATTGTTTTTAATAATTTATGTACAATATTTCAAACAAAGTTTATTAAAAAAATTTCCAAATATAATTTATTTCGCAAATTCTCTAAACAAAATTTTAATAAATGTTGAGCTAAATAAATGAATAATTTTGGAGTTGATTAGTCTTAGCTACTGAGTGGTAATACAAAATATAAAATTAAACTAAATAATGAACAATTACAGTACTGTTAACTTTTAATTGATGGACAACAGAATGAACAGGTAGAAATTTGCATGTAACATTGGGTATGCCAAATGGGAAAAGAATTATTCAACATCTTATAAAAAAAGAAAAACAGAATATGAATTTAGGAAAGATAAAGATAGATTTTTGCTATTATTATTGGCTACTAGTACAGGAACCAGTGCAGTACCAAACACAACTATTAATAAAATACAAAAAGATGAACCACCTGACAACAAAAAGACTTTATTTTGCGATGGAAAAGAGAGGAACTAAAAGTAATAAAATTGTAAAAAATTAAAAAAGGATAAACATTTATCAAATTTTTACTGAAATTTCTTGCAAAGGAATTAATAATCAAATATTTTATGTGTGTTTTTATGACAAATCGAAACAATTTAAATGAGGTATAGTTAGTTTACATATTACTGATAATGTTAATACTCTCTGGATTTGATATTATATATATCTTTGATATTATATATATATATAGAGAGAGAGATTACATGTTATATATTATATATATTTTATATACAAATAATAGTAATATTGTTTTTGGTTCATTTGGTGGAAATGCAGCAGAAGAATTACTTAATTATTTGGGAAAATGGTTCATATTATAGCATTCAAAGAATAAAAGATTTTTGGGAATTCATTTGAAATCATTTATGTTAATTTGTGTTATAACTATTAACCAATTACTATAAATTTTAATATTTTTAAATTTAATAACTGGACATTTTTGGAAATAAAATAAAAAATATTATATGGACAATCCATAAAAACTCAAAATAAAAAAATTAATTTAAAAACTTAGGAAAACTGGAATAAGAAATTAACACAAAAACTAATAACATAAATTGGAAATAATGCGATAGGTCTAATAAGAGAAAACATAACTGAACAGGAATAGAAAACAGAAAATTAATAAACAGGAACTAGGAGAAGTAGTATAAAAATTAATATAACAATAAATATGAATTAGAAAAAATAAAAAATGAAGTAGGTCTATATATATAAACAGTCTCAAAAGGAATTATGTAAAAATTTTCAAACAACAGAAACATATGTTGCATTTCGAAATAAAAGTTAGTAGAAGTGAGTAATCTAATTAGTGGTTATGATTCTTTCACCAAACAATATTTAGAAAATGAATTTCAAAATCTAGTTACTAAAGTGAATTATGAATGTTTTAACAGAATTTAATAACTATATTACCAAACAATATTTAGAAAAATAAATAAAAATATGTAAATAAATTTTAATGAAAGAGACACAGTTTGTAATAGTGCTATAGAAGATTATCAAAAAAAATTTCACATCTGTCAACATCTGCTTTCTTTGGGATTGGAATTATTATATTCTTCTTGAAGCCTGAGGGTCTTTCGCCTGTCTCATACATCTTGCACACCAGATGGTATGGTTTTGTCAGGATTTATTCTCCAAAGGCCGTCAGTAGTTCTAATGGAATGTTTTGTCAACTCCTGGCGCCTTGTTTCGACTCAGGTCTTTTAGTGCTCTGTCAAACTCTTCACGCAACATTGAATCTCCCATTTAATCTTCATCTACATCCTCTCCCATTTCCATACTATTGTCCTCAAGTAAATCGCCCTTATATAGACCCTCTATATACTCCTTCCACCTTTCTGCTTTCCCTTCTTTGCTTAGAACTGTGTTTCCATCTGAGCTCTTGATATTCATACAAGTGGCTCTCTTTTCTCCAAAAGTCTCTTTAATTTTCCTGTAGGCAGTATCTATCTTACCCCTAGTGAGATAAGCCTCTACATCCTTACATTTGTGCTCTAGCCATCCCTGCTTAGCCATTTTGCACTTCCTGTCGATCTCGTTTTTGAGACGTTTGTATTCATGTTTGCCTGCTTCATTTACTGCATTTATATATTTTCTCTTTTCGTCAATTAAATTCAGTATTTAATCTGTCACCCAAGGATTTCTTTCAGCCCTCGTCCTTTTACCTACTTGATCCTCTGCTGCTTTCACTACTTCATCCCTCAGAGCTACCCATTCTTCCTGTACTGTATTTCTTTCCCCCATTCCTGTCAATTGTTGCCTTATGCTCTCCCTGAAACTCTTTACAACCTCTGGCTTAGTCAGTTTATCTAGGTCCCATCTTCCTAAAATCCCACCTTTTTGCAGTTTCTTCAGTTTTAATCTACAGTTCATAACCAATAGATTGTGGTCAGAGTCCACATCTGCCCCTGGAAATGTCTTACAATTTAGAACCTGGTTCCTGAATCCCTGTCTTACCATTATGTAATCTATCTGACTCCTTCCAGTATTTCCAGGCTATTTCTATGTATACAACCTTCTTTTATGATTCTCGAACCAAGTGTTAGCTATGATTAAGTTATGTTCTGTGCAAAATTCCACCACGGGGCTTCCTATATCATTTGTTACCCCCCATCCATATCACCTACTATGTTTCCTTCTCTTCCTTTTCTTACTATCGAGTTCCAGTCACCTATGACAATTACATATTCGTCTCCCCTCACTATCTGAATAATTTCTTTTATTTCATCATATATTTCATCAATTTCTTCGTCATCTGCAGAGCGAGTTGGCATATACTCTTGTACTACTGTGGTAGGCATGGGCTTCATATCTATCTTGGCCACAATAATGCATTCACTATGCTGTTTGTAGAAGCTTACCCGCATTCGTATTTTTTATTCATTACTAAACCTACTACTGCATTACCCCTATTTGATTTTGTATTTATAAACCTGTATTCAGCGGACCAGAAGTATTGTTCCTCCTGCCAGCGAAGTTCACTAATCCCCACTATAGCTAACTTTAATCTATCCATTTCCCTTTTTAAATTTTATAACCTACCTGCCCAATTAAGAGATCTGACGTTCCACACTCCAATCCATAGAAGGCCAGTTTTCTTTCTCCTGATAATAACGTCCTCCTGAGTAGTCCCTGTGCGGAGATCCAAATGGGGGACTATTTTACCTCTGTAATATTTCACCCAAGAGGACGCCATCATCATTTAATCATACAGTAAAACTGCATGCCTTTGGGAAAAGTTACGGCTGTAGGTTCCCCTTGCTTTAAGCCGTTCACTGTACCACAACAGCAAGGCCGTTTTGGTTAGTGTTACAGGGCCAGATCAGTCAATCATCCAGACTGTTGCCCCTGGAACTGCTGAAAAGGCTGCTGCCCCTCTTCAGGAACCACACGTTTGTCTGGCCTCTCAACAGATACCCCTCCATTGTGGTTGAACCTACAGTACGGCTATCTGTGTTGCCGAGGTATGCAAGCCTCCCCACCAACAGCAAGGTCTGTGGTTCATGGGGGGAAGTTTCATCATATTGGTAAATAAGCTGGTATACCATGGCAGGGGCAAACACTTCCAGTATGCAATGGCTATGTATTGGTGGAAGGCAATTGGGTCCCTATCACCCTCTCTGTCTATAATATAATGAATGCAGTGGGTTAATAACCATGCAGTTGTACTTTTCTTTGCTCTCGGAAAGCAGGATGAGTCTGGATGCAGTAGGATATCATCAGAAGAGACAGTTTCAACGCAGCGAATTAGAAACGTCATGGTAAATTAGTGCCAGTTCGCTTCATGGCCATGTCATGTAAATCTTTGTTGTAGCCTCTATAGTGCGACATTGACTACACTGATCTGTGTTACTAAGTTTAATACATAATAACTAAGTCCAATACGAAACAGGTACTCATTGGTGGATAACAGATTGTGTAGCACGTGATACGACCTGGACGCCACAGCCACTGGTAGAACAGCAAAACTGTCTTCCAACAAGCTTGCTTTGATGCCCGTCCAACCGGCGCTGGGCACTCAAACTCTCTCCCGCGCATCAACAAAAATGTGAGATGCTGCCTCTGCAGCAAATAAATGACAGAAATATAAAATTCATAGACATATTTTGACTGGAAAATCACTTGACTAACATAGTCAGACGGATCTAGGCTGCCCTGCCGTAGACAGTAAAATAAGGGAGACGTGAATGTGTGCAATGCTTGAGAGATAGTCAGCAGGTGCAGCGACCAAATAACACAGACGCTTTCCTCTGAATATGGGAGTGTCTCAGACCCGTGAGAGGACGCAAATGCACAGTCACCCTGTATTGTAGTGTAAAATGTAACACTTCCATAAAAAAACGACTATGCAGCTGTTTTAGTTTCCTAGATATCATCGCGGGAAGGGGAAAGATCTGAAGGATGTAGTATGCTTTACACAAGACGTAGGTATTCAGAATCCGACCTTTCTGAACCAGAATAAGGGAGCACCGTTCATGTTCTAGGACTTCTGCTTGTATTTTCTCCGTAACCGACTTAAAACTAAGAGTAGCCATTTGGAGAGGCGAACGGTCATTTATGACTGCCAAAGATTAATGTCTATCGACCACCACCGCCCACGAAATGACGGTACTACCAAAACCCCATAATCTTATTAATCGACATTTGCCTTCGTTGATGCAGGCACCAGATAAAGGCAAAAGGCATCCAATGTAGCCTTGAGCAATGGAATCTCATCAGGGGAACGAAGTAATACCATCACATCGTCCGCGTATGCGCGCACCTATATCGTCTCCCCCAATAGTGTCCATCCTTGTAACTGAGGGACAGATACCTCATACAGCGTCATAGCATATCCGTCCTCTGTCTTGAGAAACGTGATACAAGCACATGGAAGACGAGTCTTATGTTAAATTAGAAATAAAAAGAGTCAGTTCATTTGGATCGCGTCCTTAACCTTTCCATTCACACTACTTCAACTGTAACAATTATGCCTCTACACACCTGAAGTCTGGAATCCGTAATGGAACCTGATGGGCACTTTCGTAAAGGTCATTTACGAGAGAGCAGTAAAATTTTTGCGTCCTCCCAAATTCCCGGATTTATCACCGCAGAATCCTATCAACGTTTGTCCTTATTGCCAGTTGTACCACCGTTCCAAAATAGAGACGTATTGGGCAATTGAAAGATTACGGTCCCACACTTCCTGGATCACCTCATGGAGAGAGGGGTCCTCCAAGTATTTCACCTCAGTCATCTAGGGCGTTCGAAACAATTTCACCTACTGCGCCGGCCGGGGTGGCCGAGCGGTTCTAGACGCTACAGTCTGGAACCGCGCGACAGCTATGGTCGCACGTTCGAATCCTGCCTCGGGCATGGATGTGTGTGTTAAGTCCCATAGCGCTCAGAGCCATTTGAACCATTTGAACAGTCACTGCACAGTGGCCAGTGAAGCTGGCAAGGATAACATCGACAGCGTATCCTAGCAGATGAGAAAAATCTGTCAAGCCTATAAGTACCGGTAAAATACGTATATTTGAAGATAGTCAGACATTACAGACCCAAACATCTAGCCGCCTCTAAAAACGAACTTGCAGTTCCAGAAAGAAATTAAAATTTGGAGACTGATTTGCAGGACGCAACATTCAGTTAAAATCACTAACCATCACAATATTCTGCGGACTTTCAAAAATGGCTCAGATGGCTCTGAGCAATATGGGACTTTTCCATAACAAAAAAGCATCTCTTCCTTAAAAAATCGAGGACGGTCCAAAGTGCGTCCAGTACCGGACGGTGGATGACAGAGAATCAAGGTCAGATCTCATTCCTCTATCTTTAGCATGAACTTATGTCCATTTAATGGGAATGCTATCCCTAAAATACAAGGCAGATCCCATGTAACATTCTGGAGACACATTGAATACAGTTCAAAAACCAGGAAGAGAAAAGCGAGTAATTGGACGTCTTGTAGGAATACGACACCCGTACAAGAATCGTAGATAAAAGTCTTAAACATGGCTCCGAAACAGCTACTGTGTAAATCTGAAGAGACTGAAAAATCAGCCAACCAGTTGCAAATAAAGGTTTATTGGCCTGTGACCATGGTTTCGATATTTGTAAGAATATCTTCTTCAGAAGTAGTGGCCTTATTACATCATATGATGGCACAATAGGTTAGATGAAGCCGGGTGGCTCTTGTCATAAACAAAATTTATCAGACAAGAATTATTGCAAGCCATGGATTTAGATAACTCCTGATTAGATATACGATATATGACATAATAAGCATGGTAGATGAACATAAAACAAGGCACAGTAAATACACAAAGACATAAATACTGTACACAAAAACGTAAACTTTATAATTGAGGAAGAAAAAGAAAACTCACTCAACTTTCTAGACATAACCATAAGAAAAGACAATAACTCCTCCCAGTTTCATTTCACTTCTAGCGTCTCAATTTCTCACCCAACTCACACTACATCACACAACCAAAAAATTATGTCCACCCACCATGGTCTCTCCCTCCCTTGCCAAAAAAAAAATCTCCATCACGTTTTCTTCCCTATTCTTACATAGTATATAAATACACAGCAACATAATTAAATAGAATTACACACATACGGTAATCCAAAAGAAGAAAATAAAGTCTGTAGGTCAAGAACGAACAAGTTGTAAGGTTAGGTTGTTGACACTACAAAACGCAAAACACAACACATACTTAGGAGTATAAAAAAACACAAAAAACAGTAAACAGTGGTGTGCGAAAAAGCGTGGTGTAAAAAACATAAGAAATGCATAGTGCTGCAGAATAACTAAAGATTAGACCCCACCTACCAGTGTCTAAAGAAGAAAACCATGTGCTGGCACACGGAATTTCCCGATGAAAGCGAGAAACCAAGCGAAAATCGCCATTAAGTACAAACCAACATATTGTTAACGAACTGTTTCTCTATCTTAAAGCAAATAAAAATTTAAATAACATAATTACAGACCACTGATAATGATTTACCTCAATAAAGTGAAAACGAATCTGGTGAAAACAACATGCAATTTTGTAGTTGCAACGACAGAACAAAAATACCCTGAAGAAATCATTGATATAATCAAGTCCCATCTGAGCAAGAAGCACCGTTCTTATGAAACCATCACGAAGCTTGAATGAAACTACAGAACCTTGATGCAAAAGCAACCTGTTTATTTGTAATGGATTTAAAAACTTTACGAAAAATGTGCAGTTATCAGAATAAAGAAAAGCCCTAGACGCTTTAATCTGCCAGAGTACACGAGCGAATAAAATAATTCACATTAGCCTATAATCAAAAACTTTCATCCAGAAGTCACGATAAAGTGTCCATAATGAAATTTTCACTCTGATGCGGAGCATTCACTGATACGAAACTCCCTGGCAGATTAAAGGTGTGTGCCATACCTTTACCTCTCGCAGGTCGATGTGTCTTGTAATGCTCTGATAATGGGAATATCTCTCTTTCTTTGAAGTAAAACATGGGTGGGTATAATTAGTGATCAGATGGGTATATGTAATAGGTCTCATCGTCATACATGACGCGCCCTCCACCCACAAACCATAGACTTTGCCGTTGGTGGTGAAGCTTGCGTGCCAATGGCAACCACAATGGAGGGGTATCTGTTGAGAGACCAGACAAATGTGTGGTTCATGAAGAGGGGCAGCAGCCTTTTCAGTAGTTCCAGGGGCAACAGTCTGGATGATTGACTTATCTGGCCTTGTAACACTAACCAAAACAGCCTTGCTATGCTGGTACTGCGAACGGCTCAAAGCAATGGGTTACTACGGCCGTAATTTTTCCCGAGGGCATGCAACTTCACTGTATGTATAAATTATGATGGCGTCCTCTTGGGTGAAATATTCTGGAGGTAAAACAGTCCCCCATTCGGATCTCCGGGCGGGGACTACTCAAGAGGATGTCGTTATCAGGAGAAAGAAAACTGGCATTCTACGGATCAGAGCATGGAATGTCAGATCACTCAATCGGGCAGGTAGGTTAGAAAATTGAAAAAGGGAAATGGATAGGTTAAAGTTGGAAATAATGGGAATTAGTGAAGTTCGGCGGCAGAAGTAACAAGACTTTTGGTCAGGTGAATACAGGGTTATAAATATAAAATCAAATAGGGGTAATGCAGGAGTAGGTTTAATAATGAATAAAAAAATAGGAATGTGGGTAAGCTACTACAAACAGCATAGTGAACGCATTGTTGTGGCCAAGATAGTCACGAAGCCCAAGCCAACGACAGTAGTACAAGTCTATATGCCAACTAGCTCTGCAGATGACGAAAAAATTGAAGAAATGTATGAGGAGATAAATGAAATTATTCCGATAGTGAAAGGAGACGAAAATTTAATAGTCACGGGTGACTGGAATTCGATAGTAGAAAAGGAAGAGAAGGAAACGTAGTAGGTGACATGGATTGGGGGTAACAAATGAAAGAGGAAGCCCCGTGGTGGAATTTTGCACAGAGCACAACTTAACATAGCTAATACTAGGTTCAAGAATCATAAAAGAAGGTTGTATACATGGAACAAGCTTTGAGATACTGACAGGTTTCAGATAGATTATATAATGGTAAGACAGAGATTTAGGAACCAGGCTTTAAATTGTAAGACATTTCCAGGGGTAGATGTGGACTCTGACCACAATCTATTCATTATGCACTGTAGATTAAAACTGAAGAAATTGCAAAAAGGTGGGAATTTAAGGAGATGGGACCTGGATAAACTGACTAAACCAGAGGTTGTACAGAGTTTCAGGGAGAGCATAAGGGAACAACTGACTAAGAAAGAGGGAAAGAAATACAGTAGAAGAAGAATGAGTAGCTTTGAGGTATAAAGTAGTAAAGGTAGCAGAGTATCAAGTAGGTAAAAAGACGAGGGCTAAAAGAAATCCTTGGGTGACAGATTAAATACTGAATTTAATTGACGAAAGGAGAAAATATATCAATGCAGTAAATGAAGCAGGCAAAAAGGAATGCAAATGTCTCAAATATGAGATCTGCAGGAAGTGCAAAATGGCTAACCAGGAATGGCTAGACGACAAATGTAAGGATGTAGAGGCTCATCTCACTAGGGGTAAGATAGATACTGCCTACAGGAAAATTAAAGAGACTTTTGGAGAAACGAGAACCACTTGTATGTATATCAAGAGCTTAGATGGCAACCCAGTTCTAAGCAAAGAAGGGAAAGCAGAAAGGTGGAAGGAGTGTATAGAGGATCTATACAAGGGCGATGTACTTGAGGGCAATGTTATAGAAGTGGAAGAGGATGTAGATGAAGATGAAATGGGAGATATGATACTGCGTAAAGAGTTTGGTAGAACACTGAAAGACCTAAGTCGAAACAAGGCCCCGGGAGTAGATAACATTCCATTAGAACTACTGACGGCCTTGGGAGAGCTTGTCCTGACAAAACTCTACCATCTGGTGAGCAAAACGTATGAGACACAGCGAAATACCCTCAGACTTCAAGAAGAAAATTCCAATCCAAGAGAAAGCAGGTGTTGACAGATGTGAAACTTACCGAACTATCACTGCTGCAAAATGCTAAGACGAATTCTTTACAGACGAATGGAAAAATTGGTAGAAGCCGACCTCGGGGAAGATTAGTTTGGGTCCCGTAGAAATATGGGAACATGTGAGGCAATACTGCCCCTAACACTTATTTTAGAACATAGATTAAGAAAAGGCAAACCTAGGTTTCTAGCATTTGTAGACTTAGAGAAAGCTTTTGACAATGTTGACTGGAATACTCTCTTTCAAATTCTGAAGGGGGCAGGGGTAAAATACAGAGAGCGAAAGGCTGTTTACAATTTGTACAGAAACCAGACGGCAGTTATAAGAGTCGAGGGACATGAAAGGGAAGCAGTGGTTGGGAAGGGAGTGAGACAGGGTTGTATCCTCTCCTCGATGTTATTCAATCTGTATATTGAGCAAGCAGTAAAGGAAACAAAAGAAAAATTCGGAGTAGGTATTAAAATCCATGGAGAAGAAATAAAAACTTTAAGGTTCACCGATGACATTGTAATTCTGTCAGAGACAGCAAAGGACTTGGAAGGGCAGTATAAAGACTCCTTTGAAAAAAATTAAAAATTTTTTTGTTTACTACTCAGAAAGAATTTCCTCTGGTTTGTCTACCTTTACTATATAATCCTTGATCAGCTTCTTGGCTATGGATGCAGCAGTAGCTGATTTTAATGGATAAAGTTTGACATACTTAGTGAATATATCAAGAAAAGCTACAATATATTTGCATCCTCCCCTTGAAGATGGTAGAGGACCACAGACATTGACCGAAATAATTGACAGCGGTTTAGTGGGTATAATAGGATGTGGGAAACCTTTCACACAAAAATTTCCTGGTTTGGCTAGCTGACAAGTTTTACTTTTCCTAAACTATCTGTGTACTTTCCTGCGAATATTTGGGAAGTAGCAATATGCTTGAATCTTCCGAGCACACTTTAATACTCCAAAATGTCCTCAAGTGATGTGCGTGTGCATAATTAAGTTATTCTCATTCTTCTCGGGAATACACACCTTCCAATTATCTGAATCAAGATGCCCTTTGAAAAATAAGATGTCGTCCTCAACTTTGTACAGTCTCTTCAGATCATCGTTTCCAGGCTTTGCTAAAGTTTCCTTTATTGAATGCCAATGAGGATCTTCATTCTGTAGTTTTTCCATGTTCTTACACACGTCAAGAAAATGTTTCCTATATATTCTATCAGTCATTATAAGAACATTAAATTCGGATGGATTGTCCGTGATGTTGATAGTTGAGAAATCTCCATCTGGCATTCTAGACAGTGCATCAGCGATGAAATTATCCTGTCAGCTTATGTATTTAATTTCTAATTGAAACTATTGGAGTGAGAGCATCTATCTTGCTAATCTTGGATGTAATAATTTACATGTTTGCAAAAAACTTAACGCTTTGTGGTCACAGTATACTGTTGCCTTCGCACCGTGTAAGTAATAGTAAAATTTCTTAAATGACTACGGCCAATGCTTCCCTTTCGGTAGTCGTATATGTTCTTTCACAAGCAGTTAAGAGTCGGCTAGCAAAAGCTATTGGACAGAAAGTTGATTTTCTATCTATCATATTTTCTTGGAAGAGGCATGAACCTACTCCAATTTCCGAAGCATCTGCCATTGAGCCGAATTCTTGGCTCATATCTGGATGATATATTATTTGTAAATTGACTAAGGCCTGTTTTATTGCTTCAAATGCATTCTGACATTGTTGCGGCCACACCCAAGGAGTATTTTTGCGCAAGAAGCTGTACAACGGTTCTGCATTAATAGAGTGGTCGTGAATGAAACGCCTGAAAAAATTGACAACTCCGAGGAAGCCCTTTAATTGCCTTTTTATTGTTGGAATTGCAAAGCTTTTGATTGCCTTTAGTTTCTCGGAATCCGGTAAGATGCCTTTTCCATTTATAAGATGACCCAAAAATTGCATTTTATCTCGAGCAAAATGGGACTTTTGCAGATTTGCGGTTATGCCTGCTTCCTTGAAACGTTCTAACACTCTTCTCAATAAATCAACGTGCTCCTTCCATGTGGTCGTAGCTATGAGCATGTCGTCCACAAACAAAGTTAAACTGCTTCGAAGTGGAGGTCCCAATGTGTAATCTAGAGCATTTATAAAAACTCCTGAGCTCGTGTTTAGCCCGAAAGGTAAAACCTTAAACTGATAGCTTCTACCTGCATGTACAAACGCGGTGTACTTTTTTGATGGTTCGTCTATAGCCAACTACCAAAATGAACTTCTCGGATCAATATTTGTTAAGTATTTTATCCCCTCGAACTCTTGAATTAGCTCATCGATATCTTCCGGCTGAGTTCGCACGGGCACGATAATTTCATTTATCTGCCGTGCGTCTAGCACGAGACGAACTTTTCCTCCCTTTTTCGAGACAACATGAAGCGGACTACAGTATGGACTCGTCGAAGGTTCGATCAGATCCCATTCAAGCATCTGGTGGATTTCCGCATCAACTGCCTTTCATTGGTGCCAAGGTACTGGAAAAAGAAAATAGGGCATAAAACTTGGTGTGGTTTCACATCTAAATGGCATGTGTATCCCTTGATTACACCAGGTCCTTCTTGATAGACTTCATGATATTCCTGTAGAAGATCACATAATCGCTTCCTTTGGTGTTGTTGCAAATATTCAGGTTCTTGCACCTTTTCAAATACCATATCTTCAGGGTTTAAAACTGGTTGCAAGTAATTAATTTGGTAATACCGTGCAGGTTTGCTATGTATCCACTTTATTTGCAGCTTTCGTCCCTGACAATACTTTCCATGAGTACTATATTCCCTGACAAGAGTAACTTGATGTTTCTGATCCATTATTGTAAAACTGGCACGGCCTAGAGAAAAATCGATATGCCAATTTCTCTCTCTAAATTCATCTATACCCAGGATACAGCCCTCAACCAATTTTTCTATTACAAGGAACGTGCAATTTATAACTACATTTCCTATATCTAACTGGAGTTGAGTCTGCACTTTAACCTGAGAAGACTTATGACCAGTAGGACCTACAATTCTACAACACTGAACAGCAAAAACCGGTGGATTTGCTTTCTGAAGTAGTCTTTGAAATAACTTCTCAGAAACGACATTTACTGCTGCTCCTGTATCTAAAGTAACTTGGACAGTGATGCCTTCAATTGCCACCTGAATTTTCGCAACAGGTTCAGTGATATGTTCCTCTTGACAAGGCATCATATCCTGCTGAAGTTCTTCTATTAATAATCTGCCATCACTGTACCGAAAAAAAATTGACACTTGAATTTATCGCCCCTGAAAACTTCCTCGACTGCACCATCGGGGCTTCTGACAGTCGAGTTTAGTTTGACGATTGTCCATTATTAGTAGATGTCTGCTTCGTTACATCAGTTATTATTGGTGGTTGATTTCTTCATTCATTTGCATTAGCATTTGGTACCCAACCTGAAGTTTGTAATTGGTTGTGATATTCTTGGGTTGGTTGCTGATATCGGCGTTTTTGCTGATAATTCCTTTCTTGATACTATCCTTTCCTCTTCTTATTATTCTTCCTCCATTTCCGTTTATATGTTTGTTCACATTGTTGGTCATGATTACACTGCTCGGGATTTTCGTTACCAAATTTCACATTTTTCTGGAAATAATTCACCTGTGAGTTTGGTGAATTGTGTGAAAAAGGTTTGTCTCCATACTGTTTGTTGTTACTATTGTATTTGTTAGGTTGGAAACTTGGTTGGCAATAGCGCACACGTGATTCTTCGAACAGAATGTCTATTGAATCCAATGTGGCTAGAAAATCTTCCACATGCTGTTCAGGCACATGTAGAAGTTTTTCCTTAACTTCAAGAGGAAGTTTGCCCTTTAATAGTCGAATGATATCCTGCGTCGGGATTGGTTCATTCCAGTATTTGCTTTTATTTATATACTTTTCGAAATACTTTCTTAAAGATCCATTTTTGAAAGAAAAAGGTTCTGGGTCAAAAACTTCCTTACGTAGTCTTTCTTGTACTCCCTTATTCCAGTATTTGTGCAAGAAAGCGCGTTCAAACTGATCATAATCTTGACACCAATCGGATGCTTCTGACGCCCACATCGATCCACCTCCATGTATGAATCCTGCAACGTACATAATTTTTTTTTGCTCAGCCCACATTCGCGGCAATATCCCTTTAAATTGCTTGATAAATACCACGGGATTGATCGACTTCCTTTCGGGAATAAATATCTGGAATTGATGATATTTAAGCATTTTTTCTTCATTCATAATCACAGGTGTATTCTGGTGGCTAGTTCGCGGTGAATGATAATCTCGATAATTTGTTTCTGGCTGATTACGTGAATATGCACCAATACATGGATATTGTTGCATGGATTCGGTTTCACTGGTTTAATCAGGAAGAATGTCTGCTTTTGATAAACTGCAAGTAGTATGTGCCCCTCTAGTATTAACTAGTCCATGCTGGCATGCTTTTAATGTATTTTTTATCTTTGCTTTTCAAACAGGAAATTCATCTCCTATATTCTTCTTAATCTCTTCAACTTCTGCTTTAAGTTGTTCTTGTGCAGCTTCGTTGTTAAATTGCACGTTAGAAACCGTTTCTTTCAAGGTTTTGTCAACATAATTTCGCACTGTCTCGGCTTGCTCTTTCGCCCAATCTTCAATGTCCTTAGAGAATGCGATCTTATGTTCATTGAAAAGTTTCTCTATGTGTTTCTCGCCATCGAGACTGAGAGTGTCTATCCTCCGAGTAAGCTTAATGACAGCTTGCTCGTTATCATGCTTAATTGTATTCACGTCTTACACAATAGTTTTCTGTACATGAATAACGTCTTGCACTTGATGATTAGGTGTATCTTGACGACATAAGATGTCTTTGTATTTGTTTGTTAACTCCTGATACTATTGTTCTTGTGTAATTATGAGTTGTGCCTGACTGGCAGTGAAGTGACCCTGCTTTGTTTCCAAACTCTGGAATTTTTCAGTAATCTCATCATTTATTTCTTTTAGTTTATTAGATTGCTCCTGAGCCAAATTAAATTGCGCACTCTCCAAAACTTGGAATCTACGATTCATGTCATTTGCAAACGTGGATTGTGTGGTTTCCAGTGCTTTAATCCCTTGTGTTATGACAGTCAAACTTGACATCAGCTGGGATAACAAATCGGTATTCTCAGCAATTGACGATTACACTGGGCTTAATGAGGATTGTACCGACACAATTTTCGGTACAGTCATTTCGTTTTCGCACGCGTCTGTGTCAGAGATGAAATTCATGTTGTTTGTTGGTTGCTGCATATTTCTCTGGACTTCTTTCCACATATGAATGTCGGAACTAGCAATCGTTTGTGTCGACGGCGTGAGCGCATTAATTACTGCTGGTTGCTCAGCCGTAATCGACATATCGCTAACTATGGCGGTATTCAATTCTGTGGCACTAGTTGACGATGCATTCACACTATTTAATTCATTTTGTGGCACTGAGATGCGTGCTTGCTTATTGGCTTTGAACATAGATCTAGTTATCACCATGTAAATAAGCAATTGACAGTTTCTTCTTTAAATAAGTCCTACAAAAGTGACTATTAAATTTTACACACGCAAAAAACGTTAATGTCCTAATGCTGTTAATGTACACTTTACAATTTGACACAAACACAGTACATAGATAACACATAAAATATTGTCTTACTATATCTACTGAAATACTGGAATTCTAGTAAAAGTAATTTAGCAACACTATTTATATTTAGAAAATTAATACATGAAAGGTCACTACAATGCATAAATGCAAAAGAAAGCTAGTAATTCAAATGTTCTGGCCTTTTTGAAGTTTCTGCTCTGCTGCTGGGACAGCGTGCTCGTTCTCTTCACAAGATACTCCCACACGTTCCGTTAGCATGAAACATATAAAGAACTATAATGTAGTTACTCCATAAAACTAGACATATGTACACACAATGAAACATTAATTACTAAATTACTAACATAGTTATATTGCAGGTTCACTATGGGTGTTGTATCAGGATCGTGTCCTGTCTAACGATAGACATAAATAAAGACTCCTTTGAAAAAAAAGAAAAAATTTTTGTTTACCACTACTACTACTAGGCTAATTACTGTTTAGCTCTACAGGACCTTTATACTGAAATGTTTCCCCACACCACCTAGTATTGTCTTTCTATATGTGTGAGTAACTGTATGTTCACTGTTTTGGGTAAATACATACAGCGTACACAGGGCGATGTGAGAAACTGACAGCGATTAAACACTTCCGCTGTTGTAGAAATCTGCTCCAGATGCTGCAGATACCGTGTTGAGCTGAAAGTGATAACCAAAGTACGGGGAAATATTCTTCGGGGCTCTGTTGCATAGCAATCAGACTGCTTTCAGTTCTGAGAAATGTCCAGGTACTATAGTGGATTTGAATGATCCATGAAGTGACTTCGTTTCCGAAGAAAATACCGAACTATTTCACTAGAACTGAACGCTCCCGTTGGAACTGTTCTCAAGCTGGTGTTTATTAGTAAATCACAGTAGAAGTATATCGCTTGGTGTATAATAACACGTACCTTCTTGAAATGAACAATATTTTATTGTTCTATTAACTGATTTTCTTCCATATACACATATACTTTACAATGTGAATCAAAAACTCGCAATTGCGTCGATTTTTACACACAAGAATGGCTCTCCTCTCATAATTTTTTTTACTCTTAAGAAGCACAAAAGCTCTATCTCTAAGAATAATTACGTGAGCGCTGACCGCCACAGAGTAATAAACAATATCTTTGCCTCTCTCTCTCTCTCTCTCTCTCTCTCTCTCTCTCTCGCACTGTAACAGCAAGTTACGCTGCATGATACATCAAAGCAGTTGAACGGAATCGACAGTGTCTTGAAAGGAGGATATAATATGAACATCAACAAAAGCAAGACGAGGATAATGGAATGTAGTTGAATTAAGTCGAGTGATGCTAAGAGAGTTAGATTAGGAAATGAGACAGTTCAAGTAGTAAAGTAGTTTTTTTATGTGGGGAGCAAGATAACTGATGATGGTCAAAGTAGAGAGGATATAAAATGTAGATTGGCAATGGCAAGGAAATCGTTTCTGAAGAAGAGAAATTTGTTAACATCGAGTATAGATTTAAGTGTCAGGAAGTCTTTTCGGAAAGTATTTGTATGGAGTGTAGCCATGTATGGAAGTGAAACATGGACGATAAATAGTTTGGACAAGAAGAGAATAGAAGCTTTCGAAATGTGGTGCTACAGAAGAATGCTGAAGATTAGATGGGTATATCACATAACTAATGAGGAGGTACTGAATAGGATTAGGGAGAAGAGGAGTTTGTGGCACAACTTGACTAGAAGAAGGGATCGGTTGGTAGGACATGTTCTGAGTTATCAAGGGATCACAAATTTAGCATTGGAGGAGAGTGTGGAGGGTAAAAATCGTAGAAGGAGACCAAGAGATGAATACACTAAGCAGATTCAGAAAGATGTAGGCCGCAGTACTTACTGGGAGATGAAAAAGCTTGCACAGGATAGAGTATCATGGAGAGATGCATCAAACCAGTCTCAGGACTGAAGACCTCAACAACAACAACAATAACATGACGCGAAAAGAATAAAGTAAGTGCTAGTTGGCGGAGCACTTACCCACGACAGGCAAAGGTCTCGAGTTCGAGTCTCGGTCCAGTACACAGTTTTAACGTACCAGGAAGTTACCGTAAAGTGAGTTACAGAGGGTGCATAATCTACCATCACAATCAGTCACTCCTTTTTTCGTGGAAATAAATGCTAGTGCGCCTCTGTAAAAACCTGATTGTTTTCTGATTTTGGTATAATACTCAGTGCTCGGTACGTATGTGGGAGGAAGTAAAATGCTTATTCGAAAATATGCTCCTTCTTCGCTATACATCATATTTCTGATACCATTTCCAGCAAAAGTTTCTTGAGCATTTGTCCGATGTTCTGGGGCTGTCTTCTTCCTTAAAATGCTGTGGGAGTCAGCTTAGCAGATAATGCAATGGGCTCCCATTCTGGAGGACGTGGTTCATACCCCGGCCTGACATCCTGATATGGGCCTTCCATGGTTTGTATGGATCGTCAAAGGCAAATACCAGCATGGTTGCTACGACAATGTCCTCACTACCTTCCCCGAACCCTTGCTTGTGCTCCGCCTCTAATGACCTGGTCGTGAACGGCATGTTAAACCCTAATCTTGCTTCTTTCCTTCCGTTTTGTTCTTCTACAAACATTCTCTCAATGCTCTTTAAAACACCTTGTTAATTATTCGAGACCGATGAACACTGTACAAAATTATTCGGAGGAGGACGTGGTGGCCGAGCGGTTCTAGGCGCTTCAGGCCGAAACCACGGGGCTGCTTATGTAGCAGGTTCGAGTCCTGACTTGGACGTGGATGTGTGTGATGTACTTAGGTTAGTTAGGTTTAAGTAGTTCTAAGTCTAGGGGACTGATGACCTCAGATGTTAAGTCTGATAGTGCTTAGAGCCATTTGAACCATATGAGGATGTGATAAACAGCTTCCTGTGAAGATGAGTTAGTCCTCACATGTTGAGGTTCTCCCAGTGAGCCTCGTTAAGCCATCTACCTACATCATAACTCGACTCATGTGGCCGTTCCACTTTACTTCCTTGTGGATCGATGTTTCTGGAAAGTGGGCGGTTACTTACTGCTAATCGCGATTGATCGGCGATAAAGCAATCAAACCAAATCAGGACTTCCCGCTTATTTACTCACATTACATTACAACTTTTCGTTATCTTCTGACTCGACTGTCCTTTGCGTCACTTAATTATCGCACGTAGATACTGCTGCATTTCGCAACGATTTTCTAATAATACTACCTCCACGTATACTACTACTTCTTCTGCGGGTACCTTCGAAAACGTACAAACGCTCTCTACCAGGTCATTTATACATTTACATACTAGAGGTCCCACCACACGTTTACGATATATGCTTAACGCTGGGAATATCTTCCCACTTTGACTGAGAGAAGATTTCTGAGAAGGTTTTAGTACAATGACATACCTCGCCTCTTATTCGCTGTTTTGTGTAAAAACTTAAAAACGTGCCATTTAGATACTCTAGGTACTTGCGTATGACAGAGTGCTTTTTCTGAGGTGGTATGTTATCGTGGAACTCGTCAATCAAAATACCTTGATTGTTCGTTCACGTATAATTGTATTGCCAATTGCGTAAAATTTACTGTCTTTTTTCAGATGTTTATTCGAGAATGTTCAAAAATGGCATCATGGCTAAAACCGCACACTATCGAGGAATAAAGCGAAGTTGCATATTCAGTCAGTTATGGAATAATACCGTCCATGACATTTTTGTTGAACGTTGAAGATGACGCCGATACAGAAGCTTTCTCATTTAAAATCCTCTATGTTTAATTTTTTTCTGCAATTACATTTCACCCCTTCTCTAGCCATGCGGGGGCAGTTTTCTACTGTACTTAGAAAAAGGGGCGGCCGTTTCCACTTCCCAGACGGCGAATTTTGCGAAAAAGCGTCCTACTCGAATCACGCTGACAGAATGGAAAATATTATAGGATGATCCCCATTGACCGAGCACCAGTAAACAGACCTGTGGGATATGCTTATTATGCAAACTTACCTTCAGTACAAAAAAGCAACACCTACTAATAAGGAATAAAACTGGGTTTTATCAGTTTATACTTTATTACTGAATTGTGTCCATACTTCTGTATTTCAAAACATACGATTTTTATAACCCCCATGTAGTATTACCATCTAGCGGGCTTCTTTACCTAATATTATGGTTTGTACAGTCACTTTGCACTCAGATATCAATAGCTAAGTTAGATCAAATAATTTTGTATCCATGTTTGACATGTCCAGTTTAGATTTTACTCACTAATGTACGACATACATGTTGATGAGTTGTAAGACGGGGTGCTGATAAGTAATGCGTCTGAATTTTTTTTTCTGTTCTCAGTATCGGTTTAGGTGTTACATGCCACGCATATTACTCGATCGCCTTTCCCGCTTTGTTGACGCAAGTAGCAAAACTTCTGCCGGAAGAGCGCTCCGAATTGTGGCGTGTAACTTGGCGGTGTGTAGTGTAACTATTTCGGTGAGTGAGTAGCAGCGCGCTGTATTCGAGTTTCCAAATCGAAGAGTCTCAACAAACCAGTCTCTTGTTGAGACAAATGGATTCACCGCCAAGAGTGACTACGTTGTGAAATAAATATGTAGACATGACGAGCAAAGATGTACAATGGTTATACTTTTTCTTTTTTTAAAAAAAAAAGACTTTTCACATAAAAAATTCGGAGGAATTAGTTTTCAGCAAGCTCTCAAAGTTTCCTTTGTTTTTTTCGCTATGCACTGTGAGTCATTTTATCAATATTTCTTTCACTGATTGTTTTCTTCTCCCGGTTTAACGATGTACATTTCACGTAATTGTACCAATGTTATTTTCACTGATACTTTCTATGTATTGCTGTTGTAGAGCACTTGTGAATTGCGTTTGGCTGACACGCAGGGAGAATGAAATTAATTAAATCGGTGATAAAGACTAATATCAGTTTTAGAGTATAATAAAGTGATGCCTCTAGATTGTGCACCATAATCGAGTCCATAATCATGAGGTGGCAAATATGAGGTAGTCAAGGAGGTGGAGAAGTGGATTCTACTATTCCAAGACTGCTTGGTAGCTACAACACGAAAACACAAGTAATTAGCAGGCGTACAAAATAAGAAAGTATTTATTACTTAACTTTGCAGTAGTCCATGATCAGATGGCTGATAATTATAGAGGACGGGACTAGACTAAGCGTCTGTAGAATGACATAATTTACAAGTCATAAATCTTGCAATGACGAATTAATCTCACGTAATCTTGAATGTCGAATATGGTGAATTTGAAGACTAACTTGGAACGGTGCTACAAAGACTTGATGGCAGCAATGATTGAGCTGCAGACAATGACCAACATCTGCGCTGGCTGACCACTGAGTGCGGCTACGAACTGTAGACTGGCACATTCCTGCTGCACATGAAGCGGCCTAGCGGCGCCTCGTGGCGGGCATGCATAAGCATAGAACAAGAAAAAAGAGAAACGCAACTCCCGTGTTAAAAGTGGGAAACACAGGCCGACAGCAGCGCCTCAAGTGGTATGAAGATGAACTAAAATATGAAAACATTGCGGATTGCATCTCCCCCTACTTTACTTACGTTGTAGGTTTTTATTTTTATTTTAATTCTATTACCTTATTTTTCTGGGCGTGCTATGTAATTATTTTGGCTAGCATCATAATAAAATAATTGAAACACAGCTATAGCACGCTGTACTACAGCAGAGAGAAACTCATTCAGTAATATTTTCAGTCTATTTTTGACGTTTGCGTCTGACAGACAAGAAAACATGATAGGAGCAGCGACTGTCAGGCGCAAACGTCATAAATAGACTTTTAAATTGACATGCTAATATTGTTATCTATCAACATGTAAAAGCTCCAGCATGTTTTATGGCTCATAAGAACCAAATGCAACACTTGAAACTGAGAGTAAGTCGAAACAAGCTTGTAGTGTAAATAATTGAAGCAAAAGAAAAATAACATTGTTGCAGCTAAACTGGACTACAAATATTCCTGAATAATGTCATAATTTTTACGTCATACAAGCTGCTGCATCAATGGAGAAAAAAATCCTCTTATTAAAAGAATAAGCAGCAGTTAAAGAGGTTCAATTAAGAAATATTTATCACAGTATTAATTAATGAAGAATTCTAAACTTTGTTACAAATATGTTTCAGGACCATAATTTCTGAGTAACTGCCCAGCAAACTTGCACTACTGACCATCAATTTCTTAAAAATGTACCATCATATTACTACTGCAAATGTTTCAACATAAAAAAGAATACATCAATATCAAGTACCAAAAGCAGGAAAGATGGATAAAAATATTGAAATGAAAACAGTGAAATGAAAACAAAACTTACTTTTTATTTCTTAAGCACACAAGAAAAATTTTCTTTTAATTGTTATAAAGCTTTAAACGGTTTACTTAATTTGTCTTTAACAATATCAAGTCTTTTATTACTGATGGTGTATTTCCAATCTTTCACATACTTGTAAACCAATAGAGGTACACATTGTCTTAAAATATAATGTTCAGAAAAATAGCCCTTGCAAAATGTTATTTACTCTGGAAACTTAAACAGTGAATAGAATGTATTCTTCAGTTGTTCCTAGTGTCCACATTTATGTAAGAAGGCATACAACTATGAACATTTGCTACAAAGGACATTAAGCTGTCACTAGCATACAATAATTTTGGGTTTAACGCATCATATTCTTTGAAACTTGTAAATAAATGATGCTCTGTGGGTGTTGGTGAGAACAGAATTGTTTTACAGTCACTACTATTGGTTTCAGGTGTTTCACCCAACTTCCGTAGAATTTAACCAGCTACATATCCTAATGCTTGTCTGTCATTTCTTACATCAGCCCCACCACTACCAGCAGCAGCTTCATTATCAGCAAGGGCACAATATAAAGCACTTTGATCTATAATGGAATGGTCTGCTGTGGAGTGAAGAAAGTTGTCATCACTAGCTTCCAAAAATTGCCTTAAATTGCTTAATGGCATGCATCTACCATCCTCACAATTACCATGACACGTTCCATATTATTGTAAAATGTCATATTCATGATCTATGGAACAAGTACTAATCTAATCTAATCTGATCTGTAGATAAGGACACGTTATCGACTAACTGTTTTCAGTGCTGCTTTGAACTGAAAGCAAGTTGGATTGATGTTTGCAAGACCATGCTGCCTCACACAACAAAATACATTCTCCACTGGGTCTTGATTGAAAGCCCTCATGCTTAAAAAATTAAATCTGTTCCAGTGAACACCAGTGATCTTATTGTAGTTTGCCACCTACTTATGAAACTGAACATACTTGTCTTATCTCTCCCCGTGCCTAGCTCCAACACTTTCCAATTTTCCATTTCCTTTAACAGACTGTATCACATTTCAATATGTGGGGACTCTGCAGAGAGGGCACACTTATAAAACTTGCGATCTTGTGGATAACAATAGGAACTGTTCAGTGAATCAAATACACAATCCACCTTTTCAACAAATTCTGCAGTGTATATTGCGTCAGCAGGTAAGATATTAAATGCCACATAAGTTCCAATACCTACAGCAACTGTATGACTAAGCTGGGCTGCAGCTACCTTGACTTTCAGTTTAGAATGATTCCTTTGTAGTTTTGGCAATGTCTTAAACATCTTCTGCTGATACAGAAGAAAAGCCCTGTGAATATATTCAAAACTGGCCTCTTTTTTAAACCCAAACTGTATTTTATTTCCTAGTAGAGCATTTCTAGTATTTTTAATAGATGTAGGACATCATAAATGATTGCCATAGGTTCATCTCTGACTACAAAATGACATGGACTGGACTCAGTAGATTTCTCACAGAAGAGTTCCTTGAGTGCTCTCTGGATGGTTGCATCCTGGTCACAAACTGTACAAACTATCTTTAGCCATATTTCTTGCAATTGCCTTATGACATAGGTAATAAGACTTTTTTAAAGTGATACTTGAAACTGAGTTGTGAGTGAAATAATAAGCAACAACTTGCTTCCAGCTTGTATGTATGCCTCTAACCATGAAAAGTAATGCATGATTTGCATGAACGTTTGACCTCCATAAATGCTCTAAATCTTGAAACCCTGAAATTTCTTGTTTGCTTGCATTATAATACGAGGTCTTCGATTTTTTTTCTCCGGACTGGAAAGAGATAGGAACATGCTCATTGTTTTGAAATGAGGTCGCATTCATTGTCAATATGTCCCAGGGATGGCAGCACCGTATGGCAGATGGAATTTTACCGTCAGCGGCGAGAATGAGAACTGTTTTAAATACTTAAAATGGCGACGTTTTCCTTACTTGAACAGCGTGCAATCATTCGTTTTCTGAATTTGTGTGGTGTGAAACCAATTGAAATTCATCGACAGCTGAAGTAGACATGTGGTCATGGAGTTATGGATGTTTCGAAGGTGCGTTCGTGGGTGCGACAGTTTAATGAAGGCAGAACATCGTGTGACAACAAACCGAAACAACCTCGGGCTCGCACAAGCCGGTCTGACGTCATGATCGAGAAAATGGAGAGAATTGTTTTGGAGGATTGCCGAATGACTGTTGAACAGATTGCCTCCAGAGTTGGCATTTCTGTGGGTTCTGTGCACACAATCCTGCATGACGACCTGAAAATGCGAAAAGTGTCATCCAGGTGGGTGTCACGAATGCTGATGGACGACCACTTGACTGCCCGTGTGGCAAGTTGCCAAGCAATGTTGACGCGCAACACAGCATGAATGGGACTTTCTTTTCATAGGTTGAGACAATGGATGAGAGATGGATGCCATTTTTCAATCCGGAAACAAAGCGCCAGTCAGCTCAATGGAAGCACACAGATTCACCGCCACCAAAAAAATTTCGGGCAACCGCCAGTGCTGAAAAAATGATGGTGTCCATGTTCTGGGACAGCGACAGCCTAATCCTTACCCATTGCGTTCCAAAGGGTACTACGGTAACAGGTGCATGCTACGAAAATGTTTTGAAGAACAAATTCGTTCCTGCACTGCAACAAACACGTCCGGGATGGGTTGCGGGTGTGCTGTTTCACCAAGACAACGCACCCGCACATCGAGGTAACGTTACGTAACAGTTTCTTCGTGATAACAACTTTTGAAGTGATTCCTCATGCTCGCTACTCACCTGACGTGGCTCCTAGTGACTTTTGGCTTTTTCCAACAATGAAAGACACTCTCCGTGGTCGCACATTCACCAGACGTGCTGTTATTGCCTCAGCGATTTTCCAGTGGTCAAAACAGACTCCTAAAGAAGCCTTCGCCGCTGCCATGGAATCATGGCGTCAGCGTTGTGAAAAATGTGTACGTCTGCATGGCGATTACGTCGAGAAGTAACATCAGTTTCATCGATTACGGGTGAGTAGTTAATCAGAAAAAAAATCGGAGGCCTTAGAACTTGAATGCACCTCGTACAACCCTCTTTCTAAAGACATTTCATCAAACAACAAAGCACAATATTTGTCACTGTTGTTCATTACTTCAACTTCTGCTTTCATTAAATTCATGAGCGAAGTATTCAATCTTGGTTCAAAAGGTATAGAAGACAACAGACATTTCAGATACCTCACAGAAGGAAGATACAAATGAACTGACAAACATTTGTATAGGCGGGGACTTCGATTGTATAAGGATAAAGCAAATACTTTGTCCTCGGGTTTCCATCGCCTTGCATTTGCTGATCGATGAGCATTACGTAATTAGCTGTTTATGAAATCTTTGGCAACAGAGTTTCAATTAGATTCTATGACAGAGAAAGTATTGCTGTGATATAAATATTTAAGTTCTTTCAGTTCTGGATTTTCATGATGTAGCTTTGCTTTCAGTTTTGATGGCCTTGTTAGAGCATTCCTATGAATCTTGTAAATTTTTGATTTTGTTGGAGTTAAACCTGCTTTTGGAACCCCTGTACCTAAAACTCCACTTTCCTCATTACAAAATGTTTCAGATAAGAACGTGTACTCACTATCTGCAGATTCATTTTGAGGGGAGATAAAAAATTTAATAGGTGCATCACTCTATGAATTACTCTGCTCAGCACAACTAGTGCTAGGTCATTCTCTAACACAGTTTCACATCTGGTATTGGCATCTGTATAATAAAGATTTTCCATGGTACCACTAGTGCGTGGTAAGTCTAATTCACTATTAACACCAGTTTCCCCTGATCCACTTCTGGTACAAACACCTACATGGGAACTACTTGCCACAGCACAACTAAGGCTTTGTAGTTCATTAACACCAGTTTCACTTGTGGTATTAGCAGCTGTAAAATGAACAGTTGCCATAGCACCACTAGTGTTTGGTAGGCCCAATTCACTATTAACAACAGTGTCACCTGATTCACTATCGATTTTGGCAATTTCACAAGGAATACCTGTCACATATTTTGGAAACACACCCCTCTTTAGCCTGCGCCTACTTTTATTCATAAAATCTTCTTCGAAAAAATGATCTTCACAAACATAAGAAGCACAGTTCACATCTGGTGACAGTTTACAAACACTCTTCCACTTTAGAAGCAACTCTTGAGGTTGTTTTGGAAACCTGTAGCAATGCTTGTTGCAAATTTTCTACGTTGAACCCACGTAATAGCCAGATAAACAGCCCGGGGATCTTGCAGGAGTATTTCAACGTCAATCTGTTGTGTTAAATACTCTGAAAAAAACATAAACGTCTTCATTAAATAAAACTACTACAGACATATCAAAGTTATTTAAATAAACAAACGGAAACTATAATGCTTAATTCACGATAGAAGAGAATACATTTCATTTATAAGCTACGAGATTATTTAATGAAGACTTAAATGTCTTACCTTACAATTAATTGTGGACATTTTTCAGCAGGAAATTTCTTCAATTTCACAGTGAGCTTTATGAATTTAAAGTAAAAGATCTGTTTACAGTGAAGATGAGTATTATGTAAATATGAAATAAATGCAAAGACGAATGTAACCGAGGACCACAGACATCAGTGCAGAGCAAGACGATAGAATATTTCAAAACAGCTCTCATTGGTCAATTCCAGCTTCGTTTAACCCCTAGCGCCTCTAGTGGTCTGGAATGGAACTACGTGGCATGTTTCCTCATCGCCCATACAGCTTTCACCCCCGTGTGCATAAGTACTGCGTCTGGCTGTGTATTCTGTGGCTAGCACAGCCGTTCTTCTGTTCCGTTTTTCGAGAGAATCGCACCCGGCGGATCGATGTCTCAGGCAGCGGTTTGGTCGTATGACTGACATCACATAAAGTACGGTGTTAGTATATAATGAATACTGAGTGTGCCTAGCGTTAACGGAACTTATCAGGTGGAGACTGCAACACATCGTGCCCAGAGTGCGTGCCATGAACACGATGACACAAAGCTATCAACCTGACAATGCAATATTTCCTTGGTTATGGGACAAGTTGATAAAAATGTCATAGCTGGTTAAGATGATTTTCATCACAGAAATAAAGCCATCCTTCCGGCGGAGGTTGGAGTCCTCCATCGGTCATGGGTGTGTGTATGTTCTTAGCATCGGTTATTTTAAGTTAGTTTACGTACTGTGTAAGTCTAGGGACTAATGACCTCTGCTGTTTGGTCCCTTAAGAACTAACACACATTTGAACATTTTTGAAAAACGCCATTCGTGCAGAATGGTAAGAGTACACTGTGGCTGTTGGATGAGTCTAACGTTACTGGAGTATAGATAGCACAGACATTTAACTGAGGTACAATGATTGCAGAATGGTGGCGAGATAGACTCAGGACAACAGCGTGGGAAAAAGAGTAGGCACAGGTCATTCCAGAAGTAGAGCACCACAGAAATATCCTAGGAAATGGCTCTAAGCACTATGGGACTTACCATCTGAGGCCATCAGTTCCCTAGAACTTAGAAATACTTAAACCTAACCAACCTAAGGACGTCACACACATCCATGCCCGAGGCAGGATTCGAACCTGCGACAGTAGCAGCAGCGCGGTTCCGGACTGAAGCGCCTAGAACAGCTCGGCCACCACGGCCGGCGAAATATTCTCCGACTGTTCGAGTTGCTCTCACGAGTAGACAGCCGCTCGGGCTAGGGCTAGCCTTGCCGTCGGGGCGTCTTGTCACGGTTCGCGCGGCTCCCCCATCGGAGGTTAGAGTCCTTCCTCGGGCATGGGTGTGTGTGTTGTCCTTAGCGTAAGTTTAGATTAAGTAATGCGTAAGCTTAGGGACTGATGGCCTCAGAAGTTTGGTCTCACAGACGTTTCCACAAATTTCAGGAATAGACAGATGACAATAGCTAAAATCCAGCCAGATGCTACAGTCAGAATGCCACCACGAACTGTAAGCTGATTTGAGACCTCGTGTTGCCATGCGCCGTTTATCGCTGACTGCATCACAGAAAGACACTTCGCACGGGTGTCCAATCCGCGGCCCAAGAGACACATGCAGTCCAAAGCAAAATTGCATAAAAGCAGTGATAAACTGAATATTTTCAATCTGAAACTCCCGCCCATGATTCTATTCGCTTATTGGTCCTTACATTTTTTTTCCTTATTTTCTTAGGGTTTGTTGTTTGTAAGGCTAAGTATATTATGTGCGCCCAAAAACTAATCATCTTCTTCCAATGAGGCCCAAGTAAACCAAAAGTTTAGGCACCTCAGGTGTAGAGTGAGTTGAATAGTATTTTAAGTGGCATTCTGTGTGTTCAATGACGATTCCTGCTTCTATTTGTGGCCGTCGCACCAACATCAACATATATATAGACGAACTGGTGAAAGCAGTAATTTTCGAGACCCATTCTTGTCTAATTCTGGAATCATGTGTGCGGAGTTATTGAATATGTAAACAGAACTTGTAACGATGACACCAACCACCTTAATCGGCAATCGATGCTAACGTCAAACCTCTGCGAGGAATTTTTGAGAAATCTGACCTTCAGATAATCCAATGGGAACAGAATAATCAAACTGGGATTCTTTTCCGAAACACTCCAGTAGAGTATACCCAACAGTAAACAGGTGGGTAACGAACAGACATTCTCCCAGCACAAAAGCAAGTTGCGTATGTACGCTGTTTAGGTTTTTATATTGGTAACGCCACGTAGCGCTCTGTATGAAAATCACTGGCTGTGCTGTGTGCAGTCTGTGGCTGGGTGGCATTGTCGTAATATTCGCTGTCGTAGTGTTGGGCTGTTGGCTGTTAACAGCGCATAGCGTTGCGCAGTTGGAGGTGAGCCGCCAGCAGTGGTGGATGTGGGGAGTAAGTTGGCGCAGTTTTGAGACCGGATGATCTGCACAGAGACAGTAAATTTGTAAGACTGCATGTATATGACTTTTTAACACAATTAAGGTAAATACATAGTTTGTTCTCTATCAAAATCTTTCATTTGCTAACTATGCCTATCAATAGTTAGTGCCTTCAGTAGTTTGAATCTTTTATTTAGCTGGCAGTAGTGGCGCTCGCTGTATTGCAGTAGTTCGAGTAACGAAGATTTTTGGTGAGGTAAGTGATTTGTGAAAGGTATAGGTTAATGTTAGTCAGGGCCATTCTTTTCTAGGGATTATTGAAAGTCAGATTGCGTTGCACTAAAAATATTGTGTGTCAGTTTAAGCACAGTAATGTATAATTTTTCTAAGGGGACGTTACATATGTCGACCCTTAGCCGAGGATACCTCACTGGAATCTTCTGATTTTTTTCTTGTAGTTTGTGTAATTAGTGTAGCTATTGTTTACTGCTAGCGCGTAATTATAGAGAGAATTTCCTTTGTAGTTGTAGATTTTCATTGTTCTACAGGAAAACAGTTGTGGCATGCATGTAAATTTGCACCAAGTATTTCGCAGCTGTGCTTGCAATTAACTAGATATTATTTTCAGTGCTATGTTAATGTGTTTTCTTATTTTGCTCTTCAAATTGTGCTTTTCTGTGTTATCGTGTGAAATATTGTGACAATAATGGCGTGTGAAAAACGTTATACTAGGCTCCAAATTAAACTGAGAAACGACAGTGAAGACGAAAGCAGTGTGTTAGCGCCACCGAGTAATGAATTAACTAATGTTCAAAGTAGTAATTTGGTAATTGTGCATAGGGAAATGGAGCGGGCTGCAAATAAGGGTGTAGACAGTAAAGCAATTAGTGAACAGGGAAGCATTATCGATCGATCGGTCGGCAACAGCTCGCCTCAAGAATCCGAAATGACAGGACACAATCTTGCAAATACTGTAGATTCAGGTTTTGCGTCCTCACCGTTTTCTCAAATAAGTCAAGAGACATTTTCTGCTTTTCAAAATGCGAATATTGCCGTTTCAAATGCACTGCCGAATAGCACCGAGGAACATGTTTCAGACACTGTTATTACAGTTAATGCAACAAATGGGACAAAGGCTACAAAAGTTAGACACAGCGCTTGAACAAAATCAGAAACAAATGGGACAAAATCTTCAAAAGTTAGACACAATGGAACAAAATCTTCAAAAGTTAGACACAGTGGAACAAAATCTTCAAAAGTTAGACACCACGCTTAAACAAACAGTGAATATTTAACTACTGAGTTACATAAAATCGAATTGAAATGTCAAAAAGTCTGTAATGACGTAAAAACACAAATTTGTGAGCATTTCCAACCTATTTTTTCGCGGCATGAAAATACATTACAGAATCATGAAGCAGCCATAAAAGTACTGCAAACTATTGTTCATGAAAATCATGAGACCTTGCAAGCTAAAATTGACTCAGTTGCATCTACCGATTCGGTTACGCAAGTTGCAAAAACTCAGAAAAACTTAAAGGACACGGTAGATACGATTTCAACACAAATTGACACTCTGAAACTTGGTTCAGAAAAGCATACTGAGGAAATAAGTTCACAATCGGAGAAAGTAGCCGAACTTTCGGATCAGTTCACTAACTTATCTACAAAGGTGGATGATGATCTGAATGACACAAGACCTGTAGCCTTCACTGACACAAAAGTGTATGAACAAATTAGAAAATTCAAACAAAATCAAAATCAAATCAATACACAGTACAAAAGAGAAATCCGGGAAGTACAAGATTAGTTGGCAGAAGTAATACAAGAATTACATATTTCAGAGGATACGAGCGCTCCAACTACAGGAAGAGGGACATAGAAATATGGAACAGCCACAAGATAATAACACAGGGCACTTCGGAAATTATGAAAGAAATTGGCAAGGTGCACCGAATTTTGAGATGGAATGGCCAAAAAGAAGTAACAATGACCGATATGCGACTCGCCGACACGATGATTTTGACTATAAGCTGTCCATTACTACACGTAAATTCAAGACATTTAAGAATTCTGGCAACGACATTCATCCACAAGCATAGCTTCATCAGTTCTCTCATTGTTTTCCTCCCAACTGGTTATTGGAGCACAGATTAGAATTTATGTGTGGCTACTAAGAGAATGAACCAGCTGTAAGAATGCGATCGGTCATTCACGAGTGTCACAGTGAAGGAGAATTGTATCATGCATTCCTCTCAGCATATCGGTCCCAAGCCACGCAAGACCGAGTAAAACACAGCATATTGTCTGTTTCTATGATTGTCTCTGTCATATTCATTTCTACGGATATGCGATCTTTCTCTGTAACTATTACTCTGCCAGTGGTTGACAACAGAGAAAGATCGCATTTCCGTAGTAATGAATACGATAGAGACAATCATAGAAACAGATAATATGGCAACCAGAACTATTATTATCACGGGAGACAGAATAACTTCAGACGCAACGGTCCACAGTGCAGCGATAATTCAGGGAGAAATTCTCCACCACTTAACCGACAAGAAAGAAACTACAGGAACTACCGACATGACGACAGACGATATAATCATAACGACAGACCGGAATTTCATCAGAACTGGCGGGATTCAAACAGGGCTGGGCCCTCTCGGCAAGGTGAATTTGCAGAAGTTAGGTCTTCTAATCCCAATAACGACGCACGCCAACAAAGAGATAGTAGACAATGACTCGCATTCGTCTCTCCATTCACGCCTGTCGCGAAACCACTGGAGGCGGGCTGCACGATGTTGGGGCGTGAGCGGAAGACGGCCTAACGGTGTGCGGGACCGTAGCCCAGCTTCATGGAGACGGTTGCGAATGGTCCTCGCCGATACCCCAGGAGCAACAGTGTCCCTAATTTCCTGGGAAGTGGCGGTGTGGTCCCCTACGGCACTGCGTAGGATCCTACGGTCCTGGCGTGCATCCGTGCGTCGCTGCGGTCCGGTCCCAGGTCGACGGGCACGTGCACCTTCCGCCGACCAATGGTGACAACATCGATGTACTGTGGAGACCTCACGCCCCACGTGTTGAGCAATTCGGCGGTACGTCCACCCGGCCTCCCGCATGCCCACTATACGCCCTCGCTCAAAGTCCGTCAGCTGCACATACGGTTCACGTCCACGCTGTCGCGGCATGCTACCAGTGTTAAAGACTGCGATGGAGCTCCGTATGCCACGGCAAACTGGCTGACACTGACGGCGGCGGTGCACAAATGCTGCGCAACTAGCGCCATTCGACGGCCAACACCGCGGTTCCTGGTGTGTCCGCTGTGCCGTGCGTGTGATCCTTGCTTGTACAGGCCTCTCGCAGTGTCTGGAGCAAGTATGGTGGGTCTGACACACCGGTGTCCATGTGTTCTTTTTTCCATTTCCAGGAGTGTATAATGACTTTTGAACACAATTAAGGTAAATACATTGTTTGTTCTCTATCAAAATCTTTCATTTGCTAACTATGCCTGTCAGTAGTTAGTGCCTTCAGTTTGAATCTTTTATTTAGCTGGCAGTAGTGGCGCTCGCTGTATTGCAGTAGTTCGAGTAACGACGATTTTTGTGAGGTAAGTGATTTGTGAAAGGTATAGGTTAATGTTAGTCAGGGCCATTCTTTTCTAAGGATTATTGAAAGTCAGATTGCGTTGCGCTAAAAACATTGAGTTTCAGTTTAAGCCCAGTCATGTATAATTTTTGTAAGGGGACGGTTCAGTTGTAACATTACATATTAATATCCTTCGCCAGCTTAATTAGGTATTCTTGTGTCAAGTAAATAATAAAACAGAAGGCAGTGCTAAGACTAACCTAACATTCCTTGACACACACACACCTAACCTTGCAGATAAATGTACTACTAACTTAAAAATCAGACAAACGAACGGCCAATGAGATAGCAAACGCCGGCCGATGTGGCCAAGCGGCTCTAGGCGCTTTAGTCTGGAACCGCGCGACCGCTACGGTCATAGGTACGAATCCTGCATCGGTTATGGATGTGTGTGATGTCCTTAGGTTAGTTAGGTTTAAGTAGTGCTAAGTTCTAGGGGACTGATGAGCTCAGATGTTAAGTCCCATAGTGCTCAGAGCCATTTGAACCATTTGATTTTTGATGTAAAAACGCATTGGAAGTCGAGTATTTCTCAAACTATAAAGTTGAATTTTAAACACTATAACTCTACATTCTTCTTCTTCGAATAGCGTATTTGGAGTAACCTTTGTTTTAAAAGCAGATCTACATCTACATCCACGTGATTACTATTCACAATAAAGTGCCTGTCAGAGTGTTCCATGAACCACCTTCAAGCTGTCTCCCTACCGTTCCACCCTCGAAGGCGCGCGGGGTAAACAACTTAAATTTTTCTGTGCTAGTCCTGATTTCTCTTATTTTATCGTGATGATCATTTCTCTCTATGTAGGTGGGTGCCAACAGAATGTTTTCGCAATCTGAGGAGAAAAGTAGTGACTGACATATCATGAGAAGATCCCGCCGCAAAGAAGAACGCCTTTGTTTCAATGATACCTGTCTCTGAATAACTGAGCGTATAATCCGACACTTTTTGCCGAAACTAAGAATGTTTGAATGTTCGACAACTTTTCTGTTTGGTATGGCGCAGGTTTCATGAATAATGAATTTGACCGCCAGGAGCAATAATGCAGAACGTCCGGTGACAGCGACATATGATGCTGTCAGTACTTATGTTTATGAGCTCTGTAGGAAATAAACCACCGCTGCTCTCAATAAATAGAGTTCTCAGTGGCAAATTCAGAATTGTGACTGTCATAATTTGTTCTGTGACGGAATTGGAAAACCATCAGGAGAATTTTTTTTAGATCGTTTAGTAAGCTGTCCAGTTTAATTTCGATAAACTGTTTTTACTTCAGTATCATCATTACCGACGATTCAAAAGTCAACGAGCGTTCTTAACCAGTTATCAAGGCACAGGGTGGAAATAGTCCTGTAAGTCCGATCATAGAAAGTATAGTTTAAAAGAAAGCAGAGTGATGTGCTGCAATCACAGACGAAATTTTTCCCTGCCTGGGGAAGATGCAGAACGACGTAGAGCTGATATAGTTCAATGCGACAAGGACAAAGATTTTAACGTTTGTTCGAAAGATACATCTCGGAAACCTACATCAGGACAGTCGGAAGGAAATGCGAATATGCATTCCATAGAATGCAACATCTTATTCACTACGTATGCCACTCTGTGCGATGTTTTCTAAGTCTGGTCAATGTTGTGTGTGCGCGTGTGTGTGTGTGTATGTGTCTCTGTGTGTGTGTGTGTGTGTGTGTGTGTGTGTGTGTGTGTGTTAATTTCCATAGCATGACAGGAACTGCATTTGGTACCAATTGCTGAACTGTTGGGAAGTTTCTGTCCATTGTCCCTTTTGTATGTGGTTTAGGAGCTCATGTTAGAAACATGGGTCCGGCCCTCACAAATAAGGTCGAATGCATCAACCTACTTGTTTCCCAGATGAGACCTACAGTAGATAGCGTAATGCTTTACAAGTCAAACGTCTTGACGCTCAAGGGCGCCGTATGCAACACCAGTACTGGGGCATGTAAACTTGTTACTGCCACGAAGTTTCTTAAACAGTATTCTGAAATACTTTGCTCCTTCTCCCTACACTGAACGAGAAATAAAATGAATTTCAAGCATTTCTTAAGTCATTGTCCTTCAGAATATCTAGGAGAGCGCTATAGTCATAGGAAAAAACGATTACGAATACTAGCAAAACATATCACAACCTAATAAACACGGGTAGAACATTAGCTATTACTTTGTTGTGGGTAAGGCGAACCAAAAAATGCGTTTCATTGGCAAGGACTTAGAAGATTCAATAAATTCACTAAACAGACCGCTGACGCTACGCTTGTCCGTCCTCTATCAGATTTTTGCTGTGCGTTGCGGGTTCCTTAACAGATAGGATTGGCGGAGGATATCGAAAAAGTTCAAAGGAGAAAGGAGGTCAGATCGTTTTGTATTATCGCGAAAGAGGGGAGAGAGTGTCACGGTATGATAAGCGAGTTGGAATGTCAGTTATTAAAACAAAGGCAACATCCTCAATTTTTGCCTCCGAAGTTCCGATAACAGTGACGACTTTAAATCAGACTTTAGTTCTTTGAAGCAACACATTGTATGAAATAGATCGTTAGAGAAACAAAAACGAAAAGAAAGCCTCACAATACGAAGTGGCGTCGATCTGAACGCAACAAATTGCGACAAATGAAATGACTGCAACTCAAGTACAAAATAAGTTGGACTGCCTTCAAAGAATTACACAACTGGATCTGTCAGATGAAAATTACTAATTCTGTGACCTAGTGTTTCTGGTTGCGCTGCAGACCGTCTTCGATGGAAACTAAATCAAGAGCGCCCCGTAAGATACGTTTTTCACTCAACCCTACGCCGAGTCCACATGTTATGTCGTTTCATGTGGCGCATAACATTTAGCTGAAGTATTGGGCGATAACAACGCTGCTTTTGTCGCCACCAAGGCTGGAACAGTCTTCTAAAACATAGAAAGATGGAGAGATCCTTACACAACAGATGATATAGATCATGCTTGACATTATATTGATTTTCAAACCAACATCTCCATCAGCTGAGTAGTGGCGGCAACCATTTGCAGTTGGCTTCTGGAATACTGTCCAGTTTATTTTAATTTCTTCTTCTTCTTTATTTCTTCGGTTGGGTCATCTAAGGGCCACGCACCAATTTCAATGCTTCCTTCTTCGTTGTTCTTTCTTTTTTCTCCAGTAGTCTTTCATTTTTTCACTATGTATCCTTTTTCTCTCCTCAGACCATTTTGACCCTGTCTTCTTCTCTTTCCTGCCTTGGATTCCTTCCATTTTTAACACTTTCCTCTTGAAACTCTTTCCTTCTGTTGCATCTTTTTCATTTATGTTGTTTCTTTCCAAATCTTTAATTAACTTCTTGAATCCAGGTTATTGTTGACTTCTTGTCCCAAAAGTAATTAAAAATCTGTTTGGTTAACCTGTTGCTGTTCATTCCGTATAAGTGTCCAAAAAATAGCAGTCGCCTCTTTCGTAGTGTTTCACTTACGTTTTCTATGTTGCGATAAAATTATTCATTGCTTCTTAATTTCCATACCTCTGTATGCAGCAAAGGACTTGGAAGAGCAGTTGAACGGAATGGACAAGTCCTGAAAGGAGGGTATAAGATGAATATCAACCAAAGCAAAACAAGGATAATGGAATGTAGTCGAATTAAGTCGGGTGATGCTGAGGGAATTAGATTTGGAAATGAGACACTTAAAGTAGTAAAGTAGTTTTGCTATCTGGGGAACAAAATAACTGACGATGGTCGAAGTAGAGAGGATATGAAACGTAGACTGGCAATGGCAAGGAAAGTGTTGCTGAAGAAGAGAAATTTGTTAACATCGAGTATATATTCAAGTGTCAGGAAGTCGTTTCTGAAAGTATTTCTATGGATTGTAGCCTTGTATGGAAGTGAAACATGCACAATAAATAGTTTAGATAAGAAGAAAATAGAAGTTTTCGAAATGTGGTGCTACAGAATAATGCTGAAGATTAGATGGGTAAATCACATAACTAATGAGGAGGTATTGAATAGAATTGAGAGAAGAGGAGTTTGTGGCACAACTTGACCAGAAGAAGGGATCGGTTGGTAGGACATGTTCTGAGGCATCAAGGGATCACCTATTTAGTACTGGAGGGCAGTGTGGAGGGTAAAAATCGTAAAGGGAGACCAAGAGATGAATACACTAAGGAGATTCAGAAGGATGTAGGCTGCAGTAGGTACTGGGAGATGAAGACGCTTGCACAGGATAGAGTAGCATGGAGAGCTGCATCAAACCAATCTCAGGACTGAAGACCACAACAACAACAACAACTGTATTTTTTGGTGGTCCAAGTATTTTTCGAATGATTTTTCTTTCTAGGGCTCAAGTATGTAGTTCAGTACTAAACATTCACTTGCATAAAGACATTCTGGTTTTACGTTTGTGTTGTAGTGCAGTATCTTCAAATTTTTAGACAGACGCCTTTTGTTGTAGACATTCCTAGTTATTCCATAAGTTCTCTCCATTTTATGTACTCTTTTTTCGATAGCGAAATTTTTCTAAGCCATTTTCTTGCATAATTTCTCCAAAATATTTTAATTTCATTTTTTTAGTAAATGTCTCCTTATTGCAGTGGTGAAACCTTGCGCCGAGTTCGGTTACAAGAAACCTATGTGAAAGGAAGTAATATATTGTTCTACAGCTGAAGTTCTTACAGAAACAAAAAAAAATTTGGGACACACAGTTTTCGAGAATAAGTCAGCGAATTTACTGGCTGTAGCTAAATAGTGGTGTTACCAAGCAGATGTGGATGATCTTCTATTTCAAAGTATTTATTTTTGTCTGAGTATTGTTACGTTACTGTCGCATATCGCTAAGTGATAATATTTCATTTTGTGCCACTATTTCGTTATTATTACATTATTGAGAGTACTTGACACGTGGGTTCGGGAGGAAGGCCTTACATTATTCGTGCTGGGAAGGTCCATTCCCGATGTGGTGTCAAGGTCTTGTCGTCAGCAGAAGGCAGTCCGTGAACCTCGTTAGGGGAGACGAGACTCCTCAGAGAGATGGGCAGTTTTCGTGGAAGTAACGCTGCGGCCTGCTTTGTGCTTCTGTGGGCGGATTGGGAAACTGGCCTAGCTGAGGGCAGGGATTGCCGTGCCGCCACTGCCATCCTGAGAGAACAATTGAATATTACATTTTTGCCTTTTCTGTCTGAACATCAAAGGTCGAGAGGCCGCAGCGGCACCCAGTCAGCGTAAGAAAGATGGTTGCATTCTCTCCAAAATATTTGGTCATCCGGTCAAACTGAATCAGCTGCCACCATGCTTGGCGCGAAATGGCTGACATTTCTCTATCCCAGTACCAATTTCATATTTGTTAATGTGTGTTTTGTATGCCAAGGTTGGGAAGTTTTGCTGCATTTTCCTGTTTTTGGATGAAATGAGTGACACTCTCTCAATAGTATTTACTCCTTGTAGAGAGTTTCTGAAAGAGGAGAGCTAAGGATGGGGAACCAAGTTTCGACGCATTTACCTTCTGGCCACCGTGCAGTTGGTCTTCTGGCTGCCATCTAGTGCTGATGGGTGCATGCTTTGCTGAGTATGGGGAAATGTACATACAGGGTGCGGCAGCGTTCATAGTAGGTAATTAAAAACGCAGCATCAGGCAGCAATTGTAATTACTACCTCTTATGTCAATTGATAGTTAAAATTACTCAATTTACTAATGTGTAAGTCATTGTCCATTGAGTGGATTACTTTTAGAATATGACTCCTGTCAAATGATGCCCCCTCTGCACAAGACATTCATCTAGGCGGCGTTGGAAGCTTTCCATAAATCGTCGTAACGTATTCCCTGGGACATTACCGACGGCAGTTCTGATGCCATCCTTCAACTCAGGAATGGTGGCACAACGTGTTCGGAACACGTCTTGCATCAGGCAGCCCCAAACGAAAAAGTCTGCACATGAAAGGTCATGAAATGTCACCAAAACGGGAAATTACTCTAACGGGGAATCTCTGTCGCAAGAAATCCATGCAAATTCTGGCTGTATGCGAGGTCGCTCCGTCTTGTTGAAACCATAATTGTTCCACATCCACATCGACTATACCTAATTGGGGATTGGAGCATCTTTAGGTAGCGTTCACTGGTGACAGTTACAGCGACACCGCTCTCATCTCAAAGAAGTAAGGGCCAATAATTCTAAAGGAAGAAACTCCACACTACACTGTGGCACGAGAACTGTGCAAGAGGCTTCATGTTCAGTTCATGGGGGTTTACGTCTCTCCAATAACGCATATTCTGTTTATTCACTGAACCATATAACTCGGAATGAGCTTCATGTGACATCAAGATGGTGTGCAGCGTTTGTGGATTTTGGCGAAGGAGGTCACGCATGGTTAAACAGAATGTTTCGCGAGAAACCCGATCGCGAGGCCCAATTTCTAGAACAATCTGCAACTTGTATGGGTGAAAATGGGAATCTTCGTGCAATATTCTCCTGAATGAGCGGTCGGACATATGCACAGTTTGTGCATGACGACAAGCAGATCTTTTTGGGCTACGCAATATTGCAGCACGAACATTTTCCACGGCTTCTGGTGTCTGCACAGTTCTTTCACTTCTTCCCGGTCTACCATTGCAAACAGAAATGCACGTACCCACCTCACAATGGTCTGTCCGTCTGGAATTTTCCCACGACGTCGCAAGTTGAAATGATGCCGAAACAGACGCTGGGCAGCAATAACAGAGTGGTTATTCTTGAAATAACTTTAAAACAGCAAAGGCACGATGCTGTGCAACGCCACTGCTCCATATCACAGGCACTGTCACACTCGAAATGGCTTCTCATTAGTACACGAATGCGGCACGAGCTGGCGTGCATTCCTGCAGTACGTCATTGCGAGTCAAATTACGCTATGAACGCTGCCGCAGCCGTGATAAGGGGTGATTCAAAAAGTTTCCGTTTGAAGGCAGTACAGTCCAGAATTGGTATGCCAGTCAGGCAAAACCGCCATGAGCATTGAGACAATCATCTCGTCGATGCACTGGGTTGAAGTACCCATTTGGTGAAACACTATGTCCCGCTATGTGAAGAAGTCAGCAACTGCCCGCTGCACATCCTCGTCCGTCACGAACTGTCGACCCGTCAAGACCTTTTTGAAGGGGCCAGATGCGTGATAATCGCATGGGAAGACATCAGAACCATACGGTAGTGCTCGAATGTCTCCCACTAGATTTGGTATACCTTCTGCGTAACATTTGCGGTATGTGTACGTGTGTTATCATGAAACAGCAGCATCCCTTGTCGCAGTTTTTACGCACATTTTCGACAAACTTGATGCCCCATACAGATTCTTCATTCTCCGATAGATGCCTGCCAGGGTTTTTCCTTCGGCAGTCAAGAAAACAATATCAGCACGCTGGTCCTGTTTGGATCCATTTATTTGCTAATAATGTCGGCTATAGTACACGTTTCCACATTTACGGCATTCCCTTAGGAAAGACACAAATGCCAGACCGACCTCTTGCCCCAATGTTGATACTTATGTATCCGCATCGGAGTCGCCCTACGTTGCACATACGCTGCAGCAACGGCTTCGAACGGAAACTTTTTGATCGTCCCTTAGAAGTTTCGCGATCTGTGGTATGCGGTCCGTATTCAGAGCAGCTCGCTACTTACTTGTTTTGCCACGAAACTTGCGTCGTCCATTTGATTGTAATTTGTAATTTCGTCTCATTAACGCTGAACTTGTGAGCCGCCCAGGTAAGGATAACACAGTGTGTTTTCTCCATGCAGTCTTCCATATAGTTTGGTACTTCCCTGTAGTGGTAGCGTTATTTTGTGTGAATTCGATCCAGATTTTTAGAAAACTTTGGTTTCCGTCGGGCAACGGCCTTGCCGCAGTGGATACACCGGTTCCCGTCAGATCACCGAAGTTAAGCGCTGTCGGGCGTGGCTGGCACTTGGATGAGTGACCATCCGGGCCGCCATGCGCTGTTGCCATTTTTCGGGGTGCAGTCAGCCTCGTGATGCCAATTGAGGAGCTACTCGACCGAATAGTAGCGGCTCCGGTCCAAGAAAACCATCATAACGACCGGGAGAGCGATGTGTTGACCACACGCCCCTCCTATCCGCATCCACAGCTGAGGATGACACGGCGGTCGGATGGCCCCGATGGGCAACTTGTGGCCTGATGAAGGAGGGCCTTTTTTTTGCTTTCTGTCAACTACGTATGTATTGTATTCAATAATTTGAGCAAATAATAGTCTGTTATACTCAGACTTGCTTTAAATTACGAGATCCTTTAAACTGTCCTACAGCTTTTCCATTGGTAGGTGATCAACTAATCATTAATATAACCTGTTGTACCCCTAAGCTTGTTTATGACGTCATGTCTCTTGTCGGACAATGATTTTATAATACGAGTATAACAGTGTTGCAGGTACCTTCATTGGTGTGTGTGAGTACTGTCTCCAAAGTATGCCTCGAATACTGATAGTAGTAAGGAAACAATTATTTAAAACGTCACACTTGATGCGGCAGTTTTACTGCATGCACAGCGAAAATGTAATTTAGCTATAAACTTTTTTCCTTTCATCATTTTTTGGGGGGCGTTGTTAGCATGAAAAAGTTTCGCAAACGCTTGTAATTATGCGTAAAATTTGTTACAAGTCACTAAGTGCTCTTATTCTGAAATATTGGATAAATCAAATCTAGGTATCGACGCGTCGTGGACTACACTTTTTTTTCACCCATCCTCAAATGGCTCTAAGCACTATGGGACTTAACATCTGAGGTCATCAGTCCCCTAGTCTTAGAACTACTTGAACCTAACTAACCTAAGGACATCACACACAGCCATAGCCGAAACAGGACTCGAACCTGCGACCGTAGTAGTAGCGGGGTTCCGGACTGAAGCGCCTAGAACCGCTCTTCCACAGCGGCCGGCCACCCCCACTTCCACCCCACCCATTTGATAGTGATTATTTCCAGACAATAAGTGATATGCTTACCAAATTTGGTTCAAATCGATCGAGTGGTTTCAAAGGAGATATGTAACATCCATACATAAGTACACACTTTTTTTTATAACACCTTTGTCTGCATCGATTTCACATTAAATGTTTCCGTACACACACTTCCAGGTATTGAATATTTATCACTACTACCAGTTATTGTATGGTAATCCTCTAATAAAATAACGTGTCTTTCCGCCTATTTGGGGCAATATGTTACATTGGTTTATTCTGAAGGCCAACTGCTAATTCCTGTACCAATCTTTCCGTCCTCTGCGGGCCCTCCTTTTCTTCGCTGCAATTTTTTAACATTGTCACCATACACAATAGCATCATTCACCTCTCACCGTTGTAGCAACGACGCTGAAGAAGTTCAGGGTCCAAAATTCGCGCTGTGTCAGTCACTGAAATTTCACATCGATACTCCTACTGATTAGACGACTCAATATCCGAGACCGCTAAAGCACGCCTGTGCGACAGCACTCCACGCGGATGTATCCATTTCGAATCCCCTCAATTCACTTCACTATCAAGGGGAGGCCGCCAATTGTGAAATTCAGATTCGATTGATCTGCGCATAATAAAAGCTCATGGCTAGAGGTGTAATGTGACAAAGCACCAAGATGCACTTCTCAGCCGTTGGCGAGAAAATCTACAGTTAAAAGAAACTTTGCGGTGAAATACTCTCTACTATTAATAATTTTCTACAGAGTCGTGGCGCAGCGGTAAGCACTCGGATTCGTAATCCGAAGGGCGCCGGATCGAATCATCACAGGGGGCAGCACAATTTTGCCGGCACGGTAGATCAGCGTGTTCGGTCAGAGGGTTAGCTGCCCTCTGTAATAAAAAAACTGAGTTAATCGAGCAACAACGAACATAAACGGATGTCTCGCGACGTCCGCACAGAACAAATACAACGAACGAAAACGATCAAAATGAGACATAAATAAAATAATTTTAAAATATCTCGCGCCATGCAACATTTTTTTAGTATTTGTTTATCAGTTGCAACAATTATGCATATAATAAGTTGTTGAAAGCAGTTTGCCGTGGAAAAACTGGCGATTTCGAACATCATTATGTTTTCCGCAAAAACTCCGTTACTCGCTCCTTACACTTGAAGGACAGATGTTGAATGGGCCGAAACGAGCCGCCGCATAACAGCGTAGTTGCCTGCTAACTTCGAAAGGAGGTAGATGCGGTCCCTAGTGCAAATTATAACATCGTCGAAATATATATATATATATATATATATATATATATATATATATATATATATATATATATATATATTTGAATTACAAAAAACTAATAATAAAAAAAATTGCATGGTGCGAGATTCGATCCGGCGAATATGGCATTATGAACCCGAGTGCTTACCCCCGCGCCACGACGCTGTAGAAAATTGTTAATCGTAGAGAGCATTTCACCGCAACGGTTTCTTTTAAAGGTCGATTTTCTCGACAACGGCTGAGAAGTGCATCTTGGTGCTTTGCCACATTACACCTCTGGCCATGAGCTTTTATTATGCGCAGTATGAATCGAGTCTGAATTTCACAATTGACGGCCTCCCCTTGTAAGAAGACTGGGCTGCCATTCTCTACACAAATGACCAAAAGTGTGTACGTCTATATCTACATACATATTCCTCAAGCCACTACAAAGCGCATGGTGGAGGGTACATCGTATTAATACTGTCGATATTTCCCATCCCACCTCATTTGCGAGAGAAAAAGATCACCTATATGCCTTTTCATGCGCCCTATTCTCTGTTAAACTCACGATCGCTCTGCAAGATATCGAGTGGTGTCACCATAATAGTCGCAGTATTTTCGAACACAGGTTCTCTAATTAAACTCAACAGCGTTTTGTGAGAACTGCGTCGTCCTTCGCAGCATTCTCGTTCAATTTACCCGAACATTTCTGTTGAACTTTCGTACTGGCTGCACCGACATGCTACGATCCAGTTTGTCTCTGAATTCGTTTGATATCTGAGTCACGTCTACACTATGAGGATACCAAACGCTGGAACAGTACCCTAGAATTGGTCGCACTTGCGTATTTCAAGTGATTTCTTTCACAGGTACGTTCCTGCAACCCTTTTCTACAAATCTGGGTTTTCCATTATCCTTCCCTAATACTGATTTTATGTGGTTGTTCGACTGTATATCGCTTCTTAGTAGAATCCTAAATACATGTACACGATGATTCCGTGTTGATGTTGCAGATTTTCGTGGGTGATGGAGAAGAATAAACTTGTCAATTTGAGTTAAGGGATCTTGTTCCGGAAACGACCGAGTTGAAAGTTATAAGCAAAAATTGTTCTAAAACCTCTGGCAATGGACTACTTCTCTACACGCGCTTTGCTTTCCACATTTTGAGTAGAGCTAGTGCGGACGAAACCAATAAAAAATGTCCATTAAACATGGGCCCTAAAGTGCCTATCTTAAGAACTATGGGCACTTCATCTCTACTATTGTGAAACACTTCTTCCCTACTGAACAGGCGCTCATAGCTCTAAAGTATGCACTTTTGAGCCCATGCTTACTAGACATTTTTTTGTTATTTTGGTTCATATTATCTTCTCCTTAAATACAGAAAACGAAGAGTTAGCAGTAGAGGAGCTCCACTATCATATTTTCGGAGGAAGATAGTATGGAGGAAAAGAAGAGAAGAATGTCCAGCAAACATGGTCTCTTAATTGCATATCTTAACACCTGTGAGCTATTGTTCATCTTTGGTACTGCGGAACACCATCCCTTACAATAAATATGTGCTCATAGCTCATAATGTACGCATAGTAGAGCCTATGTATTCTAGAGGTATTTTTTTATTTTGATCCATAGTACCTCCTCCCAAAATTTGGAAAACAAAGAACTTGCAGTAGAAGAGGACCACTGTTAGAGGTATCAGAACGATTTTCGCTTGTCACTTTCCACTGGTTCAATTTTGGAAGCAAGGTCCTTGGTCACCAACTGTTACATTTACCCTTCTCCATCATACCTGAATGTTTCTAACATCACCACAGAGCCATACTGTACAATGTGACGTTCTCTCCACGTCTACCACAAATTTTGTAATCTAATACTAGATAGTTCTTTCTCATTGTTATAGGTGTGTCATACTTTCACCAGGCTTTTAAGACAGCTGCCACTTATTACACAAATTGCAAATTTTGCAAGTCTTCCTACCAGGTGTAGAAGCATGAAACCGGAATTTCCCTATAAATGGTGCTAGCCATCATTGTAGAGCCTGTGAGAGCGCATCTGTAACGCCATCTACTTCCTGCTACGGCTGACGACGAATGTCAACACAGTAATCCAAGTTCCATACATTGGTACCTGTTTAAGCCCGTAGAGAAGTCGAATTTTGTGCCTACTTACTACGATTCGCGAACAGCATTGGTTTTCTCTTATCATTTGAAGAAAACTGGTGCAGAATCGCATCGAATGCTTGTCGAAGCTTTCGGCGAACATGCTCTTGGATAAACATAGTACTTCTGTTGGTTAAAAAATTCAAAAGTGATGACTTTGACGTGAGAAACGACGAGTGCGGGAAACCACCGAAAAATTTGGAAGACAACGAATTGCAGGCGTTATTGGATGGAGATGATGCTCCAACTCAACAGGAACTTGGGGAACAATTGAATGTGACGCAGAGAGCCGTTTCTCTTTGGTTGAAAGCTGTGGGAAAGGTGCGGAAAGTGGAAAAATGGGTTCTGCATGAACTGAATGAAAGACAGCAAGAAAATCGAAAGACCACTCGTTAAATGCTGCTCGCCAGATACAAAAGAAAGTTGTTTCTCCATCGAATAGTGACAGGTAATGAAAAACTTTGAGAATTCGAAGACTCGTGAATCAAACAAACCATCGACATCTTCTGCAAGACCAAATTGTGGGAAAGAAGACAATGTTCTGTGTTTGGTGGAATCAGAAGGGTGTCATCTACACTACTGGAAATGGAAAAAAGAACACATTGACACCGGTGTGTCAGACCCACCATACATGCTCTGGACACTGCGAGAGGGCTGTACAAGCAATGATCACACGCACGGCACAGCGGACACACCAGGAACCGCGGTGTTGGCCGTCGAATGGCGCTAGCTGCGCAGCATTTGTGCACCGCCGCCGTCAGTGTCAGCCAGTTTGCCGTGGCATACGGAGCTCCATCTCAGTCTTTAACACTGGTAGCATGCCGCGACAGCGTGAACGTGAACCGTATGTGCAGTTGACGGACATTGAGCGAGGGCGTATAGTGGGCATGCGGGAGGCCGGGTGGACGTACCGCCGAATTGCTCAACACGTGGGGCGTGAGGTCTCCACAGTACATCAATGTTGTCGCCAGTGGTCGGCGGAAGGTGCACGTGCCCGTCGACCTGGGACCGGACCGCAGCGACGCACGGATGCACGCCAAGACCGTAGGATCCTACGCAGTGCCGTAGGGGATCGCACCGCCACTTCCCAGCAAATTAGGGACGCTGTTGCTCCTGGGGTATCGGCGAGGACCATTCGCAACTGTCTCAATGAAGCTGGGCTACGGTCCCGTACACCGTTAGGCCGTCTTCCGCTCACGCCCCAACATCGTGCAGCCTGCCTCCTGTGGTGTCGCGACAGGCTTGAATGGAGGGACGAATGGAGACGTGTCGTCTTCAGCGATGAGAGTCGCTTCTGCCTTGGTGCCAATGATGGTCGTATGCGTATTTGGCGCCGTGCAGGTGAGCGCCACAATCAGGACTGCATACGACCGAGGCACACAGGGCCAACACCCGGCATCATGGTGAGGGGAGCGATCTCCTACACTGGCCGTACACCTCTGGTGATCGGCAGGGGACACTGAATAGTGCACGGTACATCCAAACCGTCATCGAACCCATCGTTCTACCATTCCTAGACCGGCAAGGGAACTTGCTGTTCCAACAGGACAATGCACGTCCGCATGTATCCCGTGCCACCCAACGTGCTCTAGAAGGTGTAAGTCAACTACCCTGGCCAGCAAGATCTCCGGATCTGTCCCCCATTGAGCATGTTTGGGACTGGATGAAGCGTCGTCTCACGCGGTCTGCACGTCCAGCACGAACGCTGGTCCAACTGAGGCGCCAGGTGGAAATGGCATGGCAAGCCGTTCCACAGGACTACATCCAGCATCTCTACGATCGTCTCCATGGGAGAATAGCAGCCTGCATTGCTGCGAATGGTGGATATACACTGTACTAGTGCCGGCATTGTGCATGCTCTGTTGCCTGTGTCTATGTGCCTGTGGTTCTGTCAGTGTGATCATGTGATGTATCTGACCCCAGGAATGTGTCAATAAAGTTTCCCCTCCTGGGACAATGAATTCACGGTGTTCTTATTTCAATTTCCAGGAGTGTATTATGAGCTGCTAAAAACTGGTGTAAACGTTAACAACGGAAAATGATCGATTTAAATCGAGTACTACGTGAAAAACGACCGCAATACGGAAAAAGGCAACACAAACTTGTATCACACCCTGATAACGCGCCATCGCACACAGCGAAACGGGTCAGGGAAACGATCGAGGCGTTCAGTTGGAAAATACTTGGGCATGCGGCTTGTTCTCAACACATGTCTCCGTTCCATTGTCATCTGTTTGCATGACTGGGTCACGCTCTCGCTGAACAACGTTTCTATTCGTATGAAAATGTTCAAAAACGGCTCGCTGACTGGTTCGGTTCAAAAGAAGAACTGTTTTTTTGGCGTGACGATCATAGACTGTCGGAGAGGTGGGAGAAACGTATAAATAGCATTGCAGATTATTTTGAATAAAATATTGTTTATCAGTTGCAAAACACAGACGTGTAATTACTGCAACAAAATTCCGATTTCATACTTCTACACCTGGTACAGTTCCAACTATTGTACATCGACGATGCTTTCCCGTAAGCAACACCATCGTCAAAGTATAACGTTAAAACGCTGCTTATCCTATCTGGCAAGACAGAAAACGCTAGAGGATCTATTACGCTTCTTCGGCACACATTCTACGTTTCCTCCTTTTGTGTGGATAATTTGCCGTCCATTATGACGCACCGCGGACTATTAAACAAATCAAATGTGTGTGAAATCATATTGGACTTAGCTGCTAAGGTCATCATTCCCTAAGCTTACACACTACTTATCCTACATTATACTAAGGACAAACACACACACTCATGCCAGAGGGAGGACTCGAACCTCCGCCGGGACCAGCCACACAGTCCACGGCTGCAGCGCCTTAGACCGCACGGTATTAATCAAATGTTCCTCGAGCAAAACACATCTTTGGACGATACAAGGTATAATCGTATCTTTTTTAGCGGTAGACGATGTGTTAATAATGTCGAACACCTAATGTTTACAATCTGTTCTATGTGAATAAGCAAAACTATTCCAGTCATAATAAGTAAGTAGGCTGTTTAGGTTTTCTTATTGGTAACGCCGCTTAGCGCTTGGTATGAAAAATCACTGGGTGTGCTGTGTGCAGTCTGTGTTTAGTTTGCATTGTTGTCTGCCATTGTAGTGTTGAGCAGCGGCAGCTGGATGCTAACAGCGCGTAGCGTTGCGCAGTTGGAGGTGAGCCGCCAGCAGTGGTGGACGTGGGGAGAGAGATGGCGGAGTTTTGAAATTTGTAAGAATTGGTGTCATGAACTGATATATATATTATGACTTTTAAGGTAAATACATTGTTTTTTCTGTATTAAAATCTTATATTTGCTAACTATGCCTATCAGTAGTTAGTGCCTTCAGTAGTTTGAATCTTTTATTTAGCTGGCAGTAGTGGCGCTCGCTGTATTGCAGTAGTTTGAGTAACGAAGATTTTTGTGAGGTAAGTGATTTGTGAAACGTTTAGGTTAATTTAGTTAGGGCCATTCTCTTGTAGGGATTATTGAAAGTCAGATTGCGTTGCGCCAAAAATATTGTGTGTCAGTTTAAGCACAGTCGTGTATAAATTTTGCTAAGGGGACGTTTCATAATAAATTTCGGGCATTTAGGCTGAATTTAGGAACCGTGACTGCGCTGAATACTTATTGCTAATTTTGTACTAGCTCCCACATCCATTTATTTTGCGGGGCGTGCTGAAAAGTAATGTCTCCTAATTTTTTATGTGAAAACTCCTAATGATTTTTAATAGAAAAAACGCTATTAACATTCTACATTTTTATTCTTCTTTCTACATCACTGTGTGATCAAAAGTATCCGGGTACCCCCAAAACCATACTTTTTCATATTAGATGCAATGTGCTGCCACCTACTGTCAGGTGCTCCATATCAACGACCTCAGTAGTCATTACAAATCGTGACAGAGCAAAATGGGGCGCTCCGCGAAGTTCACGGACTTCGAACGTGGACAGGTGATTGGGTGTCACTTGTGTCATACGTCTGTACGCGAGATTTCAACACTCCTAAACATGTCTAGGTCCACTGTTTCCGGTGTGATAGTGAAGTCGAAACGTGAAGGGACATATACAGTACAAAAGCGTACAGGCCGACCTCGGCTGTCGACTGACAGAGATCGCCGACAGTTGAAGAGGGTCGTAATGTGTAATAGGCAAACATCTTTCTAGACCATCACACAAGAATTCCAAACTGCATCAGGATTCATCGCAAGTACTATGACAGTTAGGTGGGAGGTGAGAAAATTTGGATTTCATGGTCGAGCGGCAGCTCGTAAGCCACACATCACGCGGGTAAATGCCAAACGACGCCTCGCTTGGTGTAAGGAGCGTAAACATTGGGCGATTGAACAGTAGAAAAACGTTGTGTGGAGTGACGAATCATGGTACACAATGTGGCGATTCGATGGCAGGGTGTGGGTATGGCGAATGCCCGGTGAACGTCATCTGCCAGTGTGTGTAGTGCCAACAATAACATTCGGAGGCCGTGGTGTTATGGTATGGTCGTGCTTTTCATGGAGGGGGTGGCACTATCACCGCACAGGCCTACACTGATGTTTTAAGCACCTTCTTGATTCACACTGTTGAAGAGAAATTCGGGGATGGCGATTGCACCTTTCAATACGATCGAGCACCTGTTCATGATGCACGGCCTGTGGCGGAGTGGTTACACGACAATAACATCCCTGAAATGGATTGGCCTGCACAGAGTTCTGTCCTGAATCCTATAGTACACGTCTGGGATGTTTCGGGACTTCGTGCCAGGCCTCACCGACCGACATCGATACCTCTCCTCAGTGCAGCGCTCCCTGAAGAATGGGCTGCCATTCCCCAAGAAACCTTCCAGCACATGATTGAAAGTATGCCTGTGAGAGTAAAGGCGGTCATCGAGGCTATGGGTGGGCCACGAACTTGTAAGTCATTTTCAGCCAGGTGTCAGAATACTCTTAATCACATACTGTAGTTATTTCTCATCATAGTTACCCTGGCGATGAACACATGTCTTCCAACAAGAGACCAGCGAAATCCTCGAAGGTGTTCTTTAAGTTTTGGAAAAGGGTAAAAAGCGGATGGGCCAAACCGCGAATGTTTGGGGGATGAACGCTGACAGTGAACCCAAGGCACCGGATTGTTGCAGATGTCACAACTTTCATGTGCGGTCTAGCATTGTCATGTCGAGAGGGTGCTTCGTGTGTGGACAAAGCCTTCGAATTCGAAACTATATTACAGTATGCTGTTTCTCACGCACTGAGATAGTGACGTTAACACACCGTGATGTTACACGGTCCTATTAGCAGCTCTCTAGCGACAGAGAGACGTAGACCTGAAGAATAAATATGTAGAAGTTAATAACGTTTGTTTTATTCAATAACCTCTACGAGTTTTCTCTTTAAAAATTCGGAGGTGTTGCTTTTCAGCAGGCTCTCGTATGTTTCATTTACCATGTTGCAACCGCTTTCGAGCATATTTAGCTTGTCACTGGGCGTTTAAGCACTTAGATATATGTTACATAAAGATAAAATATCCTAATTTAAATGAACATAGAACTTTTTTTGTATGTTCCGCTGCTGGAGTGCGTATTATGGTATTTGGTGGTGGCTGGTGGAGGGAGGAGTTGGATGACCAGTAATCGATGTCCATTGCCGACTTCTGCTGGAGTGGATCTTTGTGTCGTTGTTTGTTGTGAGTGACACTTGTTCAATAACGTAAAGCTACAAAACAGCTGCCAGCCGGAGTGGCCGAGCGGTTCTAGGCGCTACAGTCTGGAATCTCGCAACCGCTACGGTCGCAGGTTCGAATCCTGCCTCGGGCATGGATGTGTGTGATGTCCTTAGGTTAGTTAGGTTTAAGTAGTTGTAAGTTCTAGGGGACTGATGATCTCAGATGTTAAGTCCCATAGTGCACAGAGCCATTTGGACCATCAACAAAAGTGAATTGATGTCACTAATAGTAGAAAAATACAAATAATTAAAGCAAGCTTTGTTAGACCCAAGTGGGTTGTCCTGCAGAAATGTCATAATATTTTAGCCTACAATACGCTATAATAGTCTGCAACAGACGGACATCATCGATATTATCCTATAATTCTGAACATCCAGTCTGTTACGCTACTGATCTGTGCTCTTTTCCAGTCACACGGAACCATTCACTTCGTAAGCTATTCTCCATAAATGTCAGCCAGGAAAGGATCTAATTCCGCGGCATAATTAATGTAAAATCTAAATGGCATCCCGTCAGCACTCATTTGTGGGCTGTGCAGTGGTCGAACATAAGTGCATTATTTGCAAGAATGAACGTCATTTCAGGGGAGTTTCTGGTCGAGAGACATGGAAAACTGATGAAGTTTAGAACTTTTTTCATACAAGGATTGTTTTTTTATGAAAATGGGGGTAATGCCGCTTCATCATACATACGTTAGCGTATGATAAAAATTTTGTATCTCAAGACAAATTTAAAATGGCGGTTGCAGCACTTATCAAAGTACACACCTCGCGGCGCTTCCCGGTTTCCACAAAGTGTTGTACAAACTCGTGGCTCTCTCTGAGAGCCATAAAAATCGAAAATACTTAATTGAAATCTATTACAGAGAACAGAACTTGATATGAGTGAATGTGTCGAATGTGGAAAATAAAGGCATCACCGAAGACCCAGTTCAACCTAATTCCGTATTTTGTATGTAGGATATACACTGAAGCGCCAAAGGAACTGGTAGTGTTCAAATACAGACATACGTAAATATGCAGAATACGGCGCTGCGGTCGGCAACGCCAATGAAGACAAGTGTCTGGTGCAGTTGTTAGATCGGTTACTGCTGCTACAATGGCAGGTTATTAAGATTTGTTTCAACATGGTGTTACAGTCGGCGCACGAGCGATGGGACACAGCATCTCCGAGGTAGCGATGAAGTGGGGATTTTTCTGTACGACCATTCCACGAGTGTACCGTGAATATCAGGAATCCGGTAAAACACCTAATCTCCGACGTCGCTGCGGCCGGAAAAAGATCCTGCAAGAACGGGACTAACCACGAATGAAGAGAATCGTTCAACGTGACAGAAACGCAACCCTTCGGCAAATTGCTACAGTTTTCGGTGCTGGGCCATCACCAAGTGTCTGCAAGTGAACCATTAAACGAAACATCATCGATATGGACTTTCGGAGCCGAAGGCCCATTCGTGTAGCCTTGATGACGGCACGACACAAAGCTTTACCCCAGTCTGGGCCCATCAGCACCGAAATTGGACTGCTGATGACTGGAAACGTGTTGCCTGGTAGGTCGAGTCTCGTTTCAAATTGCATCTAGCGGATGGACGTGTACGGGTATGGAGACAACCCCATCAATCAATGGTCCCTGCATCTCAGCAGGGGACTGTTCAAGTTGGTGGAAGCTCCGTAATAGTGTGGGGCGTGAGCAGTTGAAGTGATATGTGACCCCTGATACGTCTCTGACAGGTTATAGTGCATAAACATCATGTCTCATCACCTCCATCCATTCATGTCCATTGTGCAATTCCAGCAGCACAATGCGACGTCCCACATGTCCAGAATTGCTACAGAATGGCTCCTGGAACACTCTTCTGAGTTTAAACACTTCCACTTGGACATATCTAGGATTCCCACCAACTTGCTGCTCAGCAGAGACCTCACTCCTCGTACTCTATCGGATTTATGAACAGCCTGCAGGAGTCATGGTGTCAGTTTCCTCCTGCACTACTTCAGACATTAGTTGAGTCCATGCCACGTCGTGTTGCGGCACTTAAGCGTGCTCTGGGGGCTCTACACAATATTAGGCAGGTGTACCATCTTCTTTGGTGCTTCAGTATATTTGGTATGAACAATTCTGTTTATGTCCTCACATACCGTATATTTCCGTTAAAGGATGTCACAGCCGTAATTACACTTTAATGTATTATATTTATATACATACATATTATAGGTTTTTTTAAAATAGTGTTAACTTTCGATAAATAGCAAGACGTGATACACGTGTCAACGATGTTTCATGTACAGTGGAGAGCTTTTTCTCATTGGAGCACACAGTGATTTGCCCTGGCTTATTTGTAGTGCATCTTATCGTAATTTTGGCAGATAATGAAGCAAAGATATTTATTACAAGGTCTCATATAACGTCTGATAAATGAAGTTTTTTTCGTGATTGTGTTAATGTCACTGACCTAATTCAGTGTGAGACATAGTGCTCCAACACATCACATTTTTACAATAAATTTTCACTCCCTTTTCAGCACTTTTTAAGAAGAAACATATTATTGCATTCATATTTCAGTGGAATCCACATACTATAGTGTTGTTATGCCGTTCTAGTTTTCCGTGTATAGTTTGTAGCCTCGTATATGGTGAATGATGTATTTGGGGGGGGGGGGGGGGAGTGCATCTCGGTCGAATTATGAAAAATACACAGGAAAAATTGTCAGTTATTTGAAAAACACGTCAGTTTCTTAGTATGTTTTTTGTGAATTCAAATATTTAAAAAATTTATTTCACAGACGAATAAAAAAGCTCTCGCGTAGGCCCCCTAAATTTAATTAACTTTTATTTCAAAAAGTCAAATGAATCTGTTGATCTGTCATAGCACTTGAGAGCTTCGCCCGCTGAAAACATTTTGGAGGATAGCGCGTTTGAAGTTTGGAGCACGTAACAAAAACAAACGTTGTTTCAGAACTTGCGTTTATTCTGCGAACCTAGGACCATAGGGGCATCCCTTCTCTTCCTTCTTTCAACAAACTGAGACATTCCTCGCTCCGCGGCGACCACAGGTTTCCTGTCAGATAACTGCGCGAAGTTTTTACTGTTCCTCCCTACAACAACTGGTAACACGTTCAAAATGGTATTTTCAGAACAGATGAATAACATTCGTTGAATATTCTTGCAGCTGGATATGCCGCTTTTTCAGCAATTTTTGCCCTATAATGAAGATGTTTCGGTACAGTTTCCAAATGCGCGCGTTGAACCTTTCATTGTCATCTTGGGTATTGGTACCGGTGCATCTTTTAACCATATCTACATTGCACGGAATTTCATAAATTAATGGAATCTTTTCTCGACCTAATTCGTCGAACGTCTACAGTTGCCAATTTTCAGTCGGGGCACGGTTCAATATGCTGTAACTACATAAAAATTTTTTCACAAGCAAAAAATCTTTCTGCATGCGTCGTATGCACAGTTCAGGAAAGCAAATTATGTGAAAAAAAATCCAATTTTTTCCGTCGCTCTCGAACAAAATCTCCCTTTACAGACAAATAACATGTCAGACATTCCACTTTCGGATGTACTCGAGGAAAAACATTTAGATGTTTAGCCTGTCACCTCTCAGGTCGTAGCGTGTATTAGGCAAGAGCAAAGAGCGACCAGCTAGTAATTCAGTACAATGTTTGTCAGATTACTGTCACTATCGTGCTTCACCGGCTCTCTGATACTCGGAAAAGCGACACTAATTCCTATCTACGGTCTTGGGTTTCACTGACAGCAGGGGTCGCTCGAATGAAGGAGTAACAAAGAGATAAAGCCTATATCAGGCGCTAAGATAACGGCTTGTTCTCGAACAAGTAAGAACGCTGATGTCAGCAGTTTTTGCGCTCTCCTTCAGGAAGGAATCCTCAGCACGTAGCCGATGTAAGCGCGGACCAGTACATGTGGGACCGCTTCCCACGCACCGACTGAGAAGTGAAGACGTGCAACCGGTGCCCGCTTCCTTTGCTGCGCGTAATAGGAATACATTAGCTATAGTCTTTCCCATTTCCTAGATGACACTTCTTTGCAGTGTATAACATGTTTAAGTTACCTTAAACGGGATTTGCTCTGACCACCCATGTACCAAACGCTTTACAGCTCTCTACTGGCTCTCAGTTGGGTATTTAGTATTTACTGATTGGTGGTACAGTCCCATCAATATACGCTAGATGGCACTATGTAATGCTGACCATCTTGCGCAGCAACTGGAGAACCCGTTGCGACTTATAATGGTGTACGAAAAAATGTGTTAAACTCTGCTTGTGCAAAATCGACTGACATCTTTTAACCATAAAGTCATCGGTGTTTTGAACTGTATCATGTATGTTACTCGATTATTTCTCAAAATAGACCACTCATTAATTTTTTGTTCACACTTACTGTATACATCTACGGGTATATTACGATATCTAAGGTAATGTGTGTTGGAGATACGAGGGTGAGTTAAATGAAAACCTTAAATATTTTTAAAATATTATTTATTTTGCAGAAATGGTACAAAGCTGTATCACTTTTCAACACAATCTCCCCCAGGTACGGTGCAAGTCCTCCAGCGCTTTCAAAGCTCATAAATTCCTTTAGAAAAAATTCTTTTGGTAGTCCGCGCAACCCCTCATGCACCGCGTGGCGTACCTCTTCATCAGAACGGAACTTCTTTCCTCCCACTGCGTCTTTGGATGGTCCAAACATATGGAAATCATTTGAGGCAACGTCTGATGAGTATGGTGGATGAGGAAGACACTCAAAATGCAGGTCTGTGATTGTTGCAACTGTTGTACGGGCAGTGTGGGGCCTTGCATTATCACGTTGCAAAAGGACACCTGCTGACAGCAACCCTCGTCGCTTTGATTTGATTTCAGTCCGCACATGACTTTTTAGGAGATCTGTGTATGATGCACGGTGACAGTGGTCCCTCTAGGCATGTAATGCTCCAAAATGACGCCTTTTTCGTCCCAAAAGAGAGTCAGCATAAAGTTCCCTGCTGATGGTTCTGTTCGAAACGTCTTTGGTTTTGGTGATAAGGAATGGCTCCATTCCGTGCTCGCTCTCGTTGTTTCCGGTTGGTGGAAGTGAACCCATGTGTTGTCTCCAGTAACGATTCTTGCAAGGAAGCCATCACCTTCTCGTTCATAGCGCCGAAAAAGTTCTTCTCAAGCACCAACACGTCGTTCTTTCATTTCAGGAGTCAGCTGCCGTGGCACCCATCTTGAAGACACTTTCTCAAACTGGAGCACATCGTGCACAATGTGTGCTGACCCAAGACTAATCCATAAACATGCTGCAATGTCATTCAGTGTCACTCGGCGGTTTTCCTTCACTATGGCTTCAACTGCTGCAAAGTTCTGTGGAGTCACAACTCGTTGTGCCTGATCTGGACGAGGAGCATCTTCCATTGAAGTCACACCATTTGCGAACTTCCTACTCGATTCGTAGACTTGCTGCTGTGACAAACATGCAATACCGTACTGAACCTTCATTCATCGATGAATTTCAATAGGTTTCACACCTTCACTACGCTAAAACCCAATAACAGAACGCTGTTCTTCCCTGGTGCAAGTCGCAAGTAGGGCGGCCATCTTTATACTGATAGTGCGACGGTATGTGCGCGTCTGCACTTTGCTGCCCCATACAGGCAATTCTGCACGCAGTTTGTATCACGCTTACCAATTTACAGGATAACGGAGCGAAATTTAGATTTGTTATTACAAATTTAATGTTTTCATTTGACTCACCCTCGTAGTTTGGTCAATGGTCATTGTTTCCCCAGGATAACAGGTACACAGTTTATTAAAAGGTGTTGATACCAGTGACACCTTGGAACTAAGGAATACAAACATTAATCAACAGTATATAGACGAAAGTTTCTTTGTAATGGTTACTGTGGTGACTACCTTTTCTTTTTTTGTGTCGAGTCATCAGTCTTCTGACTGGTTTGATGCGGTCCGCCACGACTTCTTCTCCTGTGACAACCTCTTCATCTCAGAGTAGCACTTGCAACCTACGTCTATTATTTGCTGGATGTATTCCAATCTCTGTCTCCCTCTTCAGATTTTGCCCTCTAACGCTTCCTCGAGAACCATGGAAGTCATCCCCTGATATCTTAACAGATTGCTCCTCGCCCTGTCCACCAGAACATTTATGTGTACAGAGAATAACACCGCTCCTGTCAAGCTTCCCTGGCAAACCCTGACTATACACTTGTCTCTGATGAAGAATCGCGGTCCTGGACGATGCACTAGGTGCTTTTACTTAAGAAGTCTTCGAACATTGCAAGTACGCATATGCTGGTACCTTCGTTAAAAAAAGTGCAATTGCGTACCGTGTCAAACGCTTTTCTGAAACCTAGGAAAATGGAATCTACCTGTTGCCCTTCATCCATAGTTTGCAGGATCTCATAAGAGAAAATGGCAAGTTGAGTTTCGCACGAAGGAGCTTTCTAAAGCAGTGGACGGAAACTTTTTCGCCTCAAGGAAGTTTATCGATGGTAGGCAATAAAACCCAAACTCTTACTCCATCTGTCAGTGAAACTTGTTCAGCTCCAGTAAGCACTAACTCATTAATCAAAGAGACATTTGAGAGTTCACGGATGTACACTACTGGCCATTAAAATTGCCACACCAAGAAGAAATGCAGATGATAAACGGGTATTCATCGGACAAATATATTATACTATAACTGACACGTGATTACGTCTCCACGCAATTTGGGTGCAAAGATTCTGAGAAATTAGTACCCAGAACAACCACCTCTGCGTCAAACAGAGCTTGGATGGCGTGTACAGGCACAGCTGCCCATGCAGCTTCAACACGATACCACAGTTCATCAAGAGTAGTGACTGGTGTATTGTGACGAGCCAGATGCTCGCCCACCATTGAACAGACGTTTTCAATTGGTTCGAGATCTGGAGAATGTGCTGGCCAGGGTGACAGTCGAACATTTTCTGTATGCAACATGCGGTCGTGCATTATCCTGCTGAAATGTAGGATTTTGCAGGGGTCGAATGAAGGGTAGAGCCACGGGTCGTAACACATCTGAAATGTAACGTCCACTGTTCAGAGTGCCGTCAATGAGAACAACAGGTGACCGAGAAGTGTAACCAACGGCACCCCATACCATCACGCCGGGTGATACGCCAGCATGGCGATGACGAATACACGCTTCCAGTGTGCGTTCACCGCGATGTCGCCAAACACGGATGCGACCATCATGATGCTGTAAACAGAACCTGGATTCATCCGAAAAAAATGAAGTTTTGCCACTCGTGCACTTAGGTTCATCGTTGAGTACACCATCGCAGGCGCTCCTGTCTGTGATGCAGCGTCAAGGGTAACCGCAGCCATGGTCTCCGAGTTGATAATCCCTGTTGCTGCAAACATCGTCGAACTGTTCGTGCAGATGGTTGTTGTTTTACAAACGTCCCCATCTGTTGACTCAGGGGTCGAGACGTGGCTGCACGATCCGTTACAGCCATGCGGATAAGATGCCTATCATCTCGACTGCTGGTGATACGAGGCCGTTGGGATCCAGCACGGCGTTCCGCATTACCCTCCTGAACCCACCGATTCCATATTCTGCTAACAATCATTGAATCTCGACCAACGCGAGCAGCAATATCGCGATACGATAAACCGCAATCAAAATAGGCTACAATCCGACCTTTATCAAAGTCGGAAACGTGATGGTACGCATTTCTCCTCCTTATACGAGGCATCACAACAACGTTTCACCAGGCAACGCCAGTCAACTGCTGTTTGTCTATGAGAAATCAGTTGGAAACTTTCCTCATGTCAGCACGTTGTAGGTGTCGCCACCGGCGCCAACCTTGTGTGAATGCTCTGAAAAGCTAATCATTTGCATATCACAGCAGCTTCTTCCTGTCGGTTAAATTTCGCGTCTGTAGCACGTCATCTTCGTGGTGTAGCAATTTTAATGGCCAGTAGTGTATCTAATTTGCAATAACTAGGCTTCTACTATACAGTTCCACATCTAGCAACTTTCTGTATCACTCTACGTTATTTTTTAAGAAACTGTTTTTGCTTCACCTGCAAAATAAAAATATTTTGGAGTTACGAGGTTTTCATTGCCTGGTATCGTTATTGCACAGGGGTAGGGACTGGTCAACAGCGAAGCTAATTGCCAGAACCTGGCGGCGGCTCCATCAGACCCTGGAGCCTAATCTGAGACTTCCAGCCGAAGTGCGCCTCTGCCTGTTGTTTCTCCAGGCAGTGCACGTGCCGCACTGTGAGTCAGCAGCGGCTGTTATTTTTCGCCGGCCCTGTTAGACGCCGCGGCGCGCCCCTACGGCTGCCTTTGTTCCAGGCGGGAATCAGCGTGCGCCGCCGGCTGACTCACGCGAGGAATGCCTGCGCGCAGGCCCGGGAAAACACCAGCTACCAGCGCCGGCGCGCTCTGCACGCAGCTCGTCCTTTGTCCTTCCAACCCACGGCTTCAGGTCTAGATGTGCACAAACACGGGATATGTACACTGAAGACCCAAAGAAACTGATACTCCTGCCTAATATCGTGTAGGGCCCCGGTGAGCACGCAGAAGTGCCGCAACAGGACGTGGTATGGACTAACGTCTGTAATAGTGCTAGAGGGCATTAACATCATGAATCTTGCGGGCGGTCCATAAATCAGTAAGAGTACGAAGGACTGAAGCTCTCTTCTGAACAACATGCTGCAAGACATCCCAGATATACTCAATACTGTTTGTGTCTGGGGAGTTTGGTAATCAGCGGAAGTGTTTAAACTCAGAAGAGTGTCCTATAGCCACTCTTACGGAATTGTGGACGTGAGGCATGTCACACTGTACTGCTGGAATTGCCGAAGTCCGTCGGAATGCACAACGGACATTAATGGATGCAGGCGATCAGACAGGATGATTATACACTATCACCTGTCAGAGTCATATGTAGAAGTATCAGAGGTCCCAATCACACCAACGGCACAGGCCCCACACCATTATAGAGCCTTCACCAGCTTGAACAGTCCCTTGCTGACATGCAGGGTCCATCGATTCATGCGGTTGTCTCCATACCCGTACACGTCCATCCGCTCGATACAATTTGAAACGACAGTCGTCCGACCAGGTAACATGTTTCCAGTCATCAACAGTCCAATTTCGGTGCCGATGGGCCCAGGCGATGCGTAAAGCTTTGTATCGAGCAGCCATCGAGGGTTTCGTTGAATGGTTCGCACGCTGACACTGTTACGTTGAAAGATTCTCTTTAGTCGTCGTTGGTCCCGGCTGCAGCGATGTCGGAGATTTGATGTTTTACCGAATTCCTGATATACACGGTACGCTCGTGAAATGGTCGAACGGGAAAATCCCCACTTCATCGCCACCTCGGAGATGATGTGCCCCTTCGCTCTAGCGCCGAGTAATATACCACGTTCAAACTCACTTATATCTTGATAATCTGTCATTGTAACACCAGTGACTGATGTAACAACTGCGCCAGATATTTGCTGTCTTATACACTGAAGTGCCAAAGAAACTGGTATAGGTATCCGTATTCAAATACCGACAAATTTAAACACGCAGAAATAGGTCAGCAACGGTCAGCAACGCCTATATAAGACAAGTGTCTGGTGCAGTTGTTAGATGGGTTACTGCTGCTGCAATGGCACGTTAGGTAACGATGAAGTGGGAATTTTTATGTACGACCATTTCACGAGTGTACCATGACTATCAGCAATTCCAGTAAAACATCAAATCTCCGGCATCGCTTCGGCCGGAAAAAGACCCTGCAAGAACAGGACCAACGACGACTGAAGAGAATAGTTCATCGTGACCGAAGTGCAACCCTCCAGTAAATTGCTGCAGATTTCACTGCTGAGCCATCAACAAGCGTCAGTGTGCGAAGCATTTGAAGAAACATCATCGATATGGCCTTTCGGAGCAGAAGGCCTACTCGTGTACCCTTGATGACTGCATGACACAAAGCTCTACGCCTCGCCTGTGCCCGAGTCCCGTTTCAAATTATTTCGAGCGGATGGATGTGTTCGCGTATGGAGCCAACCTTGTGAATCAATGGACCCTGCATCTTAGCAGGGGACTGTTCAAGTTGGTGGAAGCTCCGTAATGGTGTGGGGTGTGTGCAGTTGAAGTGATATGTGGCCCCTGATACGTCTCTGACAGGTTATAGTGCATAAACATCATGTCTCATCACCTCCATCCATTCATGTCCATTGTGCAATTCCAGCAGTACAATGCGACGTCCCACACGTCCAGAATTGCTACAGAATGGCTCCAGGAGCACTCTTCTGAGTTTAAACGCTTCCGCTAGTTCTTTTTTTTATCGGTAGAGATACTGTTTCTTGACAGTCGCTTCACAGACTACAGGTTAATGTCTGTCGAAGCACAGTCGCATGTATTGGTTTTCAAGCAAGAGGAACTTAAGTCGCAGATACATGTAGTCCCAAATCAAGAGAACATTTTTCCAGCAAATTTATTTACACATGGAAATTTTTCAGCTGATACAAAAATGTGTAATAGATTATTAATGGCGCAGCATTAAACACTTGTTTCACATTATGACCTGACTGAGTGTTAATAAGTTCAAGCTGCAGGTCCGCAATACTAGCAATAGTAGGATGAGAGAAGAAATTGAATGGAGGCTCAGTTTTCTGAACGCTCTGAATTCTTCATGTAACCTCGTCCTACAAACACTGCAGGTGATCTGTAATCTTAACAGAAACACTTCCAGGCACGTTCTGTGTTCCTCTTAAAGGTAAATGACAAAAATTTCCTTTACCTGCTTACCTCGCAAATATATCTAGTTTTGCTCTGAACACTTTTTCGGCTGCTTTTACAGGCAGTGCCACATTCAGTACACCCAGCTTCTCAAATACATTAGATGCAAAAATTTACCTGATATCTTCATTTATCACGTACTATTTTTGTAACAAAACCATGAAATACCTCCTTTGCATCCAGAAAGTGACGACTCTTTATGACACCTCATATTCCTGTGGTAAATGATGTCTTAATACTCTTCCTCCACAAGACAAGATTTCACCTGGCTGTAGTGGAGTACTGTTCCTCTTATTACGCTCATCACAGAGGCAGTAAGATGAACCACATGCTTTAAATCCAGTGCAGCTTTACAAAGGCTACATGATGCAAAATGCAATGAAAAGACAGGATATCACTGTCTGTGTCTTTTTTTTAAAAAGCTTATCGGCGCCTACATTTTTGCCACTGAAAGCTGTGGTCCCATCTATTATAATCAGAGGTGGTGGAAAGGGGAGGGCTATGGGGACTATAGCCCCCCCCCCTCCAATCGAGTATCATATTACACAGGATAAAATGACTTCAGAAATCAGCGAATATATTACTCCAACAGATTCAATCATTGTTTTTATAATTGATTGCAATGTATTTCAAACGCATTTTAACAAAAAAATAAGAGCGGCAAATAGCTTACTATCTAAACTAATAAATATCGTTTAACTTAAAATGGGCCTCTGAATATTTATTAATACATATTTTCCACAGTGAACTCCAAAACGGTTACAAAAAGCTAGTCTAAGAAAACCAAATTTTACCAATTTATCGGTGGAGGACCCGCACTCTTCTTTTGTTAAGCGATATTCCACTCCTTCATCCTCCCCCTCCATTAGCCCCCCCTCCCTGACCTTGATAGGCCCCTGGTTATAATTGCTTGCCATGTTGTTCCAGGGCAAGCCAAGTTTCTCCCACAAATCACAGCACACCTAACCAGCGGTTCTCTTTTTTTAATTTTAGGACAAGTAATTCCTGTACGATGACAAAAATTTTCATTAATTCCATGGATAAAGATGAGGAATTGAGCAGTGTATTCGTGATCTCCGTTTAAAGTCTGTTGCCAAAGGAAACCAAACAAGATCTTTCTCGCAGTATTTAACTGCTTTGCGGGTTTCTCTGTTCGCCAATGAGTTATATGCGCAGCACTATTGTCCTTCTTAACAATGACATGCTTTCAAATTTGTTTTTAACATCAGGAAACAATTTGCTTGCACATTCTAGCGTACAATCTTATAGACTCATCATCCGAAAAAGGCGTGGTGTGTTCAGCAAGGTTGCAGGTTACCTGTCAACTTGCTTCTGGAGCACTATTTTGAAGTGTTGATTGCTTTCAAAACAATGTTCAGATCTTCCTCACGCACTTTACAGCTTTTATTTTGCGTTCTATATTGGAAATTTGCAGTCAAATTCGCTTTGTTTTGTAATTGTACTTCTTAAATACGGCTGTCGGTTTATAACCAGAGAAACACACTGCTTTCTTTCTTGTGTTAATTGGGGAAAAAGTGTTTCTCGAATGTTCTTTAAACGCCCGACATTCATCAATGATTTATATTTTTTCGATGGGTTCATGGTTTCACTAAAGTTGGAAACGTATAGATTTCCTGCTGCACAGACAAAATGGAAGAAGACCAGACCAACCAGAAAAGCGCAGAACATCTTGTATTCGCGTAAACTAACTTGTAAGTTGGCACTAGGGGGAAGGGCTGAAGGGAACGGAGTAAACGGTCGCTCTCCCGGCCACGGCGCTGGTGTCAACTTAGTTTGCGCGAACAGATTCGGAGCTCTTCGGTCACGCACGAGGAAGAAATCTCGGTTCAGTTTTTCTGTCTTTGCGGGTCGCACAGAAACCGTTACGGTGCCGCATGTGACCCGTGGGCTGTTATTTTCCCACCGTTGCCTTAACGTATTATTATTATAATTGTTAAATAAGGGTCGCTTAAAGAAAATGAAATGAGCGAATGGCATTGTTAGCCGGGAGGCGCCCTCCGGGGAAGTTCGGCCGCAGGGTGCGAGTTTTGTTATAGTCGACGCAAGAAAGTTACCACACAGCTAAGCATCGAACACTGTATGTGCTCTGGTCCTCAGCTTTGTCCAACAAGTTTCTAGTGTTTTTATATGTCAAGTAAACTTAAAATTCCATGTCACATTCCCTCACGATCATAAAGTTCAATAAAAATCCCAGCCTTAATTTTGGGAGAAGAAGGATTCATAAATGGATAATACTGTTTGGAAATTTGTGGTAAGGTCTAATGGGACCAAACTGTAGAGATCATCAGTCCATAAGCTTACACATTATTTAATCTAACTTAAACTAATTTACGCTAAGGACGACACACACAGCCATGTTCGAGGGAGGACTCGAACCTCCGACGGGGGAAGCAGCGCGGACCGTGACAAGGCACCCTAGACTGCGGGGCTACCCCTTCGGCGACACTGCTACTTTTAACTTTTTATTGTTTATGTTCGTCCAGTCCCATTGGGGAGGAGGGGAAGGAAAAGGGGGAGACTGAGGCGGCTGCATGCTGCAAAACTGCCACTCCAGAATTTACCTTAAAATATTTCAACTGCATCTTTCCTTGAGCCTTAACTTGCACTGAGTAGTCTCGCATTCTTTTCCTGCGTACCACATTTCTTTCTTCTATCCATCTCTTGCCACACTGCAGCTCAGACTTTTCCTGGGAACAATGCTGTACTCCAAATTTCTTCTTGAAAAGATCACATTCCCAGTATCTCCATTAGTGATACACACTTCTTGAACAACCGGTCAGCCTCTTGGACCAGGGCACTTAAACACAAGCCGTTTGTCTAACGTAGCTTATGATTTGCAAGTTTCACCCAAACTTTTGGGAAATTGGCACATTTGCAGTATCCAAAATAATAATAATAATTATTATTACCATTAGAATGTATCACTACGAGAGTGCAGCAGACGACCGTAGTAAATTCAAACGTAAAAAAAAAATTAATAGCTGCCGTCAGCTGTTTCTCAGATGGAACAGTACCAAAACTTTTTTTTAACCTTTTTTTGCTACCAAAATACTGCGCATTTCCACCCAGAAGGAACCCACAGCACGATCATTAATGATAAAATATTCAAATGTATGTGAAATCTTATGGGACTTAACTGCTAAGGTCATCAGTCCCTAAGCTTGCACATTACTTAACCTAAATTATCGTCAGGACAAACACACACCCCCATGCCCGAGGTAGGACTCGAACCTCCGCCGTGACCAGCCGCACAGTCCATGACTGCAGCGCCCCAGACCGCTCGGCTAATCCCGCATGGCAATTAATGATCATTCTTACCTTTTTCGGAACATATACTTCTCGCAGATTAAAAAAAAGTACTTCTCGTCCGCGCTTTTATCATAACAATACTGTCTATTTTCATAACCTTTATGAATAAAAGAAAACACTTCTCGTATTTTAAAGCAGACTAACCTTCTCAGACCTCATCACAAACTTATCACAGTTTGCGCATTTTTTATTTTTTTTAACTAATGAAAAGGTCGTTGACGCTTAGTTTCAATTACACTTTAATTTTAATACACGAGGATCTACTGAAAAGTAATACCTTCGAATTATGTGTGTGAAAGCTTTCTAAATAAAGCAAACGCTGTTAACTTTGTACATCTTTATTCTTCATGTTTACATATTGACAGCCCTCGGTCTCTTGAGGATTCAGAATTACAGCATATAGCATGGTGGTGTGTAATGTCATTATGTCGGTGCGTGAGTAACAGCGTGCTGCAATCGAGTTTCGAATTCGAAGAGTTCGTCCACACGTCAAGCACCCTCTTCTTCCAGCACGATAATGCCACACCACACACGATCGCTGCGACATCTGCAACAGTTCGACGCCTCGGGTTCACTGCCATCGATCGTACCCCATACTGACCAGATTTGGCTTCATGCAATTTTCATCCGTTTCAAAAACTTTTACAGAACACCTTGGAGGACCTCACTTTGATAGTGATGAGGCAGTTCAAGCGGAGGTGAGGCTGTTGTGGTTCCGTCAACAAAGCCAAACATTCTACAGCGACTGTATCAACATACTGGTCTCTCGTGACTATGTTCAGAAATAAATATGTGGGCATGAAGAATAAAAACGTAGAATGTTAACAACGACTGTTTTATTTGAAAAGCTTTAAAAGTTTTCACGTGAAATATTCGGAGACATTGCTTCTCAGTACTCCCTCATACATTGAAAAAATAACAGATTGATCTGTGGGACTCAGCAAGCTCGGAATGCACAGAACCACATTTGAAATAACGTCCACCACAGAAAAACTATCCAATGACCTCGCTGTTCCCTATCGAGGTTATTACTCATTTCACAACACACACAAGCTTTATGGATATTCATTTAAACATTTTTTGCTACAAAATTACAATATACTTTCTTACAAATAGTAACGCTAGCTATGTATAGTCAGTTACAACAATCATTGTAGAGAGGGTTACATTACACCGCAACGGTTTAAAAAATCAGTTATCATAGAAATCTTTTTAGTTACAATATGTGAGCTTCATTTTACTACAAAAACTTGCATTTACGATTTCTGTCACAGTAAAACAGTTTTTTTGACATTTATTCGCTCACATTGATTTCATGGTTATTTCTGTTTGAATAAGTTCAGTTCCGTGAAAAATTTGACTTGAGTTGAAGCAATGGAAGTCAACGGGCGTGCTGCGGTGGATACAACGATTCCAGTGCGATCACCGATTTAAGCACTGTCGGCCGTGGTTGGCTCTAGGATTGGTGACCGTCTGAGACGAAATGGTTCAAATGACTCTGAGCACTATGGGACTTAACTTCTGATGTCATCAGTCCCCTATAACTTAGAACTACTTAAACCTAGCTAACCTAAGGACATCACACACATCCATGCCCGTGGCAGGATTCGAACCTGCGACCGTAGAGGTCGCGCGGTTCCAGACTGAGCGCCTAGAACCGCTCGGCCACTCCGGCCGGCGTCTGAGACGTTACACCTACCGGAATGTACCCAGCCATGCGACGCTAGTTGAGAACCTACTTGACGGTGCACTAGCGGCTCCAGGTCACGAAAATTCACAACGACCAAGAAGAGTGGTTTGCTATACAGGGTATCCAAAAAGAAAAAACAGATTTCAGTTGCTTGTTACAAATTACGAATGATACAAATTTGTGCACGTCACTGGATAGAGGAAGGTTCAAAATTTTATGTTGCACAGACTACATGCCATACGCTCAATATGAGCACCAAACGCTCAACATGAGCATCATGCATAGGTCGAGAAACGTCAAAGCTGTAGATGAGTTCATGACACAAACGGATCAACACGTACCCAATTTTTAATACAGATCTTCAACAATTTGATTTATCAGCTCTTTAAGAGTTGCTGCCATAGGTGAGAGAAATAAGCTTTCTTTTATATAACCCACAGAAAAAAGTCGCAAGGTGTGACTCTGTTTCCCAGGTACAAACTAACAAATGGAAAGTCGGGATTAATTACAACTTAGAAGATTTATTCTGAAAACAAGGTAAAGCATAGCGTAGCCAAAGTTCATCTCCCGTACACACTATCATAGTGACACCGGAGGGAGTGATGAGGGCAACGGCCTTGCCACAGTGGATACGCCGGTTCCCGAGACATCACCAAAGTTAAGCGCTGTCGGGCGTGGTCGGCACTTGGCCTCCATGCGCTGTTGTTTTTTTTTTTTTTTTCGTGCTTCGGTAGCTCAGATGGTAGAGCACTTGCCCGCGAAAGGCCAAGGTCCCGAGTTCGAGTCTCGGTTGGGCACACAGCTTTAATCTGCCAGGTTGTTTCATATTTTCTGTATACTCCTTCCACCATTCTGCTTTCCCTTCTTAGCTTAGCAGTGGTTTTCCATCAGAGCTCTTGTTATTCATGTAAGTGGTTCTGTTTTTTCTTAAGCCTCTTTAATTTTCCTGTAGGAAAATCATAGTGACATATGCCTCTACATCCTTACATTTGTCCTCTAGCGAAGCCTGCTTAGCCATTTTGCACTTCCTGTTGATCTCATTTTTCAGACGTTTGTATTCCTTCATTTACTGTATTTTTATATTTTCTCCTTTCATCAACTCAATATCTCTTCTGTTAACTAAGGATTTCTACTAGGCCTCGTCTTTTTACCTACTTGATCCTCTGCTGCCTTCACTATGTCATATCTCAAAGCTACCGATTCTCCTTCTACTATATTTCTTTCCTTCGTTCTTGTCAGTTCCCTAATGCTCTCTCTGAAACTCTCCACAACCTTCTTTCAGTTTATCCAGATCCCATCTCCTTAAATTCCCATCTTCTCGCAGTTTCTTCAGTTTTAATCTATAGTTCATAACCATTACATTGCGGTCAGAGTCCACATCCACCCCTTGAAATGTCTTATAATTTAAAACCTGGTTCCTAAATCTCTGTCTTAGCATTATATAATCTGTCTGAAACTTTCCAGTGTCTCCATCCTCTTCCATGTATAAAACCTTCCTTCACGATTTTTAAACCAAGTGTTAACTATGATTAAGTTATGCTCTCTGCAAAACCAGGCGGCTTCCTCTTTCATTTCTTACCCCCATTCCCTTTTCCCCCACTACTTCTCTTCCTTTTCCTACTATCGAATTCCAGTCCGCCATGACTATTAAATTTTCGTCTGCCTTCACTATCGAATAATTTCTTTTATCTCATCATTCATTTCTTCAATCGCTTCGTCGTCTGCGGAGCTAGTTGGCACATAAGCTTGTACTACTGTGGTAGCCATGGGCTCCGTGTCTATCTTGACACATGTGCTCGGTATGCTCACTTAACATACAGCATTTTTGACAGTGTTTGCTCACATACGTAACTTACTCCAAACACCGATGCCATACCAGAGGCAAATTTATTGAGTTTCTGAAATTTCACATTGGTACGCAGAGGTAAATTCAACATGTTTTCCTTATCTGTAATTCTCTTTTGACCAGTCATTTGCTAGCAGATCAGTGAGTTCCATCTGTAGTACAACTAGCATAGCATCAAGATTATAGTCCAACGGATTCTGTCACGCTCATTTCTGAAGATCTGAAAAACGTCTCAAAAAATGCTTTTTCAAACCACGAATAATTTTGTTCGGAAAATGATAGCTTGTATAGACAGGGACTGTAGCACAAAACCCTTTGAAACAGTGAAAATGAGAAAAGTGTTCACCTTCCAGCAGAACTACAAAAACGTCAGTTTTCTCTTTCAGTGAAATTTAATGGTCAGTTCGTTAATAAGGGCTGTATTGTCGACAGAAAATCACAACTCTGAAGCCAGCTAGGATCTGAGGCTGTGTATCTGCTCCATCTTTTTCAGTGAGGAAAACATCTATTTCGTTTCGGAGCTTGTAAGTGCGGCTGGTCCCGGCAGAGGTTCGAGTCCTCACTCGGGCGTGGGCGTGTGTGTTTGTCCTTAGGATAATTTAGGTTAAGTAGTGTGTAAGCTTAGGGACTGATGACCTCAGCAGTTAAGTCCCATAAGATTTCACACACATTTGAACATTTTTTGGAGCTCGTAAAACCGAAACAAGAACTTCTGGAGCCATGCCACCTCAGTGCTGTGTGCAAGACGCAATGCAGAACCAATTTCTTCAAGAAAACCGCGGACGTGATTAAGTGCATGCCCTCGAATGAAGTTCAGAGCACAAAAGACTAGTTTCAGTACACAAGAAACTGATAACTGCGCTGTATGAACAGAGCGTTCGGAATCTGCAAATCTTCCAACTGTGCGATGGTTACTTAACAAAGTCCATTTAAGGCTCTTAGTAGTCAGGTGGTACCCGCACGGGTGGAGATCTAATATTCTATATGTAATATTTAAGTTTAAAGTGTGTCAGATAGTTGCGTGTTTCACACGTGTTATGAAGTAAATTCAAGTGCAGTCGACGGGCTGGATGAACTCACGTCGCGGGACAGATTGGGCCCGCGGGCCGTAGTTTGGAACCTCTGCTTTACTCGATAGATGAAATGTCAATTCGTCCGAAAACATGAGTCATTCAGAAAAAGTGTTCTCTACCACATCCCGTAGAAATGAAGAGCAAAATTCGTACCTTATGTTACGGTCACTTGGACGCAGCTACTGCATTACTTGCAACTTGGAATGCTTCATAAGCAAGCGCCGTTACAGAACGCGCCTCGTCATTTTTGAGGAAGTGGCCGACCGGTGCTCTTCCCTTTGCAAACACAACCAACGTCCAGGTATTTTGTATGTCAATCATAAATCAGCTTCTACAGAGGCGGTTTCAAGCTTAATGTACGCCGCACTTCAACAGTGGACTGACTTCGCGCAAATTTCAACACACAAAATGATACATGATTTTTTAGCCATGTTGTTACAAACACACAGCAGCACAGCTGTGCCAAAACTTTGAACCTTCCTCTGTCTAGCAACATGAGCAATGTGTGTAATAAACAGTTAAGTCCGCTCTTTCTTTTTGAATCATCCGGTAAGCGTGACGGCGTTAGAAACTCCCACACAGCTTGCAGCGCTGTTGCCAGCTATCACCTTCGAACTGCAAATGGCTGCAGAGAAAAACAATAGCCGTCTATAGAGCTGTAACAACAATGAGGCGTTGGCATAAGGTTGAATACAAAATCGCGTTCATTATTGGCTGAGGGAGGCTCGCGAAGCTGCCGAGCTCAGCCCTTTGCAGCTAACAGGGATCAACTTAACGCTGACTCAACGACAGCCTAACACCCCTTCATATCCGCGTCCGACGACGCCAGTCGGACGGTGGGCCCTCTCAGGGTTGCTCGGAAGGGGAGAGAGAATTGGCATCGTACGCCGGGAGGCCCCGATTCGGAGAAAGTTCGGCCGCCAGGTGCAAGTCTTATTTCATTCGACGCCACATGAGGCGACTTGCGCGCCGGTGATGAGGACTGAGAAAATATCCGCCGCACCCGGGGAAGAGACCCGGGAGAGAGAGAGAGAGATAGAGAGAGAGAGAGAGAGAGAGAGAGAGAGACAGAGAGGGGGGGGGGGGGTGAATACTGAGATCATCTGCTGACAACGCGAAAATATAACATGACTTCGAAGTGCAAGTTCTTACTGTACCACATTTCCGTCAGCTTTGAAAGTGCTTCGGTGATTCTGCATCATATTACACTACTGGCCATTAAAATCGCTACACCACGAAGATGACGTGCTACACACGCGAAAATTAAACTATAGGAAGAAGATGCTGTCACATGCAAATGATTAGCTTTTCAGAGCATTCACACAAGTTGGCGCCGTTTGCGACACCTTCAACGTGCTGACATGAGGAAAGTTTCCAACCGATTTCTCATACACAAACAGCAGTTGACCGGGGTTGCCTGGTGAAACGTTGTTGTGATGCCTCGTGTAAGGAGGAGAAATGCTCACCATCACGTTTCCGACTTTGATAAAGGTCGGATTGTAGCCTATCGAGATTGCGGTTTATCCTATCGCGACATTGCTAGTCGCGTTGGTCGAGATCCAAAGGCTGTTAGCAGAATATGGAATCGCTGGATTTAGGAGGGTAATACGGAACGCCGTGCTGGATCCCAACGGCCTCGTATCACTAGCAGTCGAAATGACAGACATCTTATCCACATGGCTATAACGGATCGTGCAGCCACGTCTCGATCCCTAAGTCAACAGATGGGGACGCTAGCAAGACAACAACCATCTGCGCGAACAGTTCGACGACGTTTGCAGCAGCATTGACTATCAGCTCGGAGACCATTGCTGCGGTAACCCTTGACGCTGCATCACAAATTGGAGCGCCTGCGATGGTGTACTCAACGACGAACCTGGGTGCACAAATGGCAAAACGTCATTTTTCGGATGAATCCAGGTTCTGTTTACAGCATCACTATGGTCGCATCCGTGTTTGCCGACATCGCGGTGAACTCACAATGGAAGCGTGTGTTCGTCATGGCCATACTGGCGTATCACGCAACGTGGTGGTATGGGGTGCCATCGGTTACACGTCCCGGTCACCTCTTGTTCGCATTGACGGCACTTTCACCAGTGGACGTTTACATTTCAGATGTGGTACGACCCGGGCTATATCCTTAATTCGATCCCTGTGCAACCCTTCATTTCAGCAGGATAATGCACGACCACATGTTGCAGATCCTTTACGGGCCTTTCTGGGTACAGGAAATGTTCGACTGCTGCCCTGGCTAGCACATTCTCCAGATCTCACCAATTGAAAACGTCTGGTCAATGGTGGCCGAGCAACTGGCTCGTCACAATAAGCCAGTCACTACTCTTGATGAACTGTGGTATCGTGTTGAAGCTGCGTGGGCAGCTGTACCTGTACACTCCATCCAAGCTCTGTTTGACTCAATGTCCAGGCGTATCAAGGCCGTTATTACAGGCAGAGGTGGTTGTTCTGGGTACTGATTTCTCAGGATCTATGCACCCAAATTGCGTGAAATTGTAATCACATGTCAGTACTAGTATAACATGTTTGTCCAATGAATACCTGTTTATCATCTGCATTTCTTCTTGGTGTAGCGATTTTAATGGCCAGTAGTGTAAATGATTAAAAGGAAACAGGATTTCAATATAAGATTGTCTTTACTACTATTCTGTACTTGAAACGGAAGTTGTGTTGCAGGTGTCAATCTGAAGACTGGTTTGGTAGGGCTCTCTACTCTTATGTGTCCTGTGCAAGGCTTCGCATGACTGCTTTCTGTGAACGAGTCGATTGATTATACGACATTTGTAATAAAAATACTTAAGTTCTATAGTGACAACAGTGACCATTTTGGTGGAACTCATGTAGTAACTGCTACATAAGTTCCACAGCTGTAGTAAAAGAAATATTTGGCTCCACTGAACGGCTCGTATTCCATGTAATTCGCTGTTTCGTTTGAAGTTAGCCAGCCAACGGCAAAAAAACGAGTTGTAATGTCAGTTTCATCATCACATGACGTGGCCATTAATTACAGAAATGTTGTCAATACATTCTACATCGACGGCATGTAGCTGTGATATACTCGAAGACTCAAAAGTAGCATTTTAAATACAGTTACTTCGAGGCTGAGTCCACGTTCGCTCATGAATGAATGACTGCACAACTCCACAGCCAACTTCAAACCACCATTCACAAGGAAAGATCCCTAAAAACTGTAGGTGTTTCTTTGATCATAGGTGATTCCCCCTTACTTTTCGTTACATGTGTTACTCTCTGCCGGCCGGGGTGGCCGAGCGGTTCTAGGCGCTACAGTCTGGAACCGCGCGACCCCTACGGTAGCAGGTTCGAATCGTGCTCAGGCATGGATGTGTGCGATGTCCTTAGATTAGTTAGGTTTAAGTAGTTCTAAGTTCTAGGGGACTCATGACATCAGAAGTTAAGTCCGATAGTGCTCAGAGCCATTTGAACCATTTTTTGTTACTCTCTCGCTAATCACATAAGTATTTTTGCAGTCTATACAAGGGTCTGTACAAGAGCGGTGTACTTGAGGACAATATTATGGAAATGAAAGAGGATGTAGATATAGATGAAATGGGAGATATGATACTGCGTGAAGAGTTTGACAGAGCACTGAAAGATCTAAGTCGAAACAAACGCTGAATAAAGCAGGTGTTGACAGATGTGAAAATTACCGAAATATCAGTTTAATAAGTCACGGCTGCAAAATACTAACACGAATTCTTTACAGACGAATGGAAAAACTGGTAGAAGCCAACTTCGAGTAAGATCAGTTAGGATTCCGTAGAAATGTTGGAAAATCTGACCCTGCGACTCTTTGAAATTCTGAAGGTGGCAAGGGTAAAACAGAGGAAGCGAAAGGATATTTACAATTTGTACAGAAACCAGATGGCAGTTATAAGAGTCGAGGGGCATGAACGGGAAGCAGTGGTTGGGAAGGGAGTGAGACAGGGTTGTAATCTATACCTGATGTTATTCAATCTGTATATTGAGCAACCAGTAAAGGAAACAAAAGAAAAATTCGGAGTAGGAATTAAAATCCATGGAGAAGAAATTAAAACATTGTGGTTTGCTGATGACATTGTAATTCTGTCAGACAGAGCAAAGGACCTGGAAGAGCAGTTGAACGGAATGGACAGTGTCTTGAAAGGAGGATATAATATGAACATGAACAAAAGCAAAATGAGGATAATGGAATGTATTAGAATTAAATCAGGTGATGCTGAGGGAATTAGATTAGGAAACAAGACACTTAAAGTAGTAGATGAGTTTTGCTATTTGGGGAGCAAAATAACTGATGATGGTCGAAGTAGAGAGGATATAAAATGTAGACTGGCAATGCAAGGAAAGTGTTCTGAAGAACAGAAATTTGTTAACATCGAGTATAGACTTAAATGGCAGGAAGTCGTTTCTGAAAGTATTTGTGGAGTGTAGCCATGTATGGGAGTGAAACATGGACGATAAATAGTTTAGACAAGAACAGAATAGAATCTTTCGAAATGTGGTGCTGCAGAAGAATGCTGAAGATTAGATGGGTACACCACGTAACTAATGAGGAGGTAGTGAATAGAACAGGTGAGAAGATAAATTTGTGGCACAACTTGACTAGAAGAAGGGATCGGTTAGTAGAACATGTTATAAGGCATCAAGGGATCACCAATTTCGTGTTAGAGGGCAGCGTGGAGGGTAAAAATCGTAGAGGGAGACGAAGAGATGAATATATTAAGCAGATTCAGAAGGATGCAGGTTGCAGATGGTACTGGTTGATGAAGAAGCTTGCACAGGATAGAGTAGCATGGAGAGCTACATCAAACCAGTTTCTGGAGTAAAGACCACAACAACAACATTGTTGCAGTTAAATTTACTCATTTATACCATACACAATACTATTTAAGTATTCGACATTATACATATGAACAAATACTCTTTGAATCAAAATAAAGTAAACAGTTAATTAATTGCCGTGTTTCTTGCTAGATGGTAGCACCATACAGCACTGTATATTTGCTGTTTGCCCTTGCTCTGTACTTCTTCATACTCCCACTAGATGTACTGACAGCCATACTGCTGCTAGATGGTGTAACAGCCATACTGGCGTATGCATCAAGACAGATGATCATACTGACGATACATGCAGCCAAGCAACAATGTGAACATCGATCTTTAAAATTTACATACCAATTAGTATGTGTCTCATTAAAAAGTCTACATCCCAGGATCATGAACATGCATCTCTTGACTTTTCAATTACCCTGTAGAACATATGTGTGGATTACAGGCCATTTTCAACCTAGGTGAATGTTGAATTCCTGTGTCATTTTTCAATATGGGTTAATATACAGGTCTGCTTTTTTGCATTTTTCATGTTTCCTAGCACTTAACTCTGGTCACATGGACTGTTATGTTAGATGGGGTTGTGACAACAGCATACACACCGTGGGAATTGGAGCTTCTACCGTCCACTTCTCATTTGTTATGTGTCTCTGTGCACAGAGCTGTCACCAGCAGGTGGTGGCCTGACTCTTGGATGCCTGACTGGTGTTGTGCCAGATTCGCACATCTCCTACAATCTTATGTACAATGTTTACCCCAGTGGCTGATGGCCCAATGGCCATCTTTGGCTGGTGATGGTGATGCTGTCTGATCTGGCTCTTAGTGTGCTACCACTAAAGCCTGCAGAGAGGGTAGTTAAAAAAAAAGGGCTCTGAGCACTATGCGGCTTAACATCTGTGGTCATCAGTCGCCTAGAACTTAGAACTAATTAAACCTAATTAACCTAAGGACATCACACACACCAATGCCCGAGGCAGGATTCGAACTTGCAACCGTAGCAGTCGCGCGGCTCCGGACTGAGCGCCTAAAACCGCGAGACCACCGCGGCCGGTAGAAGGGGTAGTTGCAAACTTCTCAACAAGTATAGCAATAATGAGCTTTGTCTCGAAAGAAATGTGTCTCTCTCCAATTTGATGTTAAACATTCCCAGTATAGCACAATTGGGTATATCAAAACTTAGGGTGATGTCAGAGGGGTATTATTTAAACTTTGTACAGCTGGACTAGAAACATTTTTAATCTTGTGGAAAGAGGGTTCCAACTAACTGAATTCAAATTGAATGGAGTTGAATTTGGAACTGATTGAAACTGAACCGAAATACAATTGAAATTGACTTGAATTGAAATTGAACTCGAATTGTAGTGAACAGAATTGAAAGTAGGCCAGCAGACAAGTTCCGACTATAAATAGTCTTCATGGGTTTATCGGCAGGAACGCTCGAAGAGTCACAAGTTCCGACTGATTACTAGCTGTTGGATGAAAATATGTTTATGTCAGCAGGAGGCTCAGACTGACATACATTGTCTAATGGATAAGCTTGGACCTACTGAGAAAAAAAATCTTTTGTCCTGGCTATTAATGGCAGACAGGCTTGGATCTTCATGGCGGAAAAATATCTTTGTCATGGCAAGACGATACCATTTGCTCTATAACTGGTACATGGGGGGGAGGGGGGGGAGGAATCCTGGTCTTAGGAGACAATGCCCTTTGTCCCAGAGCCACAGCCTCTGACTGGCAGGAGAAAAAGTTTCGTCTAACCTGTAAGCTTGGACCTGTAGGAGGAACAAACGTCCTTTGTCTCAGGCGAGTGACATAGGACAACAACCCAGGAAATCTGGCAAATATGCAGACTGTCCTTATATTCAAGATCAGTCATCTTAAATTCCTGTCGAACAATGCACCATCTTGGATTTCCCACCAATTTATACTTAGGACAAACCTCTAATTCCACCGTGACAACAGAGGAATGGAGGAAACTCTGTCATGCAATTGAGCTATTTTTGAATTCCTCGCCAGTTTTTTTACTTTCCTACCATTTTTAATTTCCCACCATTTTACGCACAGGGCAATGTGCCTATGTCATAGTGGGTAAGGAGTGGGGAAATCTGCTAACATTGCACGATATCATAGGAGAAGGGGACGGGGGGTAATTCTCACAACAGTGAAGTCTGTTCTCAAAGCAGTGCTGCCTATCTATTTACCTTGCCCAGTTCGTCCTTGAATATATGCTCTCTGCATCTGTGGCATGCTCAGTGCTCCCTGCTACTGGAGTTTGAAAATCTTCGCGTTTACTATCCGATCATGTGACGAAAGGCGCCGCTATCACTTGAGTCTTCTATATCCCTTAGAATTAACCAAAACTGGTAACAGTCTCAGACTGACGAACGATACTCAAGAATCGATCTTAGAAACGTTCTGTAAGGCTCTTCTTTTGTCGATGAATAAAATTTCCTGATACATGTGCCTGTGTGGTGGGATAGGATACGAGTTTGAGTTGCGAAGACTGTAATTTTTGGGGGATGTTGAGAGAGGGTGTGAAGTTGCCCTCCCCTCCCGCTATAGAGGTACGCGCTTGGCTTACACCATCACCTTCAAGATGAAATCGGTGGAAGCCTTCATTTTGATAGTAAGTAGTTCTTCATTTCTACTTGCGGCACGCTACAATGTTTTTCAATGGCCTCTATTACAATGTTCAGATGTTACCTAGGAAGTTGCTTTCTCTCCGATTCTTTTTACTTTTCTCCAGTGTCAGCATTTTCACACGAGCGTTCTCCAACTGCTACTTTCGTTATACACGTGTTCCACAAATCCTCTTCATCCCAGCATTAGGATATATAATGCTTGGCTCAAGACTGAACTTTGGTTCATGTCGTAGATATTTACCACATTCCGTCTTTTTTCTCTTCTTTTTTTCATACTACGAAGCGGATATCTAGCATTGACCGTTTCATGCTAGGTAGAAAAAGATAAGGGAAAGATGGCCCAAGAAGACTTAAGACCAGTTCAGTTGTATGTACAGCTGATGTGGACCAGTTAAAATTGTGTAAATGCAATTTTGCATCAACTAGTGTTTCTAGAGGAGCATATTGCTCTTGTTGTGGCCTTCAGTCCGAAGACTAATTTGATGCAGCTCTCCATGCAGCTCTATCCTGTGCAAGGCTCTTCATCTGCGAATAACTGCTGCAACTAACGTCCTTCTGGATCTGCTTACTGTATTCCTCTCTTGGTCTCCCTCTACGATTTTTACTTGCCACACTTCCCTCCAATACTAAATTGGTGATCCCTAGATGTCTCACAATGTGTCTTATCAAACGATTCCTTCTTCGAGTCAGGTTGTGCCACAAATTTCTTTTCACCCGATTTATGTTCCGTACCTCCTCATTAGTTATGTCACGTATCCATCTAATCTACAGCATTCTTTTGCAGCACCATATTTCAAAAGCTTCTATTGTCTTATTGTCTAAACTATTTATCGTAAATGTTTCACTTCTATACATGGCTACACTCCATACAAATACCTTCAGAAAACGATTCCTAACAGTTAAATCTATACTCGATATTAACAAATATCTTTTCTTTAGAAACGTTTTTCTTGCCATTACCAATCTACATTTTATATACTTCGGCCGTCGTTAGTTATTTTACAGCTCAAATAGCAAAACTCGTCTACTACTTTGTCTCTTTTCCCAATCTAATTCTCTCAGCGTCACCTGATATATTTTGATTACACTACATTAACGTTATTTTGCTTTTGTTGATTTCATCTTATACCCACCTTTCAAGATGCTGTCCTTTCCGTTGAATCGCTCTTCCAAGGTCTTTTCTGACTCCGACAGAAAAACAATGTCACCACCAAACCTCAAAGTTTTTGTTTCTTCATCCTGAACTTTAATTCCTACTCCAAATTTTTCTTTGGTTTCCCTTATTGCTTGCTTAGTGAACAGATTTAATTACATTGGGGGGGGGGGTGTAAATTACAATCCTGTCTCACTCCTTTCTCAACCACTGCTTCCCTTCCATGACTCTCGACTCTTAAAACTGCTGTCTGGTGTCTGTACAAGTTGTCAATAACCTTTCTGCCACTTCAGAAATTCAAAGAGAGAATCCCAGTCTATATTGTCAAAAGCTATCCGTAAGTCTACAACTGTTATAAACGTAGATTTGCCCGCCTTAGGGTATCTTCTAAGATATGCCGTAGGTCAGTATTGCCTCGCGTGTGCCCACATTTCTCCGGAATCCGAACTGATCTTTGGCAAGGTCGGCTTCTACCATTTTTCCATTCCTTTCTAAAGTATTCAGTATTTTGCAACCATGACTGATTAAACTGTTATCTTCGTTTTGCTTTTGTTGATGTTCATCTTACCATATCCACCTTTCAAGACACTATCCATTCCGTTCAACTGCTCTTCCAGGTTGTTTGCTGTCTCTGACAGAATTACAATCTCATCGACAAACCTCAAACTTTTTATTTCTTCTCCATGGGTTTTAATTTCTACTCCAAATTTTTGTTTTGTTTCCTTTACTGTTTGCTCAACATATAGATTGAATAAAATCGGGGATAGGCTACAACCCTGTCTCACTCCCATCCCAACCACTGCTTCCCTATCATGCCCCTCGACTCTTATCTGCCATCTGGTTTCTGTACAAATTGTAAGTAGCCTTTCGCCCCCTGTGTTTGACCCCTGCCACGTTCAAAATTTGAAAGAGAGTATTTCTGTCAACATTGTCAAAAGCTTCATCTAAGTCTACAAATGCTTCATACGTAGGTTAGCCTTTCCTTAATCTATCTCTTAAGATAAGTCGTAGGGTCAGTATTTTCCAATATTACTACGGAATGCGAACTGATCTTACCCGATGTTAGCTTCTGCAAGTTTTTCCACTCATCTGTAAAAAAATTCGTGTTAGTATTTGGCAACCGTGTCTTATTAAACTAATGGTTCGATAATATACACTCCTTTCTGCACCTGCTTTCTTTGGAATTGAAACTGTTGCACTCTTCTTGAAGTCTGAGGGTATGTCGCATATCTCATATATCTTGCACACTAGATGGAAGAGTTTTACAATGGGCGCCCCAAACCTTCCCCCTACCCCCCCCCCCCCCCCCCCCTCCCAACGCTGTCAGTGTGCCTGACGGAACGCGTTGACTCTCGGGACTTTGTTTCCACTTAAGTCTTTCAGTGCTCTAGAGTAACAAACCGATGAAGAATTTGGAATAAAACAAGGACCCCTGTTGTTGTTGTGGTCTTCGGTCCTGAGACTGGTTTGATGCAGCTCTCCGTGCTACTCTATCCCGTGCAAGCTTCTTCATCTCCCAGTACCTACTGCAACCTACATCCTTCTGAATCTGTTTAGTGTATTCATCTCTTGGTCTCCCTCTACGATTTTTACACTCCACGCTGTCCTCCAATACTAAATTGGTGATTCCTTGATGCCTCAGAACATGTCCTACCAACCGATCCCTTCTTCTAGTCAAGTTGTGCCACAAACGTCTCTTCTAGATAGTCCTATTCAATACCTCCTCATTAGTTATTTGATCTACCCATCTCATCTTCAGCATTCTTCTGTAGCACCACATTTCAAAAGCTTCTATTCTCGTCTTGTCCAAACTAGTTATCGTCCATGTTTCACTTCCATACATGGCTACGCACCATACAAATAATATCAGAAACGACTTCCTGACACTTAAATCAATACTCGATGTTAACAAATTTCTCTTCTTCAGAAACGCTTTACTTACCATTGCCAGTCTACATTTTATATCCTCTCTACTTCAACCATCATCAGTTATTTTGCTCCCCAAATAGCAAAACTCCTTTACTACTTTAAGCGTATCATTTCCTAATCTTTCCCTCAGCATCGCTCGCTTTTATTCAACAACATTCCATTACCCTCATTTTGCTTTTGTTGATATTCATCTTATACCCTCCTTTCATGACACTGTCCATTCCGTTCAACTGCTCTTCCAAGTCCTTTGCTGTCTCTGACAGAATTACAAAGTCATCGGCGAACCTCAAAGTTTTCATTTCTTCTCCATGGATTTTATACCTACTCCGAATTTTTCTTTTGTTTCCTTTACTGCTTGCTCAAGATATAGATTGAATAACATCGTGGATAGGCTGCAACCCTGCCTCACTCCCTTCCCAACCACTGCTTCCCTTTCGTGCCCCTCGACTCTTATAACAGCCATCTGGTTTCTGTACAAATTGTAAATAACTTTTCGCTCCCTGTATTTTACCCCTGCCACCTTCAGAATTTGAAAGAGAGTATCCCAGTCAACATTGTCAAAAGCTTTCTCTTAGAAATGCTAGAAGCGTAGGTTTTCCCTTCCTTAATCTAGCTTCTAAGATAAGTCGTAGGGTCAGTATTGCCTCACGTGTTCCAACATTTCTACGGAATCCAAACTGATCTTCGCCGAGGTCGGCTTCTACTAGTTTTTCCATTCGTCTGTAGAGAATACGCATTAGTATTTTGCAGCTGTGACTTATTAAACAGATTTTTGGGTAATTTTCATATCTGTCAGCACCAGCTATCTTTGGGTTCGGAATTATTATATTCTTCTTGAAGTCTGAGGATATTTCGCCTGTCCCATACATCTTGCTCACCAGATGGTAGAGTTTTGTCAGGACTGGCTCTCCCAAGGCCGTCAGTAGTTCTAATGGAATGTTGTCTACTCCCGGGGCCTTGTTTCGACTCAGGTCTTTCAGTGCTCTGTCAAACTCTTCACGCAGTATCGTATCTCCAATTTCATCTTCATCCTCTTCCATTTCCATAATATGTCCTCAAGTACATTGTCCTTGTATAGGCCCTCTATATTCTCCCTCCGCCTTTCTGCTTTCCCTTCTTTGCTTAGACCCCTATGAATGCACAGTTTTAAAAATATGTTCTCCGTGTCATTTTTGGCCACCTCGTCGGCAGCAGATATTCCTTTCGGTACTAAGGAATCATTGGCAAGAAGCTGCAGCAAATAATATGGGAACATATAGAAATAGAGTTATTAACATAATTTAAATATTTGTTGACAAAAGTCCCAGGAACTTAAAAATTGATGACTTACATCTGAAATTCACCAGTGTTCAAGTACAGGCTAGCTACTATTTTCAATTCACGTAATGCGATAATCAATAACTTCTTCACAAGATTTACAATACTTTGTGTGCTTCGAAACACCAGCACAATCTGCATGGCTCTTTTCTACACAGGCCATGCATTTCAACAGAACGTCACCTTTTTTGATCGGACAATAAATCAGTGAAGTGATACCAAGCTATACTCACTTAATACTTTATATCTTTTCATCCTTCTTCATCCTGTGGTGAAACCACGACCAAATACCGTTTCGGAGTTGCTCGGTTCGATTTTTCTCAGTTCATCATCTCTTCTTGAAGCTGCTTTTCCTGACTGGGACTGAAACTAGACAATTTCTGGGCCCTAGTGCTTAATAAAACAAACAGCGCCTTCTCGTCTAAAAGCTCCATAGCATACGTCGGTGCAACTCTGCGATCTTAGACAGTGGTCAGATGACGCCACGAATCAACGTTGCTCGGACACATATGAAACCGTTCGAGTTGAGATTGTTTTGAGTCTGTAACAGCTTTCTGAGTCGTAAAAGCCTCCGATGAAGTATCCAGCAGGAGAGATGAAACGTAAGTCAGAGAATTATGTCTTACACCTGGGCCTTATGCCCATGAATCTAATATCAGTGAAATCGCAAATATCTTCCGTGAAAGTCTACATTGTCTGATTAAACCAATGATTACCATCTTGTCACTCATCGCATTTAAATTTAGTACAATGTTTTCGTGCCCTTTTCTGTGGTTTTAGGCCACTTTCCTGAGTACATTTTGGCCTTTTAGTGGCGCTCTGATAGTCTTGTTTTCACAGTGATATATTTCCCACTTTGATTAGATATTAGTCCATCCTCTTCTATGCCTAACAGTATGTACCGGGTGGTTATGATTAAACCTTCCCTATTTAACACATTATAACACGGAAACTAACTATCGTAAGAATACCAAATTTGGTAGCATTAACGTCGAGAGTATGGGGTGCATGATTTCCATGCGTCACAGCGCCACCGTCCAGCTTCAACTATGGCCACCAGGTGCCGTCATCAGTCATCGTGAGTCATAGTCTCACACACCTGACCACTCGCAGTGCACTTGTTGAGATGTCAACATGAACTTGAACGAAAGGAGCAGGGCATTATTGCTGAAGCTCTATTAGCAAAACTACAGTAATGGTGCACTGGCCGGCCGCTGTGGCCGAGCGATTCTAGGCACTTCAGTCGGGAATCGCGCTACCGCTACGGTCGCAGGTTCGAATCCTACCTCGGGCGTGGATGCGTCTGATGTCCTTAGGGTAGTTAGGTTTAAGTAGTTTTAAGTTCTAGGGGACTGATGACCTCAATTGTTAAGTCCCATAGTGCTCAGAGTCATTTGAACCATTTTTTGCGCTGCAGCTGCACTTCGAGAATATCGCCGGCTGAAAGGATTATGGAAGGTTCCTCTTTCTGCACCTGCCGTGCGGTGCATGATGAAGAAGTTGTAATCAACTGGAGAAATGGACGTCGCTCTGGGAAGATTATGGACGGATTATGGAAGGTTCCTCTTTCTGCACCTGCTGTGCGCTGCATGATGAAGAAGTTCTAATCAATTGGAGAAATGGACGTCGCTCCGGGAAGATTATGGACGGATTATGGAAGGTTCCTCTTTCTGCACCTGCTGTGCAGTGCATGATGAAGAAGTTCTAATCAACTGGAGAAATGGACGTCGCTCCAGGAAGATTATGGAAGGATTATGGAAGGTTCCTCTTTCTGCACCTGCTGTGCAGTGCATGATGAAGAAGTTCTAATCAACTGGAGAAATGGACGTCGCTCTGGGAAGATTATGGACGGATTATGGAAGGTTCCTCTTTCTGCACCTGCTGTGCAGTGCATGATGAAGAAGTTCTAATCAACTGGAGAAATGGACGTCGCTCCGGGAAGGTTATGGAAGGATTATGGAAGGTTCCTCTTTCTGCACCTGCTGTGCGGTGCATGATGAAGAAGTTCTAATCAACTGGAGAAATGGACGTCGCTCTGGGAAGATTATGGACGGATTATGGAAGGTTCCTCTTTCTGCACCTCTTGTGCAGTGCATGATGAATAAGTTCTAATCAACTGAAGAAATGGACGTCGCTCCGGGAAGATTATGGACGGATTATGGAAGGTTCCTCTTTCTGCACCTGCTGTGCGGTGCATGATGAAGAAGTTCTAATCAACTGGAGAAATGGACGTCGCTCTGGGAAGATTATGGACGGATTATGGAAGGTTCCTCTTTCTGCACCTGCTGTGCGGTGCATGATGAAGAAGTTCTAATCAACTGAAGAAATGGACGTCACTCTGGGAAGATTATTGACGGATTATGGAAGGTTCCTCTTTCTGCACCTGCTGTGCGGTGCATGATGAAGAAGTTCTAATCAACTGGAGAAATGGACGTCGCTCCAGGAAGAGGCTGACGACCGGTTGCACCACAGGTGTTGATGAAATCGCTGTTGCTGTGATAGACAACACTACGCGAAATTCATGATCGTCAGGCAGTGTGCTTGCAGTGTCACGACAGTTGAACATCCCTTGGTCCACTGTACGCAACGTGTTTAGAACCATTCTCAAATCGTATCCTTGCAAGGTCCATATCGTACAGTAGGTTGCACCACACGACGCACAACGACATGTTGACTTCGCTCTCTATTTTCTCACAAGGATTGAAGTTGACGAGGGATGGCCCTTCTAACAATACCACCACTACAAAGTAGATTAGAAATCAGATTAATAATGTTGCACACCCAGCATATGTTCGCTTTATCAGACAACAACAATACTGTTGACTGTAGATGGTATTGTCAGAATCGAAATAATGATGTCACTGTAAAGAAGTCATTAATTTGGAACATATCTTGAATCGATTCCCTCGTAGATTTCGTCGATGTCGTTATGGCTGATCTTGTTGATTCTAGGGTGATTCCACTTTGGCTGCTAGAAAGTCCGGATCTGTATTTTAGCAATATTTGAAGACCTAACAAATGCGATTTTCAGGAAATTCTAAATAATTAAACAATCCCAGATCGGAACAATGGCATGACAGAAATAATTTTTGACTTGGTGTTCACGATCCACATTTGTAATAAACCTCTTGTAAATTCACATATACTTCTTCTTAATTGTCACATCATCAATAAAATAGTTTTGTATCAATCTTCACATATTTAATTTCCACTTTAACCAAACACAAGACTTGACTCTTATTTTACAAAGCAAAATAACAACATAACTTCTGCAAAGTGAAACAAAGACTGCCCTGTGCGCATTCACGCCAAAACGGTTACAAGTAAGTCAAAGATTATGACAGTTTCACAGAAATGAATACACACAAGAACCATATCACTGTAATATATCGATACACCGGAATACCTATACATTAATAAAACCAAATGAGAATATTGTCACAAAAATATGTCTGTTACTTCGCAGAAAAGTAGTTCGATATTACTGGTATCGAGAAATGGGGTTGGAGTGCCGTGATGGTCACGTAAATAAAGAACCATTACACCCTGAACCATCTTATGGACAGACGAAGGTCATTTTTCACCGACGAGTGAGGTAAACATAAAGAATTGACGAGTGTGGGGATCTTTACCTCTAGGCACTGTGCGTAAGTTCCTCTGTATGGTGAACGCGTCACCGTGTGCTGTACCGAGCGAGTTGGCGCAGTGGTTAGCACACTGGACTCGCATTCGGGAGGACGACGGTTCAATCCCGTCTCCAGCCATCCTGATTTAGGTTTTCCGTGATTTCCCTAAATCGTTTCAGGCAAATGCCGGGATGGTTCCTTTGAAAGGGCACGGCCGATTTCCTTCCCCATCCTTCCCTTACCCGAGCTTGCGCTCCGTCTCTAATGCTCTAATGACCTCGTTGTCGACGGGACGTTAAACAACACTAACCTAACCTTGTGCTGTGGCTTCACGGCTACGTTCATCATTGGCCCATTATTCTCTGAACAGGTTGGCGTTCAAGGACCAAAGACGTGCAGTGTGACTGGCCAGCATAATCATGCTACACAAACTGATGAGGCTGAATTCAGTACATACGAGTCATATGGACATACCATTGTGTGCTCTTCGAACAGTACTCAGCTTCGCAGCTAGCACGTGGGCACGTAGACTGAACGTGGTCACCAACAAAGTAACGGTCAGACAAGGGCAGAAAAGTGTACTACTTAGGCTATCTGGAGCGTTCGGTACCATCTCAGCCACCTCAGCGGATGCACTGTGTGTGGTGTTCGGAATATGCCCCATAGATATCACGATCAAATACAGAGCTGTAAGGTACTGGTTAAAGGTGGGGAGACTAGATAAGATACACACATTAAGTGGTGTGCCGATAGAGACCATACGTCACCTTAAAAGTTGGCGTTTGGATACATGGCAAGGTGAGTGGGATGTAAGTGATAAGGGACGTAGACTGCACGACTTCCTCCCTGACATAAGGCAGCGGTTTAGAATGAAACATATCGATCCCAGCCGCGGTACGGTACATTTCATAACCGGACACGGACCTTATCCCACGCACTTAAACCGCGTGAGTTTGAGGCAGATACACATGCGGGGAAGAAGGTTCCCCAGAACACACTGTCTTTTTCTGCGGGCAATACGCGAACAACAGACATACACTGCACTTAGACTATACAGATGCAGACATAGATGAATACACAGCAATAAGAGACGAACAATGGGCACAATTTAACGTTCTGACAAACAGTATTTCAAAAACAACACATGAAGAGTACATGCGGACGCGACATAACAGACATGCCTATGTGCAGTGTAGCAACAATCTCCAGATGGTGGACCGCGACACTCACAGTGACAGCGAAAATAGCGACAATAAGGAGGAACAGGAGGAGGAAGCTGAGATGTGACAGTGAATAAGCATAAGGTGCTGGCGATCTAGACAAGAAATCACCAAATGCTGTACACGGATGGGCACCTAAAGTTAATACATAGGATTAGTAATAAATAGGATAAGCAACGCCATTTCTCTACTAAGAACCAATTGTGTGTGTGTGTGTGTGTGTGTGTGTGTGTGTGTGACTGGCTGTCAACGGCTCGAAGAAACCGTTCCGAGGTATTCATCGTTAGTCATATTCGGTGATTATATTACCAAATCTCTCCTCTATCCTATCATCTTTTTATATTCGACTTAAAAAACAACAAAATTTATTTATATTTCAACCTTGAATTATTGTTATTTTGAAAAGTAACATTCTTTGTAAATGTTATAGATAAAACAAAAGAAAAGAAAACTGTAAAAAGATGAAAAACGAAAATCGTAAGGTGGACGACCTGTTTTAAGGCATCAGATAAAAGGTCTATAATTTGGCAATAAATAAACAAATAATCATGCCCACCCAACAGGAAAGAGACGCATTGAGCCCAACAGTTTTCAAGCAAGATAGGTCCCCACCGAGCACCGCTCATGAAGTTCACCTGCCTCTCCGAAACACATTTAGAAACGATCGAATTATCAGCCGAATGTTTCCAAATTCTTAGCCTGCACGATTACCTGATCTCACTCCCTGTGATTTTTGGTTGTGGGGCTACCTGGAGGAGAGGATTTCCTAAGAGAACATTCGAAAATGTGCTGATCTAAAGAGCAACATATCAAGAGAGGTAGCCAGCACATCAACGGACATGAACGTTCTGCTGTGCAGAATGCAATCCTGCGCTCTCAGATTCTTCTGGATACAGATGGGCGCCGTATTGAGCCCCGTTTGTAGCAGTAATGGTACCGGTATGTAGTGGTATGATGTACCGTAGCAACACATTAAAGGTTTTTCAGTTGAATTGATTCTGCATTATTTCTCTTCCACATGTCCTTGACATTAATGCTGTCAAGTTTGGTACTCGTACGCTAATTAGTTTCCGTGTTATAATTTTAAATAGAAAAAGTTTAATTATAACCATCCTGTAGTTTCCCTGAGACTAGGATTCCAACTTTGCTTTAAGAGAGATAGGCGATGTGGTTAGAGCAAAGGAGTCGCATACTGGACCACAGCGGTTCAAATCGTCGTCTATCCATCCAGATTAAAGTTTTCCATTGCATCCCAGAATCGCTTAAGGCAAATGCTGTGACAAAGAAAGAGTCAGTTTCCTTCAATTGCCTTACTCGATCAATGATCTACACTACTGGCCATTAAATCTGCTACACACCGAAGATGACGTGCTACGGACGCGAAATTTAACCGACAGGAAGAAGATGTTGTGATATGCAAATGATTAGCTTTTCAGAGTATTCACACAAGGTTGGCGCCTGTCGCAACACCTGCAAAGTACAGACATGAGGAAAGTTTCCAACCGATTTCTCATACACAAACAGCAGTTGAACGGCGTTGCCTGTTGAAACGTTGTTGTGATGCATCGTGTAAGGAGAAGACATGCTTACCATCACGTTTCCAACTTTGATAAAGGTCTGATTGTAGCCTATCGCGATTGCTGTTTATCGTATCGTGTCATTGCTGCTCGCCTTGGTCCAGATCCAATGACTGTTAGCAGAATATGAAATAGGTGTGTTCCGGAGGTAATACGGAACGCCGTGCTGGATCCCAACGACCTCGTATCATTAGCATTCGAGATGACAGGCATCTTATCCGCATGGCTGTAACGGATCGTGCAGTCACGTCTCGGTCCCTGAGTCAGGAGATGGGGACGTTTGTAAGACAGCAACTATCTGCACGAATAGTTCGACGACGTTTGCAGCAGCATTGACAGTCATCTCGGAGACCATGGCTGCGGTTACCCTTGATGCTGCATCACAGACAGGAGCGCCTACGATGGTGTACTCAACGAAGAACCTGGGGACTCGAATGGCAAAACGTCACATTTTCGGATCTATCCAAGTTCTGTTTACAGCATCATGATGGTCGCATCCGTGTTTGGCGACATCGCAGTGAACGCACATTGGAAGCGTGTATTCGTCATCGCCATACTGGCGTATCACCCGGCGTGATGGTATGGGGTGCCATTGGTTACACGTCTCGGTCACCTCTTGTTCGCACTGACGGCACTTCGATCAGTGAACGTTACATTTCAGATGTGTTACGACCCGTGGCTCTACCCTTCATTCGATCCCTGCGAAACCCTACATTTCAGCAGGATAATGCACGACCGCATGTTACAAGTACTGTACGGACCTTTCTGGATACAGAAAACGTTCGAATGCTGCCCTGTCCAGCACATTCTCCAGATCTCTTACCAGTTGAATACGTCTGGTCAATGGTGGCCGAGCAACTGGCTCGTCACAATACGCCAGTCACTACTCATAATGAACTGTGGTTTCATGTTGAAGCTGCATGGGTAGCTGTACCTGCACACGCCATCCAAGCTCTGTTTGACCCGATGCCCATGCGTATCAAGGCCGTTATTACGGTCATAGGTGGTTGTTTTGGGTACTGATTTCTCAGGATCTATGAACCCAAATTACGTGAAAATGTAATCACATGTCAGTTCTAGTATAATATATTTGTCCAATGAAGGCCCGTTTATCATCTGCATTTCTTCTTCATGTAGCAATTTTAATGCCCAGTAGCGTAGAAACTCTGAGAGGCTATTCACGGACGATGTTGTTGTCCATCTAAAGCTTTCAACACCGGAAATCTGTGCGACCTCCAGGAAGACCTGAACACAGAATCGACGACTGATGCCGGAACTGGCAGTAGACCAAGGATCTAATGAAATGTAATGTATTGTCCATAAATAGGCGCAGAGATCCACTATTGGTAGTTTACACTATTGGCGGCATATACCCGAGAACGGTAACTACCGTAGAATTCCTGGGGGTAATCATCCTGAGCGACCGGAACCACGCTGCTGCTACGGTCGCAGGTTCGAATCCTGCCCCGGGCATGGATGTGTGTGATGTCCTTAGGTTAGCTAGGTTTAAATAGTTCTAAGTCTAGGGGACTGATGACCTCAGATGTTAACTCCCATAGTGCTTCGAGATATTTGAACCATCCTCAGCGATCTGAAGTGGAATAAACATGTTGAGAGAAAGGCAGATCCAAGCTGAGACTCACTGGGAGAATCTTAATGAACTGCAGCAATTCATGCAAGAAAGAAATGGCTTACAACGCATTTTTTGACCAATTCTTGAACATTGATAATCAGTGTGGGACATTGAGATCGGCGCACGAGTGGAGTGTTCCGTCAAGGGACTTTTTGGTATAAGTGATATCGCTATGGAGATGCTCAATAGACTCCAATAGCAGGCGCAGCAAGAGAGGTGCTGTGCATCACAGAGAGCTTAAGACAGCGTACGTTCCAAGAAAAGTCGGACAACGTATGACTTCCTCCTGTATACGTCTCGCAAAATTTACCACAGCGCGAAAACTAGAATTTGGAGCCTGATGACAATCATTCTGCCCACGCACCATTCACGAGTAGAACGAGGAAGAGTTTAAGTGACAGTGATACCAAAGGTCCCTTCCGCCATACATCGTAAGGCTGTTGCAGAGGACAGATGTAGATGTAGACTCCAAACATCTTCACCATCTGTAATGGCCTCGTCGTCCTTCGGTTGTTCCTTGATTTTCTAGCACTTGTTACTACCAGAAACACAAAAATGGCTTCAACATATTACCACCAGCGTGCTTCAGAAGGCGTGGAAGGTTTGAGTCAGTTCCTTTCACTCAATGCCGCTACTTAAACCTGTCCGTATTTTCCGTTGCATACGATTTTTACCTTCACTGTAATATTCGCGTCACATGTCTGTGACGATACACATCTGTCGCAAATGTCGTTGACTGCAAACGGAAAGAAGGAACGTCTATTGAAGGAGCATTGCATACGGCTGTGGGCAACAGAAACCGAAATTGTCTCGTCATGTAAATAACTCTGTTTATATCTTAAGCTAAGCTATTTGTCTTGTTTTTTTCATGAACAGTGGGTTTGTTTTGACTTCAGCGCCATCAACCACGAATGGAAAACAGTGCTCTGAGTAAACCGTTCTTATTACTTGACGTAGAATCCGAATATGCAATAAAATGGCGGGTACCAGTTTGAAAATGCAAAGCTATCCCGTCCACGCAGTAGGCAGGAGTTGGCCGCTTGTAGCGCAGGCAGACGAGTATAAACTTTGCGCCTAGAACATTGTTTTTCGTACGATGTGTCGTTTTCAAGATATTTAGTTGTCTCGAATTGAAACAAACATCCTGTACATAAATTTATTTGTAACAGTAGTGGTAATTGTTGCTGTTGCAAATGGAAATTGAAATATGTGGAAGCAGAAAAACTTACATTTCGTGGGTAATTACCACAAAGGTCTCACTGTAGTTATCATACTAGTAAGAGGTGCTTTATGTGCTGAGACATATCAAGAGACAGTATAATAAAGATTCAGTATCACAGGGATAATTTTTGTGACTGAGCAGCCATTCATTTACTAGTGCTAGATAAATTTCGTAGTATGGGAATGTGTTGTGAGTCAGTCTGTTGAATGAACACAAATGTCGTCGGCTAAAGACGGTCGATCTTTTCAAATTAGTAGCCATTGCCTGCGCAGGCGCAATGCAGCTGATCCCATTGCCCGAATGTACATACTTCTGATGACAGTCCGTGAAATTCAAATATTTTGAGAAAAGAGTATAAAGTACTCGCCACGTCCTTTTCGAGACAAACATAGCTCATTAACATCTCATTTTGCGTCTTTTCAATAGTAAAAGCCACCATGCAACGCGTATCCAAGCACAAAAGGGGTCATCGTATCCATCTCGCCCAAGTAGGATAAAATCTAACCCCCTTGACAGAATAGATTCTCATCTAACTTAACCTCCTTGATCCCACCCAAAATTGACGATGGACGTCGGACGCGACCTATGGCGACGGCATCTGGCGGCCGCTGTCAATGCCACTGTGAACGTTGTCTTAGAAACAACCTGAGGTCGTACCTTATTTATGTGCCTTTTGGCGACGACGCATGATCGCGAAAAAAATTTCCTTTTTGCATATCTGAATGTTCACTATATCATGTGTTCGCAAGGGGGCAGGGAGATGGGGCAAGAAAGGGAGGGCACTTCGGCCCTCCTGGGGTATGAGGATAAAGCATCGAGCTGCAGAAAAGGACAGGTTTAATACCGTATGTGCTGTCAAATTTACACCTCTTCATGAACTTGCCTGTAGTTAACCTTGCCGAATATACGTCACCATTTCCCAAATGGAGGCCCTTCCCCCTACTTTATAAAATCTTCACGCATTTATTATAATATACTAAATCTACTAAATATTATATTGTAGTACTGCCGATCACAGTACAGATTACTGATACTTAAGCAGCAACTGTCTAACCTGGACTTACTCGGCCGTCGCTTTGTTCCGGGAAATTTAAGCCATTTCCTTCAGCGTGGTGTCAGTCTTAGCGCCGACCTATCGTCAAGACGGATGCGAACTTCTACAGAACAGTGCCAAAACAAAGTTTCCGCTCTTTTCTACGCCGATTGTTGGTACAGCAATCATCGATTCCATTGTCACCATTTCCCACGTGCAATCCTTCGCCGTCTGGCAGAACTTAACCATAACAGTCGTTGGTCGGCAAAGAAAATTTATAACTGTTTCCTGAACCTACATTCAGTTTTACACAGCAGAGCTATAGCTGTATAGTCTGAAGAAATCGAACATGCTTAACTATACATATATGCATCTGTACATCCATGGAACTAGAGACATTAGTCGAGAAGAGAGGGACAGTGTGAAATTTCAAAACCAAAAAGATGTCCTTTTCAAAATCTATGGCTGCTAGATAGAATGACACGCATTTAAGTTGGCACATCTGTACTAAAATGTGTCAAAACGGCGAAACGAGGACTAGGTTATCTCTCGGCTGTTTAAAATCGGTTCTCATGACCACCTTGATGGTGGTTTTGGCATGTCTCTCCCGTTCGTCTAGTTGATTGGTGGTCATAGGTTATACTTCACCAAATCATTCCCAATGACACAGCTTTCAAAACAGATTTTGTTCAAATTACGCCAGTCAAAATTACATAACAGACACCATAAAAACAATGTATTACATCCATTAGCACGGATCGATATTAAAATTTGACAAGCAAACCAAGTGCTGCAGACGACATCAACAGCTAATAAGGGTTTTCAAAAGTTTCATTCCTATTTCTCTACTTTGAGGAGTTGCTATCCACAAGGTTTTTTATCAGTTATTCAGGTTTTCCTCTAGTTCAGACTTCTAATTTTCTTTGTCGACTTAGCACTATTGGTATACGAATAAAAGCATGTTTTAATAACTTGTTGGATGGCCTGAATTTTACCAGGAGGCAACGTAACTTACGATCGTTGGATTAAAAAGGTGGCATTCACATTCATATTAATAAAATGAAAAGATGAACGTCGCATGTAATAACTAACTGTGCTTATAATTTAAGTATTAAAGTGATCTACCTCAAAAACACTGACTGTTCAACTTTTGTGTACTTGCTGTCAAATTTAGTTACAGCTGCACGATACATTGTCATATTAGTCAAATCACTTTAAACTAAAATCTTGCCCGCTTTTGAATAAATTTCTGTGGATGCCTATGCACTGTATAGACTGTGTATTTGTACTCTACGGCTTGAAAAACACAGAAATAAAAAAAGAAGGCGGTGACGCTAAAGACTTCGGTTGTACGTTGTTTTGAAGCCAGTGTGGTCGGGCCTACCACCATTTTAAGTAGCTCACAATACAGGGTGTCCTCAATGAGACTCCAACATTTGAACTCATAAAATCTGAGAGGAAACACAATTCATTGACGAACAAATACAGGGAAATCATACAGCAGCTCATCAAGTTTCCGTACACAGGTGGACGGTTCAGTACACTTCAACATGGGCGCCACGGGTAGCGCGAAGAATATCAAGTCCATAATCCATTTCATGCCATGTGTTGCGGGGCATCTGTTCTGACAGAGTTTATGACAATTCTTATGCGCTGTTTCAAGTCTTGCAGGTCCTTTACTGGTGTAGCGTATACCCGGTCTTTCGCATAACCCCACAAGAAAAAATCGAGGGGGGTTATGTCGGGTGAAAGTGGCGGCCAAGGAATGGTGGTGGTGCACCGTCCTGTTGAAACATCACATTTGGCTGCAGGTCTGTTATCTGTGGCACTGCAAGATGTTCCATGCACAGTTGGCTTCTCAGAGAAAAACGGCCCAACAATGCGATTCATCATCAAACCATGCCACACATAAACTTTCGGACTGTCGCGCATGTGTTCCCTAGGTGCATGTGGATTTTAGGACCCCCCCCCCCCCCCCCGATGCGCACAATGTGACGATTGACAGCCCCTGACACGTGAAAGGTTGCCTCGCTAGTAAACATCACGCGTGATATAAATGTCTCGTCCGTGGCGATGCGATCTAACATGACATGCAAATTCTTCTCGCTTTGGTCGTTCATCAGGCTTGATTTCTTGCACAACCTGCACTTTATATGCGTACAAACGTAATCGCTGATGAGGCACTTTGTGCACTGTTGAACGTTTCATACGAAGTTCTCGTGCTGCCTGTCGCACTGACTTATGTGGACTTTGTTCAAATGACTTCCACACTTGTTCCACATGATGTTCGCTGATCCCAGGCTTACCACCACCATTTCCTTTCGCAACACTCCCAGTAGCCAAAAACTGATCACACCACTACTTTATAGTCTTGAACGACGGGGGTGATTTGTTGTAAACTCGACGAAAGTTTCTTTCCACTTGGGTCGCCGATTTTGTCTCTACATACGACTAGACCACTTGTGCACACTCCTTCATATTCTCCATTCTGCTAAAACAATTGATTGCAGCTCCGCTACGGCCACTTGGCGTATCAAATTTGCAGACCACAAACTTGTTGAGTTGCTTTGTCTGCCCCTTCAGGATTAACATGTCCACCATCTGAAATGAGAAACATATAGGATATTAAAATGTTGGAGTCTCATTGTGGACACTCTGTATTAGCAGACTACTGTTTACAATTGCTGCTTGCTTATCATTTCTGTCGGATGCGCGGAACAGCTGTTACTGTGCTGGCATGAATAACGTAGAGTCAAGAAGGCAATTTCTAACGTTTTTCTGTTCTTGAATGCGGTTCTGATCTAGTAACACGACACACTTAGCTTCGTTAATATAACTTATTTCTGGTGATATATTTGGAACAACCAAGAAGAGAAGGATATAATGCGAAAAGGATGCTTTCGTAGTGCATTTTATTCAAATTTTACGGCATTCGTGTCGATAGCAAATGAAACTGGAACTCTGAAACTACGGCCTGTTTGCTTACTGGTACTGGTTCTTGTTGTCACGTTTTGCAGATTTCAGATAGCATTCACAACATTTTTAATGCTCGTCTGCAAAAATCCTATCTACGTGTCCTTTGTTAGTCCGAAACTATGCGCTATGAGGAAAGAAGAAAGACATGCTATCGTATACTGTTGATGTGAACATAATGAACGATTATTGAAATGTCAAACAGTTCTTGTTTTATTAGACTATCAGTGCATTAATTTCACTGCAGTTTTCGCAGCTTCTCACTTTGAAATCTTGCCTATGATCCGTCATTCAGTGTGTGGCCAGCAACAGCAATTTACACGGTAAAAAAAATATAATTTTTAAACATCTTCCAGCGTGGAATGCTATAATGTGATTAAGGGAATGATCTCAAACGCTTACGACACCATAAAATGAATGTTTTGCTTTAACATATACGGTATGTAAGTATTGTAATTTTTTTTAGTAATGACTGCCTAACCTGTGTGGGCCTACCTCTCCAAGAGTTGCCTATTGGCTTCCTTTCCCAGAATATTTCTCGCCAGTAACTCTCAGTTTTTCAGGAATAACCCAACATAGCACAACTGGAAAGTACATGTGCTTTGATCATCTGCTTGATTTTACTTTTTAATTTCATTTTGAGGTTCATAGTATATAAGCCTACACAATGCGTTGTGATATACTGTACTTAGTTAATTTCATGTTCCATGTATCATTCGTACTATAAAACTTATTGATGTGGAACGAGTCGTTATATATTTACAACACATCCGCCGGGAAAGCTTGAGAGCCACATAATTTTTTTTGTTTAATATGCCTCCGTACTGATCATTTACTAGTTTTTCCTTTTTTAAGGGACAGATGTCAGTCAGTAATTCGTACCCATCACCATTTACGAATTACAGTGATAGGTAATCTCCTGCGGTATAGGAGAGTCAAATAGAAACGTTTTCAGTTTGATTTCAAATTTTATTTTGTTGTCTTTCAGGCATTTCATATCAGTAGGAATGTGATCAAAACTTTTGGTCGCAGCGTTGAGAACCCCTGTTCGTACTACAGCCTTGAAGTTTCGTAATGAATGTCATTTTTTCTTGTGATATTGTAATTATGTACAACACTGTCCCTGTTGACGTGCAATGGAATATTTATAACAATTTCATGAGGGAGTAACTGTATTGTAAAACAGATAGATTGCTTCTCGCATGCCGAGCAGCAGGCAGGCACGACGAAGAGACTGTTCATAAAAGTTTTCAGCCAAAGCTTTCTTCAGAAAGGAAGCAAACACACATAGTCAATTACACAGGGTGGTCCACTGATCGTGACCGGGCCAAATATCTCACGAAATAAGCGTTAAACGAAAAAACTACAAAGAACGAAACTTGTCTAGCTTGAAAGGGAAACCAGATGGCGCTAGGGTTGGCCCGCTAGATGGCGCTGCCGTAGGTCAAACGGATATCAACTGCGTTTTTAAATAGGAACCTCCATTTTTTTATTACATACTCGTGTAGTACTCAAAAGAAATATGAATGTTTTAGTTGGACCACTTTTTTCGCTTTGTGATAGGGCGCTGTAATAGTCACAATCACATGGCTCACAATTTTAGACGAACAGTTGGTAACAGGTAGGTTCTCCAAATTAAAATACAGATCGTAGGTACGTTTGAACATTTTATTTCGGTTTTTCCAATGCAATACAAGTACCTTTGTGAACTTATCATTTCTGAGAACGCATGCTGTTACAGCGTGATTACCCGTAAATACCACATTAATGCAATAAATGCTCAAAATGATGTCCGTCAACCTCAATGCATTTGGCAGTAAGTGTAACGACATTCCTCTCAACAGCGAGTAGTTCGCCTTCCGTAATGTTCGCACATGCATTGACAATGCGCTGACGCATGTTGTCAAGCGTTGTCGGTGAACCACGATAGCAAATATCCAACTTTCCCCACAGAAAGAAATCCGGGGACGTCAGATCCGTTGAACGTGCGGGCCATGGTATGGTACTTCGACGATCAATCCTCCTGTCGTGAAGTATGTTGTTCAATACCGCTTCAACCGCACGCGTGCTATATGCTGGACATCCATCATTTTGGAAGTACATCGCCATTCTGTCATGCAGTGAAACATCTTGTAGTAACATCGGTAGAAGATTACGTAGGAAATCGGCATACATTGCACCATTTAGATTGCCATCGACAAAATGAGGACCAATTATCCTTCCTCCCATAATGCCGCACCATACATTAACCCACCAAGTTCGCTGATGTTCCACTTGTCGCAGCCATCGTGGATTTTCCGTCGCTCAATAGTGCATAATATGCCGGTTTACGTTACCGCTGTGGGTGAATGACACTTCGTCGCTAAATAGAACGCGTGCAAAAAATCTGTCATCTTCCCGTAATTTCTTATGTGCCCAGTGGCAGAACTGTACACGACGTTCAAAGTCGTCACCATGCAATTCCTGGTGCATAGAAATATGTTACGGGTGCAGTCGATGTTGATGTAGCATTCTCAACACCGACGTTTTTGAGATTCCCGATTCTTGCGCAATTTGTCTGCTACTGATGTGGGGATTAGCCGCGACAGCAGCTAAAACACCTACTTGGGCATCATCATTTGTTGCAGGCCGTGGTTGACGTTTCACATGTGGCTGAACACTTCCTGCTTCCTTAAATAACTGAACTATCCGGCGAACGGTCCGGACTCTTGGATGATGTCGTCAAGGATTCCGAGCAGCATACATAGCACACGCTCGTTGGCCATACATCAACACGATATCGACCTTTTCCGCAATTGGTAAACGGTCCATTTTGACTTGGGTAACGTATCATGAAGCAAATACCGTCCGCACTGGCGGACTTATAGTTTTGTGACTATTACAGCGCCATCTACCACAAAGTGAAAAATGTGGTCCAACTAAAAAATTAATATTTCTTTACGTACTACACGAATACGTAATAAAAAATGGAGGTTCAATATTGAAAAAAAGAACGCATTAGATATGCAGCGCCATTTAGCGGGCCAAACATAGCGCCATCTGGTTTTCCCCCTTCAAGCTAGACGAGTTTCGTTCTTTGTAGTTTTTTTCGCTTGCTGCTTATTTCGTGAGATATTTGACCCGGTCACTATCAATGGACCACCCTGTACAATCATAATCACTAGACTCACACACACATGGCCGCTGTTTTCGGCTCTTCTAGTCAGAAAAGGGGAGGAAATGTAAATAATGAATAACTACCGGCGGGAAGAAATTAGGACATGGGATGCTACCCCAACAATCAGTGCCGTTATGTAACCGTGTGTTGTGCGGCGACGAGAACGTTGATCCGGTGTGGCTCGAATGTCAGAGCGTTTCAATTTTGGAAGACAATGAAAAACACGGGAAAGAAGAGAAAGAACGGACTCTGATTAAAGTAAGGCAAATTTCAAGTCAAATGACAGAAATAAAGCCACTACGATTAAAGTAAACAGTGCAACCATAATTCATGTTAACAAGAGAAAGTATTGCTTGAACGACTCGGCTTTCGAATGAAATGTGATTCCTTTAGACTACGATCGGATTGATTAGTACATCCGTAGGCAACGCAAGGTGGCATTTTTCATGAAACAATTACGTGTCCACTCAATCAAAGCAACTAATATGGTCAAAACTGGTCATAGTAACGTCGGAGTGACGTCACGGGGAAGTATCTCCGCGGTGAACCATGGAGGTATGAATGATTTGGGCTACTTAATATGGCGGATATTGGTTTCAAGTTATCGACGCAATGACAGTTCCCTTCTTTTTTTACCTCCATGTTTAAAAATCGTTTTGACTGTTCTACTAGCGGTTTCCATGCATTCAGTTATCTCTTAAATCAACAGTCTGTTGTTTCGCGTGGGCGGCTTAATAAGACGAAGGTTAACGCGTGAGGTAAGTAAACATACATACCAATCATTACTTAGATCTTTAAATAATTCTATTACTGGTATCACTAGTACCTCATATGGAATCAGCTAATTTGAATAACGTGCGATTCGTATGTGGCCTAGACAGATGGTTTCCGTAACGACAAAATCGAATGATATATTATTTGTCCCATTTGCAAGCCAATAAGAGTATGCATTGTACATACGTTAAAAATATGCAGATGATGGCGTTACGCACGACACAAAGCTAGTGTCTCCATTTACGCTTCTATCAAAAGGGAAGTGATCTAGTGCGTTCACGGGACGTTTTAGTGACGTATCTTCGTTTTTTCTACCAAGAAGTATATTATTGTAAATATCAATTGGTAGCAGGTTTGGGACCACTGCAGCACAACCCCTCGAGGAATTTGTAGCTAAACTCGCGACAATGTTTCTTACTATCCAAAAAAGCTCTGTTATTCGGGAATTTCGCAGAAAACAGCTTTATCCTAAAAGTCACCCTTTTTTAACTTATATTCGAGAAGGGGGACTGGTTGTTACTGGAAATGTACCGAGGCCTTCCAGTACTTAATACTCTTTAAACGGAAGTTGGTGTTCTTGGACGTACTTCAGTATTTATGTACTTGAAGTGTTAAAATCTCAATCTCCTTAGTTTTACTTTTTAGGGCTAAGTGACAAAAGAGAAAACGTAATGCCATTATTGTTTTAATAACTGAGGAGATGAATGAGATTCATTTCAAAACATTTGTTTTGAGAACTCTCGTTTGAGACCAAAAATATGGATTTTATGCGCTCAACCAAAAAAGAAAAAAAAAAAGAAACAGTTGCATTTGAGACTCATGCTGAAGCGATGACTAAGCCTCTCCATCGTCATGCAGTTCTTAGCTATTCATGGATCATGTTCATGATCGTTTCCTTGATGGAAAACGTCTGGGTTGATTTGTAAAAATTGTACTTTGTTTCGAAAATATGACTAAACCTTGATCTTTTACACGGTTAGTGTTAAAGATTATTTAAATGGGAAAGGTTTCAAATCATTGAAAGTTGGGAAGTATTGATGAATATGATACAACCTGTCAGTCTTGACTAGTGAAGCTATCAACCAGTATTGCGACTATAATATCATCAAAGTACCGGAACACGCGCAGGAAGATTGGGTTTTGGCACTGATAATGTTCGTACACAATCAGTAACTTCAAAATATCAGACCGCAGTGAGGGAATATTGGTTTTCATCGGGGACGTAAATGTAACTACTAAATGGACAATGCATAAAAGAACAGGTCGTAATGACACACTGACACGCTTCGCCAACTCTTAACCAGACTTGTCACCTTCTGATCTAACCTAGATCTCGAGCTATGCTACAGATCAGTCATACAATCTCCATTTCAAAAACTACATAAATAAATAAAAATAGAAAAAATTATCGAGCAACGGTGTTATAGCCATCCTTAGTGCATTCGAAAGTCGAGCGCTTCAGAAGAGGCACAACAATAAAAACTGGTTTAAACGATAGTTCTGCAATTTGACTGTCAGATTCTTCAATCTGTTGCACAATCAGGATTTCGGCCGTTGGCCATTTTCAACTACCATAGTGTTAAAGCGTTATCAGATCTCTGTAAACGAAGTCACCGTCGAAATATATAAGTATACGTGCAATGACTGTTTTTTGTAATAATTTTATTGCACAGTTACTAAATGCATGTCAGTCATTTTTGTCCTATTTCTGCCACACGCTTTGTGAATATAGTCGCATTTATATGCTGTCACACCTATAAGATTCATTCATTTCGATGAAGTTTTCTTTTGCAGAAATCTGACATATTTAACATTGTGGTACTGGTCCTTGAAAATCGCCGAAGACCGAAATCATGATTGTACTATAGAAAAACAGTTTCTGCATCGAATGGCGGAATTTTCATTTAAATAGTGTTATGTGACTGTGGCCGCAAGCAAGATTGTCAATAAAATTTTGGTTTCCCTGTTGTATGAAACATTTTTCGAGAAAGACAAAGTAATTAATGATTGTTATATGAAATTTTCTCTTCTCTCTCGCCACTCTTACTTGATTGTCCTAAGCGAAAACCCTGAGGACAGACGCCGAAGACCACCCTCACAGATTACTGCCTAGAAAAAACACTGTTCTAAATTGCTGAGAATGCTTTCTAGCTGACCCCTGGGTTCTCCAGACTTCGCTATTTCAATTCTTATTTATTTTTATATTTTTTTCTTGTCTATCGGGAACTGTGTTTCAGTGCAGCCTAGCGATCTTACTGTTGGTCGTCGGATGATGAATACTCTGCAACAACAAGCTGAGATTTATTTTACAAGGAAGAGAATATTGTTCCGACGAGCTCACTATCGACTTACAACTGGAAAACAAATATGTACAGTAGTATCTAATCTGGAAATGTTCTCCGTGGGGAATTTCGTGTTATTTTTGCCAGTGGTGTAAATCAAAGATACAATTGCACATTAATAGTGACTGTGTTTTCGAGCTACATATGAATATGTCAGCTTCACATCACAGCATTTTCGACATCTGATGTCGTACCTGTGCGACGTTGTGTGGTATGAAAACTAGTGTGGAACCGCTTAGCTAGGCCAATCAAAGACATTAATAAATAAAAGTGGGCACATCAGTAAAAAGATGGGTATGGATTAATAGAAGCTATTTCTCACACTAAAAGTGTCAGCTGACATTGTTGTCGTCTTAACTTTCTTGTATTTTGGCTACAATGAGGAAACCATCGTTTATTTTATTATGGCCCTCCTCCATATCAAGTGCCTCAGACGTTATTCTTAGAGATTAACCTTACATGAATGTGAACCGTTGACAATAAATCATACAGACAAAAAGGAAAAGAAAAATTTTGCGTTGCTACAGACCCTGCACCACACATCTTACGGTGGCTTGTCGTTTACAGGCACGGATGTAAGTAGAAGAAAGCCAAAAATTGGATGGATAGATCGCGTAACTAACAAGGGGAGCAAAGAGCTTTATGGCACAATTTGTCTAAATGAATGGGTAGTCTGATAGGATACATCCCGAGCCATTAAGGAATAGCCAGTTTGTTACTGGAGGGCAAAGTGGGGATATAAATTTATTGAGAGATCAAGGCCTTCATGCAGTAAGCGGGTTCAATTGGATGTACAGTAAAGGTGTATAGTAAATTAGTTCTTTACAGAGTGACTATTATTGAACTATATGAAACAAAATCGCCGTAACTTCTGAACGGTTTGAGTTAGGACGTTCAAACTGCACGGTTGCTGAGGGGCGTCATGGGAATAGTGTGCGCATGCATGGTTTAATTTATCGACGAAGCCTTCTTTCACTTGGAAGAGATCGCCAGTAAGGAAAATTGGCGCATTTGGGGAACTGTGAATCCGCCTCAACGGATGGCTGTGTCCACTCACCGAATAATCGGTGTGATATTCGTTGATGGTACGGTGGCTACCGAACGGTAAGTGAAGATTTCGGTAGATGATTTCATCCCCATTATCCGAAGTGACCCTGTTTTCGACAAGATGTGGTTCATACAAGACGGAGCTCGACCCCGTCGAAGCAGGAGAGTGTTTGATGTCCTGGAGAAGCACCTTGGGGATAGCATTCTGGCTCTGGAGTACCCAAAGGCCACTGGCACGGGCGTCGATTGGCTGCCATATTCTCCGGCTCTGAACACATGCGACTCCTATTTATGGGGCTTTATAAAAAGTATACAGCAGTAACCACGGACTATTTGCTAAGCTGAAAATACTCATCTAGGAGGTCATCGACAACATTGATGTTCCAGCACTTCAGCGGGTCATGCAGAATTTCACTATTCGTCTGCGCTACGTAATTGCCAATGATGGCAGGCATATCGAATATGTCATAACCTAAATCCGAATATCTTTAGTGGTTTGCATGTTGAATAAAGTGTGTACAATCCGTAGTTTGTAACTGATTAACGTTCTTTGCATATAGTTCAATAATTGTCACCCTATAGTGATTGTTGCATGTTCCATGGATCATTTTGCACGATAGGTCGTAATGATGTGCAATTAGTCATTTTATATTCACATCGCAAATTAATTTGTACATATGGTAACATTCTGAACATTTCTAAGTCTTTTTTCTATTTTATTTATTACAAAAAGAAAAAAGATGTGCAGATGTAATTTCAACACAGAAACTTTTCCGCATTATAGTAACAGAAATTTTCTACGGAGTAGGAGTTGTCAAGGAGAAATTATCTCAGGTAATTTTCAGATTTTACTTTGCTGTTTGTCAGACATTTTATGTCGTTGGGTAAGTGATAAAAATTATTTGTTGCAGCATTGCGCACACGTTTTTGCGCTAAAGACAACTTTAATGTGGAGTATTGAATTTCATTTTTCCTAATTGTATTGTAATTGTGTACGTCCTTGAAGTGAATTATTATTTACAGAAAACTTCAGGAGGGAATAAATATACTGTGAAGCAGTAGTCAGGATGCCCAACTCTTAAACAAATGTCTACAACATGATCTTTGGTGAACATCACATAATTATTATTCTTACTGCACGTATTTTCGTAATGAAAGCTTTAAAACAGCTCTCAAAAGCAGATAACGTGGTAAGAGATCATTATTAGTTTAGGATGAGGCACAGACTGAGTTACATATTTTTCCATTTTTTATCATGTGGCCACGATTTCATAAACAGAAGAGTTGGTACATCCTCACAAAGGTTTATGTCTCATACAAACACAGATAAACTAGAAACGTTATGACAGGTTTCAAGCTGCTACTGACATCAGTTCAAGTTGTTGACCAATATAGGCTTAAGTATAATGCCCCTGTCTCCTATGTTATGAACAAGCTTCCTCCGTGTTCTAGACCTCTCGGTGTCAGCCAGAGCAGAACAAAGGAACGGGAGAGCCTAGATCCAGTCCCCGCGGCCGGGGTCCAAGCGAGCAGTGCGTGCGCAACAGCTGCGCAGAACACCCGAGGTGGGCAGCAGCCGATGCAAAATAAATCGAAGCAGGCTGTGGTGTTGTGAGGTGCGCAGTGAGGTTTGCTTCGCATTTTCTGCGATATCACCGCTCTCCGTGAGTGTCCGGTGTTCAGGCGTTGCGTTTTGTGTCTACGGGCATCGAAACATCTAACGAGCTGTCGGGAAAGTGCTTATGGAGGTTAGTAATTTATTCCTACCGCCAACTTTCTTTGTTCAGTCGTGTTTTGACAACACGGCATCAGCCATCTTGCCTGTTTACATGTCATTTCATAGAATTGCGAGAAGTATAGAGTATGTATGTGTGTGTTTTCAGGCGTCTGTGGTTTCATTTTCATTATGTTCTTCCTGTAAAGTGATGACACACAGTCTCCGTGCTGAAAACATCACCTAACGATTCTCTGTCTTAGAACGAGAAACCGCCATGGATTTTCTACTTTGTTACAAATTTCGGCATTGACGCGATTTGAGTAGCCGTTAAACTTCGTAACTGTTGACTATTTCAAAACTGAGGCGCATTTCAAATCAAGATTATTCACCTTGTTATTTTGCTGAGCGCTTTGTTGTTCCAATCAGCTGGCGGCAGCCATGTGTTACAGCTGCTTCCTTTCATGTCATATCCAGTCGTGGTGTGCACTAGAACTGCATTCAGAGGTTTCGTTAAGACTTCGTGGACAGAGTACAATAATCACTGTTACATATAGACTTGACGGAGGATTCACAAACACCGAACGAACGCTACATCAGTCTTGACAACGGAATGCATTTTGTGACGAATATTTACGGAAATGACAACGTCGTGGGAAAGAAAAGGAGAGTAGCGGAAAACAGTATAGTTACTTGAGCCCTTATAATAAATCTATGGTACGCAAAACGAGACATCAGTCTCTCTCTCTCTCGTAACAGTGAAAAACAAGTTATGTTCACTGAATCTGAAATGTTGGGGTGTTGAATTACTGTGCCTGCCGCATGCGTTCATTGAGAGAGTATCAGTAAATTATTGAAGTATCCGTCGTCATATTTTTGCATCAGTTTAGATGGTTTTCAGGAGTGGTGTATAGATAATATACAATTTTCCCAGTAGAGGTACAGCCAAATTAATTACTTTTGTTTGCTGTAATTATCCCAGAGTGTGTTCAGAGCAGTATTGTTTTGTTTTCATACTCTGGATCATAACAAACAAGTACTGATAAAGATGTGACTCTTTATCAGGTGTCTGAGATTTTTCTTGTATACATTTTCAGAGACAGATGTTCAGAATAAGTAATTTATACATTGCTCTATACTTGCAGCATAAGTCTCTTTGTTTTGAAAATTATGGTTTTGAAGCTACTAATAAACGAACGTTCAGCATTGATAAAATGGAGGAAAAGAGGTTCTTGTTTGCAGTTAAAGAATGTAGTTTTTCATACGGAAATCAGTGATATAAGTACTGTGTTTAATGAGAAGAGTGAACTCATTGTTTTAATATATTTGTGTGCTGCTTTCTTGACTGAAGTTATTTAGACAACTCTCAAAAGCAATTAATATGGTAAGAGATCATTACTAGTCTAGGTGAGATACAAATTGTGTTACAGATTTTCATTTTTTATCGTGTGGCTACTTCATAAATAGAGTTTGTCAACTGTGCATTTGTTGTCAGCAATATAGTTTTATTTTTGTGTACCTATAGTGAGTATTAAGTAACAGTACATCAGTTGCAGAATGTGTGATGTTTTGGAGTGTTTATTTTTAAAATGAACTTTTTGTGGTGACCAAACAGGTTAGATGTTATCTCAATATTCTAACACAAATCATTTTCATTTTACACCACATGCTGTGAGTGTTGTTGGACAATACACACTGCATTGCAAAGCTTCTGAGCAGCTTTGTTCTTGTTTTGCTGTATTGGGTTTCCATTTGAAAAGTAATGTGGTTAAAATTTGTTGAATCACCTCCCATATTTATTAAGCTTATTGGTGTATGTGCAAGTTCAAACAGCTTGCTGACAGTTATAACAAGAGTAGTATAAAAAGTATCTGCTGTGTATTTGCAATATTTCAGTACCCACTTGAATGCTACGGATAATCAGTGCTTCATTAACAGACATCCTGAAAGATCTTATAGAAAGACAAAGATGTATTTCACAATAAATAATCAAAAGTCATAGCTGACAAATTACTTTGCTTAATATGCATAGCATGCATGGTAGCTTTAGTAAATTGTGGATACTTATCAGTTTTTCCTTGCAGTATAGTAGAAATGTGGAGAATTGGTACATATTCTGTAGAATATTGCACTGGAGCACCTTGTAGTCATGTGTGTATTTTTACCTCACAGTAATGTGTTTGTAGTCTTACTTTTGAACGTAATATAGGTAAATGAAGAATGCTAGTTAAGTAGTTATGTTCAAAGATTAGTACATCCTGTCTCTCATGACCTCAAGGCCTTTTTGATAAGCAATTACTGTAGTAAAGTGCAAATGCTGCATTTGTGCAACACACTGCCATTTTCATAGAAGCTGCAAATGCTTTTTATAATCAATAAGATGTCATGTGGTTTCATATTAGACAGTGATTCATCTAATTAATGCCGTTGTTAGAACTGGACTTTCTCCCACTGCTATACATATGAATTGTGTACACTCAAGAATGAATTCTGGTATCCAATGCCATAGTTTTCAGTACGTGCACAGGACCAGGTTTAGTCAAGTAAACCACAAAATGTTCTAGGCCTACAGATAACTTGCACCACTGAAAAATGGGTATTATTGTCTGATTGTGGCACACATAGAATTAAAAATAAAATCTCATTGAGTATTCTTTGGCCACTTTTTTAAAAAAACACATTAGTGTTCAGGTTTTGAAATACCTTGTGACTACCTGATTCGAGACTGAAGATGCCCAATTGCTATTTAAATTTATCTGTGCCAAGACCTTGTATCTGTGTAGGACAGGATAAGAGCTGTGCAGCATGACAGTATACGACTGTCAATGAATTTTTTATGTGATAGCAGTGCCTGAACAAGTGTACTAGTTTAGATGTTGGTCTTCCAGTCTTCACCATATCATGAATGGACATATACATGTCTCCTCATCATATTTTGCATTCTAGTCAGTGGTACTTGTTAACCAACAGTTGGGAAATCCCTCACACTGTCCATAAAAAGGAAAAAAAAACCTTTCTTACTCTCCCATATATTGTTTTCAGTACCAGAAGCAGTAAAAAAATAAGTTTTATTACAACAAACATTGCCATTAATTCAAAGACACTTTTTCTCTCTGCGGCATTTACTGAATAACAGATATATGTAGTAATAATTGAGTATAGAAGAAAAGGGGCCCAGTTTTAAGAGACATTATAATGACTGTAGTAACTTACGGGATTGGTATGTGTGAAATAATTTATTGCAGCTAGTAAGGTTTAGATTTCAACACTAGAGGAAGTATGGGGCATGTTGGCCATGCAGAAAAATGCATTGCTAGCATCGTACGTGGTTTAAGATACTGACGTTTACTGCTTTCTTGTACATACTTAGTCTGGCAACTAACAATGTTATTACTGAGTGAGGTGTTGCAGTGGTTAGGACACAGTATTAACATTCGGTGGAACTTTTCTTAATTTCACATCACCTTCTCCAATCCAAGTTTGTGATCTCTCTCTTGAAAATCACATTGTTGATGAACAATAAACCCAAATCTTCTTTCCTTCATTTTTGCAATGTTACCAATCTTACAAACATATTTTCATGCTGGTAGCCATGTATTAAAGTTAGAAATTGAAGTGTTTACATATTTATTATAGACTGCATTGTTTCCGCTTGATGAAAGCCAGTATGTTCGCAGCAGGGATACTGTCCGGAAAGGTGCTCCATTGCTAATCCTGCCACATCCACCCACATATTTTGAGATGGTTGATAGAATGGTTTCTTTGGGTTCATGTAACATGGCAAACAGTATGGTGTGAAGCATCAAATGGAAGTATGAGTACAGTACAAAAGTAGTCAACAAGAAGTCCCATTTCAGAATTTAGAGCTCTGACTGCATTTTTAACTAACAGCACTGATTACAGAAAACCTTTGCTCTGTGGTTTTTAGGAGCAGTTTTAAGATACATAGACAACAGTGTAATAATTGTGTAGTTGCTCTCACCTCCATTCCACAGATATTAACATGTCCTCTCTCTCTCTCTCTCTCTCTCTCTCTCTCTCTCTCTCTCTCTCACACACCCTCTTACCTTCGACAAGCTCATCTCTTCAACAAGATGTTCAGCACTTCCCCTGAATGTGTAATCCTTTAATGTCTTGTAGGCGATGCTATTGTAATCTTTACGTTGTCATCTTTAATTTTCTCCCATTGTTGAGAAAAGTGTCAATAGTTATTAATGGCATACTTCAAACAAGAATTCTAAGCTTATATACACGTAGTCGGCGCACAGCAAAGCATCCTTAGCTTCAAAAAATGAGTACTTTTCTTTGCTGAACACGACCAATCTCGATTGTGAACCATTTTGTTTTCGATCACAGGGAATGCTTGTGCAAGAGACATTATCCTAAAGGTATCACTTTTTCAAATCTTGAAATTAATTTTTTGCGTGATAATCGGCGTCCTTGTGACATACACCGATCTAGATTTACAGAATTGTTGAAAGACTGCGTGAGGTCTCAACGAAGTCAACATGCTTATTTTTGAACTCGCGTCACGCACTATATTTCATTGTTTTACTATGCGCTGAAGTTCAACGTTTGGTTTGCTTTTCTTCGCTGCACTGTGAATTTACGTTTAACCTCGAAAAGAGTGCTTTCATTTTACAATAAGTGATCCACTGCCAAGAACAACACGATTGCCATAATTTACCAAACTGTGATACGCCACTCTTGCATCTGCCCATATTTTCATAGCAGTTCCATCTATGTGTCTGTCTTCACTAGCAGCACATTTTTTTGCGATGAAATGTAACATCTTTAGGCTGTAAATGTCATCTAATGACGACCCTGCTTATGTAAATGGCTGATTGGCAAATATTTCAAGATAATATGTCGCTAATGTTTGTTTCTCCAACTAGAGCTATATTGAAGTTACAGCCCGTTGTACAGTTTACATACGTCTATAATACGTCTTAAAAGGAAGGTGTTATTTTTCTTAAACATGCTGGCATTCATCGGTAGTTAATACGCAGGAGAGTAGTAGGCGACTGCTGCTTTATGCTTGTGATCGATACTACGGTAGGCTTCAAAATGTTAACGACCAGAGAAGCGGTTCTCGGCGTGTTGAGACGGGCATGCTGTCTGCCCGGAAGGCGTTTGGCCGCTGCAGCGCAGCTGCACTGGGTTCAAGGGCACGGAGCTCAGGGCCGCCCTGCAGGGGACAAAGGGCTGCTACGTCACACAGCCCTTCACGCACCTGCTCCTCCTGTTACTGCTGGTTCCATTTATTATTAACATTTATTACCATTGCTGCGTCAGTGAACTGCCAGGAACTGATGGACTGCGACAAGTTTGCGTTAAATTACAATAATACGTGCATGTAACTTCAGGCAGTAATTAAGAAAGGAGGTACACAGTTCTGTATCTTATTCCTCACATTGTTAAAATCCGAGCATTCGACAAGCAGTAAAGGGAACTGACAAGGGAACCTCCCCATCGCACACTCCTCAGATTTAGTTATAAGTTGGCACAATGGATAGGCCTTGAAAAACTGAACACAGATCAATCTAGAAAACAGGAAGAAGTTGTGTGGAACTATGGAAAAAATAAGCAAAATATACAAACTGAGTAGTCCATGTGTAAGACGGGCAACATCAAGGACAATGTAGGCTCAGGAGCGTCGTGGTCCCGTGGTTAGCGTGAGCAGCTGCGGAACGTGAAGTCCTCGGTTCGAGTCTTCCCTCGAGTGAAAAGTTTTTTTCTACAAAGTTATGATCTGTCCGTTCGTTTATTGACGTTTCTGTTCACTGTAATAAGCTTAGTGTCTGTGTTTTGTGCCTGCACCGCAAAACCGCGCGATTAGTGGACGAAAGGACGTGCCTCTCCAATGTGAATCGAAAACATTTGATCGCAATGTCATAGGTAAACCGATTCCTCCAGAGGAAAACACGACTGTTATATTCTATACGACGCTGGTACCGGCATGTGCGTCATATGACACGAATACGTTGTCGTCGACCCACCTAACTTGTACACTTGGCGAATGGGTTTTACCTTACCCGATTTTGGTTTTCTTGTGGATGTGATAATCACTCCCAAAAAAAGAGATGAAAACATAAGTGTGTCACATAAACTGCAACAAATGAATGTAACAGTTTCATAGTCGCACAGTTTTCCCTGTGCTATGTCAAAACATATGTTTTTAACGTTTTCAAATTTTTCCTTGTGTAGACCGTTAAATACTGCATATGCCCAAGTAAATCTGAAAATTTCCTGTAATTTTGGAGAGCGAAGTGGGTGCCAGAACTTTGATAATTGTCTGAAAATAAAAAATAAAACTTTTCACTCGAGCGAAGACTTGAACCAAGGACCTCTCACTCCGTAGCTGCTCACGCTAACCACGGGACCACGGTGCTCCTCAAGTCGTAGTTGTCCTGTATGTTGGCTATGTTGCGCATGTTGTATATTTTGCTTTCTTTTTAATAGTTCCACACAACTTTTTCCTGTTTTCTCGATTGATCTGTGTTCAGTTTTTCAAGGCCTATCCACTGTGCCAGCTTATAACTAAATCTGAGGGGGGGGGGGGGGGAGGGGTTGCGATGGGGAGGTTCCCTTGTGAGAAGAAACATGGAAAGGGAATAAGTCAAGGGAGAAGAATTATGTTTAAAGTTTGGTTATTGCATATGTCGGAGACGGCATTTAGACTTGGAAGGTCCGTTAAATGGGGTGGATAATGTCTTCAGAAAGAAGTCATAAGTTGAACATAGAGAAAATTTCATCGAGGGTAATGAAGGATAGTTGTTGAGGGAATTAAAAGTTGTGGGTATTTGCGCAGCCAAATAATTGACGATGGTAAGAGAAGACCCGATATGAAATGTAGACTGGTAATAGAACAGAAAATCTTTCCTGTACGAGATACGTATTGATTAGCGAAAACCTTATTACTACCGCCCGCTGAAAGATATACAGGGTGGACATTAATAAAACAAACTGCAGGGACGGATTTCTCAACGCAAATGGAGGAACAAATGTCCTGTGAACGTGTCCGGAAATGCATCGTTGCCACGGTAGACGGCACTGAGGAATAAAAGTTTCTCTATGTGCGTTCAAATGGCTCTGAGCACTGTGGGACTTAACTTCTGAGGTCATCAGTCCCCTAAAACTTAGAACTAATTAAACCTAACTAACCTAAGGACATCACACACACACACACACACACACACACACACACACACACACACACACACACACACACACACACACACACACACACACACACACACACACACACGCCCGAGGCAGGGTTCGAACCTGCGACCGTAGCTGTCGCGCGGTGTTCTACACTGTAGCGCCTTGAACCGCCCGGCTACCGCGGCCGGCGACTGTGTGTGTGTGTTCCTTTTGTGTTGCAGGCTGTGAACTGACACAGTGTAGTGTAAGTAATAGAATGGATCGGTATTCAGGTCGGGAACAAGCCACGCAGACGGAAATGGTCGAGAGGCAGCACGACTATACCAAAGCAAGTACCCTCACAGACCCCAACCTTACCACATAACATTTCAAGCCCCTTTTGGGAATTTGTGTGATCAGGACTACTTTCAGACAAACGACCTTGCAGGGAGGCGGAGGAATGTGCGTACATCATACTCCGCCACACCATTAGGTGGCTTGTGGAGTTTGATGTAGATGTAACAGCAGTTTTGGAGGAGCGAGTTCTACAGGACATTGAGACGAACGCTAGTACAAACTCCAGGCAAATAACCCGTCAACATGGTGTACGCCAAAGTAAGGTTTTGTGTATCCAGCATTACAACTGTTAGTATCCCTTGCAACGAGAGCAAGGATTATCAGCAATGAATTTCCCTTTGCGAGAAGGATTTTGTTCCAATACGCTTTGCTTTTCGTTGCACGCATACCGTCCACTTAAGGACAGATGTTCATAGGATCTTTCTTACTCCATTTCCTGTTAGGAATCAGCCCCTGTCTTATTAGGTTCACCCTGTATAAGCGCGACTGACGAATACCTCTAGTAAGGCAACAGGTGGATAGTGAGGATATTCTACAGCAAGAGCGACTTCAGCAAAGGCCAGATTGTCGTGCCATGGGTCAAGGATTCAGGGATAACGAAAACGGCAAAGTTTGTCGGCTCTTCTCTTGCTGAAGTCGTGAGCATCAGTGGAAAGTGGTTGATGGAAGATCACAAGTAGGCGACAATATGTTCAGCTTCTGACCCTAATCACAAAACATGGAAGTGTGAGGCTTGCCCGCGACTCGTGGGCGATCTGACGACAGAATTAAAATGCTGGTGCAGGCACAAGTGTTGCTCGGAGCAAACCAATCAGCGCCTATTGTTGTTGAACATGGGCTCTGCGGAAGACGACTCCTACCTGTTCCCATGTTGACCTAAAACCGTCGTCATGACCGTGCATCAACGGAAACGTGTCAGACTGGCTCTCGGCTGCTCGAGTAGATACGACAATTAAAAATGCACCACATTGTAGAGCATCTCAAAGAATTTGTCATCAGTACGCCTCTACATGTGAAACATGTGTAGCACGAAGAATATCGAGTCTATATTCAATTTCTTGCCAAGTTCTTTGTAACATTTCCTCTGTTATTTTGCAATCGCATTAGTGATATGATGTAGCATCTCAGGAATATCGTCCACTCTGGTCGTATACACGTAGTCCTTCACGAATCCGCACATGAAGATCTAATCTAAGAAATTAAACGGCGTAATGTCTGGTGAACGTGGTGGCCAGGCAGTAGGACCTGCGCGTCCGATCCAACGATTGGGAAATTTCCTATTCAGGAACTTGCGAACAGCCGTTGACCATTGCCGCGCAACTCCGTTCTGTTGAAAAATGATGTTGGGTTGCAAGTCTTGTATCTGAAGGTACACAGGCCGCTCCAACATGTCCAGATACACTGACCCATTCACTGTTTGTTCCGCACAGAAGAACGGTCCAACAACCCTGTCGTGCATTGCCCGCACCAGACGTTTAGTTTAGGGCTATCATGAACGTGTTCAATGACAACGTGCGGATTTTGTGAACCCCAAATCCGAACATTATGCCTATTAACTTTTCCTGTTAGATGAAAGGTTACCTCATATGAAAATAAACATCTTTCCAGGAAGCTGGCATCCGTATCAGTAGGCTGCAGCCGCAGCTAATTGTTGTCGGCGTGGTTTGTCGTTCGACGTTAGATGTTGCAGAATTTGCACTTTGTAAGCGCACATACGAAGACGCTGGTGAACTACACGATGCAATGTTGATCGATATACATCAAGTTGCCTAGACGCTTGACGAATTGACTTACGTGGGCTTCTGAGAAACTTTTGTCTGATGTCCTCCACCGTCTCTTAGTGAAACTCCGTAACTTGCAGCGCCACAATGGCCGGCCGTGGCGGTCGAGCGCTTCTAGGCTCTACAGTCTGTAACCGCGAGACCGCTACGGTCGCAGGTTCGAATCCTGTCTCGGGCATGGATGTGTGTGATGTCCTTAGGTTAGTTAGGTTTAAGTAGTTCTAAGTTCTAGCGGACTGATGACGTCAGAAGTTAAGTCCCACAGTGCTCAGAGCCATTTGAACAGCCAGAATGTTTCCGAACACTTCCTGTTGCCAGAAACTTCCTATACCATTCCTTAATTGTTTGCGCATCAAGTGGATCACATTCATACAAACGACGCTAATTTCTTTGCACAGTAATCAGCGATTTTATTTCTGCAAACCACACTACTGCTTGCGCGCTGCTGTGGTGTCGCCATTTTCCCGTCATGCGTTCATGCTGCACTCTGGCGACGATACTTGGCACTTCTGACGCGGGAATATATTTCTTAGAGTTGCTCTACAATGTGGTGCATTTTTCATTGCCGTATCTTCTGTGGCTTCTCTCTCCTGGGTCCTTGAAATCAGGGAGGTTTGAATGGGACACCATGTCCTATGGAGGACATTCACCTGGGCTTCTATACAATCGTAATCGAAGTCACCGTGACAGCTGTGGACTTCGTAAAGGTTATTACGGCCCACCTGCATCCCTTCATGTTAATGTCTTTTTCCGACGTCGATGGCATGTTCTATCAGTGTCCTTGTCACAGTGACAGAATCATGGCATAGTAGTTTGAGCAGCATTGTAGCATTGATGTCTTGGCCACCAAATTGGACTGGTCGCAATCTGATGGAACACGTCGGGGCTCTATGAGGGCACCAACTCTGCGCCTACTAAATACGGCCAATAATTTGCTGGAATTACGGAACCTGTACGTAGACGTTTGGTGCCACCTACCGCAGGACGCTTACCAGTGACTTTCCGAATCTGTGACACCTATATTCGCTGCTCTATTGCGCTAGAGTAAATATGTTGTGGCTCATCATTCATGTTCATTTAAGTGTTAAGACGTCTTTTCTGGAGGTATTTTCCAGAAGTATCTGATGTAGAGAAGTGAAAGGTCGGCGATAAACAGTTCGGGCAAGAAGAGACTAGGAGCTTTTGAATTTGGTGCTGTACCATAATGCTGAGGATTAACTGATTAGATCGAATAACGAATGGACAAGTACTGCTTCGCATGGTGCAGGAAAGAAACTTAAAGTACAATTTTATTAATTAAAAAAAAAGATGAGGTTCAAAATGGTTCAAATGGCTCTGAACAGAATGGGACATCTGAGGTCATCAGTCCCCTAGAACTTAGAACTACTTAAACCTAACTAACCTAAGGGCATCACACACATCCATGCCCGAGGCAGGATTCGAACCTGCTACCGGAGCGATCGCGCGGTTCCAGACTGAAGCGCCTAGAACCGCACGGCCACATTGGCCGGCCAAAAATGAGGTAAAAACTGTAGAGGCTTGACTGGATTAAGCGGATTGATGGGGATATAATTTGCAGTAATATGCAGAGATGATAGACGTGCACGGGATAAACAAAAGTGAACAGCTACACTAAGCCTGTCTTCTAACGGAGGCCACAACAACAATAAAATTTAAATTATAATAATATAAAACCACTATTATTTCAGTGTCATGACGAGTGCTTTAGGACAGGTGCAAGTGAGGTAGACTTTGTTATATCACTGGAAAAAATTCGGGCACATAATGTAAATGATGTTCTTTTAGATCATACAACATTTTTACGTTGGACATGACAGCTGGTAGATATTGGACGGATTACTAGGACACTAAACATTCTAACAGCCACCGTTGTGAATGTTTTGCGCCGTGGCCAATGTAGACTGCCCTTATTCCATGTGTTTTGATTGTGATTTTCATGTGTCTTGCTGGATTATTTTAAGTTTACTTACGTCCGAAGTTCCGCAATATTTTAGAAATGACATTTCCCGCCTAGACTGTTGCGATTGAGGCAGCCAGACACGTATTGGACGGAAACAGTCGAAACTCTCAATTCAACAGAAATGGGTTATTACTGTCCGTTTGCAGAATACACCTAAAAGTTGTCACTGCTTTCTCCTGTAACAGCAAGTAAACTCTTTTATTTGTAAACCAGTAATGGTGACGAGTAGTAAAATCATTAATGTATTATAGCCATATATTGGCCAGTTGGGGGTAAAAAAAATATTAATTTTACTAAACTGGTGGTTTATAAACAAAATATGTTTAAAGTGGTAGTAAATTTGACTTACTCTGATCGCCGCCTTTATTGAAACTTTAGTGACAGTGACTACATTTGCAACTGTATGCAAATCAATTACTAAGTTGTGATTGGCAGACTTATGATCAAATGCCATTGCGTTCACTTGCTAGCTGATTCGTTTTGTTTCTGTAGCCTCACCCTTTTCAGGGTCGGTCAGTTCCATTTTGAATACGTAACTATTCAAAAGGCAAGACATAAATTGGACGCACGGCAGATAAGGAAATCTGCATCCATATCTCTTAGTCACCCGCTCTTCTCAGTATAGATAACCTTGTGGTACAAAGATTCACAAATACTCGCACGAATCACACATACCAATGCAAACTTGCTACACATGAACGTAAAACAAATATTTTTGTGTAGAATTAGACAAGATGAAGAAAAAAAAGCTATGAAATCAAAGTTTATATGTGAGCTTAATCTTTTAAGAGTGCGTAATTTAAGTGGAGAATGTGGCTTGAGTAAAATTCAATACACTTAGAAAAGTAGTCTTGCTACACAGTGTTTTAGGAAATTAAATTGCTTTTAAGATCATCTTGTTCCTTTTGTAAACTGTTCCTAAATATTTCTAACTTCTCCAACAAATGGTATTTAGCCACTGTAGGGCCTTTCTGTCCTTTTCAGTATGCTCCCAATGAAACGCAGCCTGCAGTGCGTCTGTAGTCGTTCTTTGTACGTTGTTGTTCTCAAATATTTGGATGACATGGCAGTCTCTAGTCACTCGTTAATCCAGTAGTCAAAGGCTGCTTGTCTTTTAAATTTGCCGAAGCGCACACTTCCTACTTCAAATATTAAGGACTACTCAACAGTAATTGCATGCCGACAAGTGTGGCCGAGCGGTTCTAGGCGCTACAGTCTGGAACCGCCCGACCACTACGGTCGCAGGTTCGAATCCTGCTTCGGGTATGGATGTTTGTGATGTACCTAGGTTAGTTAGGTTAAAGTAGTTCTAAGTTCTAAGGGACTTATGACCTCCGATGTTACGTCACATAGTTACGTCACATAGTGCTCAGAACCATTTGAGCCAAGTAACTGCACCAGGGTGGTATTTTTTCGTTATCTAAACCGTGTACTACCGAAATTCCCGTCCGATAGAATTACCTCATAGATAATTGTGTAATACACGAGAGCTTTGAGGTCGCAAGTTGTATTATTCACAAAATCTTTAGTATATAACGTGATCAGCTGTGGCCCTGTTTCATTTCCTGTGACACTCCGGTTATTACCTCAGTCTTTGTATTTATCCATCCATAGCACGTCATGATATGTCATATAGTCTCTCTCTCTCTCTCTCTCTCTCTCTCTCTCTCTCTCCCTCTCCCTCCTCCTTCCCCCCCCCCCCCCCCCCCCCCCAACAGTAATTGCATGCCGCACGGTATCAAGGGATTTTAAAATCTCGATACACTTAATGGCACTCAATTATTTTATTGTTACTGTTTCGGCAGAACTGGGAATTACATCGATATTTGGCGGTGCATATTTTATTTTGCCGATTTCACACGCCTGTGTTATGTCAGCAACCATTGTAGCTCGCAAAGACAGAGCGTGTGTGAGAAATGCGAAGTACACAAAGTAGTTTCAGCATTAATTGCCTGTCCATCTCACAGAAGTTTACACAGGTACTTCAGCTATCGTTTCAGGAATTGTCACAAATTTAATGTAAGCAGAGCCTCGTGACTAGCCGTCAACTCGAAATACGCACTTCATTAGCGAACATAACAAGGATTGGGACTTCAGGGATACGTGTTTCATGGTCAAAAATAGGCAAGCACGAAACGCACATGTTTCGTAAACATGTTTCATATATTTTTACTCTTTCTTTCTTTCATGTTACTACAACTTTTGTTTTTGGCTTACAGTTATCGTTCTGGTGTGTTTTAGAACTTCATGGATTATTCTTAAAATCCATTTCGATACTTGGATATACTCTGTCGTACTCATTTAGGCTTCCCATCCCCTTTCATTGCAATTTTTATAAACTATTTCTAATTTATAATACGTTGCCTATCCTGCATGCGTGTTCACTTACGTCACATAGAATTGCTTATACTTCTTTGTCCTTTGGCACTTCTTCGTTAAATGTTTAGTACACTTTAGTAACTTTTTGTTCTTTTCAGAAAACATTTTTGCAGTCACTTACCCCTGACAGTGGGACAGTTTCCTTTGTTTACGAAATCGTTCAAGCATGCGGTTGTAATTATTAAAAGTAGAATATAAAGCGAAAATAAACTGCAATGTATTGCCAGTTACTGTTCCGTATAAATTATGCATGTATGTCAAAGTGTGAGATGGCTTCTTAGTGTCGTACGTTCATGACCCTTGTATTTGTTGCTGTATGTTAATGATCTGGCAGAATTAATCATTTTCTAGGGAGCAGTGGTACAATATAGTACTTAATTGACTCTTCCATGGGCCAGGCAGTTAGTGGACGCAAATTAAACCAAAGAAAACTCTCCATGACATTTTCTTCACTTTCAAGAAATTAACTATGATGGATGCAATGGCTGTAACTTTGTTTTGCACGATATTTTGAGGTATCTCGAACAGAATGCCCTCATTCGTGGCAGCCAGGATGAATTCCGTAAATATCCGGTACGCGAAGCCGAACTCTCGCTTTTCTCGCGGGACATCCTGGAGCAATGGTTCAGGGCAAACAGGCGGAACAGTATTTCTTGATTGTCGACGGGTACTTGACTCAGAATCACACCAACGCTTATTAGCGAAAGTAAGATCGTATGGGATATGAAACAAAATGGTCGATTTGAGGATTTATTGGCAGGGAGAACGGACCAATGGAGAGTCATGGACGAGTATATTTCAGGCTTGCTCCAAGGACGTTTGTTCGAGCACTTGCTCTTCACGTTGCATGTTAATGATTTGGAAGACATTAATAGTAATCTTCCATCTTTTGCAGATGGTGCAGTTGTCTAATGAGGTAGTAACTGAAAAAAGCTGCCCAGATATCTAACGATATCTTGATAATATTTGAGAGTGGTACTAACAAATGGTTCAAATGGCTCTGAGAACTATGGGACTTAAAATCTGAGGTCATCAGTCCCCTAGGACTTAGAACTACTTAAACTTAACTAACCTAAGGACATCACACACATCCATGCCCGAGGCAGGATTCGAAACTGTTACCGTAGCAGTCGCGCGGTTCCGGACTGAAGCGCCTAGAACCGCTCGGCCACCGCGGTCGGCGTGGTACTAACATTGACAACTTGCTCTAACTGTTCAGAAATGTTAAATTGTGCACTTCACAAATCGTAGAAACGCAGTGTCCTATGCCTAAAATTTTAGTGAGACGCAACTGCAATCGATACTCATACAAATGCTTGAAAGTAGTGCTCTGTTGGGACGTGAAATTGGATGATCATACAAGCTCAGTTGGTGGTGAAGAAAGAACCAGACTACAGTTCATTTGTAAGACACTGGGGCAATGCTTATTAGCCTACGAAGGAATTCGCTTAAAAAACACTTCTGCTACCCATCCTAGAATATAACTCAAATATGTGGGACTCGTACCAAATAGAATTAACAGAGGCTATTGGACGTGTTTTAAGGAGACCATCACGAGGTTGGTTTGACTCATAGGAAAGCGTTACTGGAAAACCTGAACTAGTAGACACTCGAGAAAGCCTGCTTGCGAAATTTTGAAAATAAGTATTGTGTGAAGAATCGGTGAATATCCAGTGTTCACAAAGTGTCGTTCTCGTCGAAGCCACGAATACAAGATTAGACTAATTGTAGCACGCGCTGTGCCATTTAAGCAGGTTTTCTTCTCGTTCTGCATACGCGAATGGAACGGAAGGACACTAATGGGAAATTACCGCTATACAATGGAAGTCAATGGTTTGTAGAGCGTGGATGCAGATGTTTTGTCATTTGGCTATCGCTTTGACGTTAAGCCGGACAGTATTCTGTAGCAGCGGACCGTATGTATGGTTGATGAAACCCGCGAATGACCACCCAAAGAATCAGCAGTCTTGTTGACGGAGCACTTAGTAGCTTGTATCAACCGATTCTGAACAACACTAGGTTCAACAGGATGTATCATGGATGAAAATTCACACTTAAAACGTTTAGAGGAACAGGAAATATGAGCACTTAAACTTGTTGTGCCAATAATGGTTCAGTGACGTGTTGCTGTAAGCAGACTTTTTGGTGATGAGCGATATTACTCAACCTACTGGACAACGTTTCTTTCTTCCTTGTGGATGTGGTCGTCTCGACAGATTATAGCTTTGCTATATGTGACATTCCTTCCGGCTCCAGAAACGCACTTGCGGTCTCATTGTCTAGCCGTCTGCTGATGATGCAGGCGATTTCTGCTGCGCCTTACCGCTGTCGTTGTGACGGCCTTAATGCGCAGCGTGTGTTTACTCTTGCTGATTTCCTGCATGTAAAACAGGCTCCCCGGTTTCCATTGTCGTTGTACGAAATGTGTTCAGAAAGTATCAGGCATTTTGTAATTTCGTGTGTTGTATTACATTCACATGATTTTTTGGTATTGTGTTGGTAAACATGTCTGAGAAGAATCTATACAGAGTTGGTCATATGGCATGTTTAGCCCGTTGTCAGTTATCAAAGAGGTGTGATTTGGTACGACCGGCTATTCATTATTTTGTATCGACATGCACAAGCTATAAGGGTTTCGCAGAAGGCTGTGAAGAAGCTTAATATTAGGAGCACCCTGTACGCTACACCACATCACTAAGCGATGAAATCTCGAAAAAAAGTTAAAGATCAGCGTCACAATCAGAGAAATGGCATCTCGACCATGAATTTTTCTGATTGTTTTTTGTTTTCCCTATGAAACGTGTGACTACATAATTTGCTCCAAAACTGTTGAATTTCGAACAAAAACATCGGCGTATGCAAGTTGCTCAGGACACGCTAGACGAAGTCAACATCGAAGCAGAGCGACTGAACCCTGTGATAACAGATGCTGAAACACTGGTTTACGGAAATGGCGTCGTCGAAATAAGTCAGTCTATCCAGTGGGTGCGTTCTAGATTGCCGAAACCGAAAAAAGTTCGGTAAATTCGGTGAAGTGTGGTTATTTCGTTTTATTCTTACATTTCATTACTTATTGCAGCATGAATTTTTGGCATATGATCGAACGATCAATAAGGAGTTCTACATAAAGGTTCAACAAGTTTGCGTTAAACAGTACGAAAAAAAGCCGGATTTGTGGCGAAACAATTAATGGTAATGTACCTGCTCGCTCTTTGATTTTTTTCTGAATTTTTGGCCATAAGCAAAACTATAATGATGCTGCAGCTTCCTTATTCGTCAGTCATTGGCCCCACGTGACGTTCCTCTTTCCCAGAAGTGAAAAAGCCCTTACGAGGCCATCGTTTTACAAACATAAATAGACATACAAAAGCATCGCAGGGAGGTAAAAGCTGTCACAAAGATACAATTCCAGAAGTGTCCGGAGACTGGAAGACGCATTAGCATCTAATCGGCAATATTCTGAAAGGGACAGCATTGATATAGACGAGTAAATAAAATTATTTCTAAAAATAAAAAATCCTTTCATTTTTTAAACACTGCTCATATAAACGCCGATGGCAGAGACGGGATACTAAAGTCATATTTTGTTTTCACAATGGGCCATAACATTAAGGCCTGAACACCACTCCAGAAAGCTTCCTTGGAAGCAATCTACAATCTGGACTAAGGTTTATTGAAATAATACAGGTTTTTACGACGGGCCATGGTTTGTGTGAAAAAGCTTAGAGACAGATGGGCTGTTAAGTAACGTAGCTCCTTGAGGATCCAGTATTGTTCTCTTCACGTATCTGCAGGATTTTTGTGTGATTGCGAAAATATGCTTTTCCATCAAGAACTAGCTATATGGAAAATTGATAACCTTGCCTATAAGCGGTCTCATTGCCTCCAAATATTTCGTAAAAGAGAACAAATAAATTATATAAATATACAGCAACAACGGAAGTTCGAAATATGGAAAATTCTCGTCTTAGTTTCCAGCGGGACGTTGTTGTTGTTGCTGTTGCTACTGGTATTATTATTATTATTATTATTTACTTTTCCTCAGTTACATGAAATGACAGCCAATCTATCACTACACCAAACAAAATGTTCAATTTTTACACCGTGGTGTACCAGATCTGCCTTCCGCATTTGATACCAGAGTAGCGAGTGGTTTCTCGATGAACTGGATATTCTTAAGTACAGACTGTTAAACGATATCACTGATTCTTCAGTGACTATTCATTATCTTCACATTTATACTCCGTAATAATTCAGTCGCTACTTCTGCAGCCGAGCGGGGTAGCCACGCGGTCTGGGTGTCTTATCACGGTTCGCGCGGCTCCCCCAGTCGTAGGTTCGAGTCATGCCTCGGTCAGATTAAGTAGTGTGGAAGCTTAGGGACCGATGACCTCAGCAGTTTGGTCCCATAAGATTTTACCACAAATTTGCAATTTGCTACTTCTGCAATGAAGACCACTACGGAGTTAGACGTACAAATATCACGTTTCGAGCACTATTGTTTTATTACTGCGTGAGAGATCCGTGCGAGGCAGGACTCGCTGAATGACTCGAATTTCTTTGCGGTAACTATTGTTTTATTGGCAAAGGACGGTTCAAATGCTGGCGGTGAGAAAAGGATATTATAGGGCATAATTTTATCTGAGTTGTCATTGTCAAATTTACCGTCTGCCAAGTGGGAACTGCATTTGCACAAATCCTTTAGAGAATTTCAGGCGTAGTGACGAACTCGCTCATTGTTTCTCCCGGGCTATTAGTAGGAACTGAATAAAAGTTTCTGCTTCAACGCCAGTCCTCTATTACATGCCAGAGCTGAATTTTGTTGATTTTTAGAAATTTGGTTACTTACATGCGAAACTGAGGAGCTCCCAAATGGATTCCATTCAGGGAGAAGGAATACAAAGGAGAAGCAGCTGTTACTGTCAGATAAAATCACTATAGCTGTTCTTTTCGTATTATGAAACAGTTTCACTCCCGAAGTACAGCATGCTGCCTAAGGGACTAATCGATGCTGCAGTCTCCGAGAGAAATATCTTGAATTTCATTACCGAAGCGCCCTGCTTTAGATTCTTCATTTATTTGTAGTTGACGGAAATCTTTGCTTGGTAATTCCGAGGTGGTTCGATAAGAAAGGCGTGGTGTATATCCTGTACGACGAACAGTCACTCCTGAACAAGAACTTCATCCATGTTTTCATGTCTGTCGAGTAATAGGGCAGGGCAGCTCTCAGTATGTGAGGTTTACTTCGATCTATCTTCCTGGCTCTTCCCGTCTCTATTCCCCCGACATGTAGTTACTTCAAGACAGCAGTGGGTGATGTCCATTCAATGTAACATACAGTTGTCCGTTCGCTCCGTACTGTGTATTAGCACAGGAAACATGAGCGTTATGTACTTCAGCAAAAATCTCGTCATCCGATGAACATACCAAAGAAAAGCTTGCACACGGATTAAGGCATCTTGCAATACTAGCTAACTGGTTTCACTTCTACTGTTTGAAAAAGCCTTACGAAAAAAAGGTGGCCAAAGTTAGCACTATTGTCTGTTTTCCCGAATAGTCGCATTACAGCAAAACTTAAGAGAAAGCTAAAACTAGCGTTTGATTAATGAGGTTATCAGTGACATTACGTACGATACATAACCTGCTGATAACGTTACCAGACATCACCGGGAGAGAATGAGGGGGGGGGGGGGGGGGAGGGGAGGAATTGAGGAGGGATGAGGTTTGCGACCCTAGGAGATAAAGATATCAGATCGAAAGAAAGAAAGCAGAGATCAACATCACTTATCTCCATCAAACCACTTATCTCGTTGATAATAAAACAATAGTCGGTGTATTATAATAGATAAGTATCCGAGACCACCTAAGTTGTGTAACGTAGTATGCTGTCTCGCACAGTAATTCGTTAGCCCATTCGAGGTAGGCTTGGCGTGTTTAGTGACTGGCTGTGCTCTTACGGAAGACGCGTGGCATTACGATAACAGTGTATTGACCTCATCAAACATAATTTCGCGCAAACAACTTTCGGGGACTGGTGTGCAGTGAGATTTGGGCAGCCTGCTTTCTCCTGATAACGATCTTGTGGTGATGAAATTGTTTGCCTCTTCTAAATCTAATTTCTCTGAAGCATACTTCACCTGAGCAATGGGAACACACAAACCACTAACACTGGTTTATGTTGTGGTGTATGTGTCCATCTTCTCAATCATTGTGAAAGTATGAGAGATAGAGAGAGAGAGAGAGAGAGAGAGAGAGAGAGAGAGAGAGAGAGAGAGAGAGAGAGAGAGTGCTAAACCCTGTACTGGTAAGTAGTCTTCCGCTCTCGAATAGCAGCAATGTGGGAACAGAGTTTAACGACCATCTGACAAACGAATCCGCATAAAGGTTTTTTTATAACTCCAAGCACTTAACTAGGTAGCCAGCCAGCTCTGTCGCATTGAATTTTTGTGAAGTTCCTAGCATTTTCAGCATAAAATCTTTATGCGTACCAGTACTGAAACACACACGCTATTAACACAGAATATATTATTAGCAGAAAGTTGTAACTTAAATGATAATGTGCAACTTATTATTGCAGAAAATAACGAGGGTATAACGAAGTAGAATTCTGACCGCAGTGCCTTTCTCAAGTGATACAAAATAAGCCAGTATATAAAACAAAAGTTTCTGTCGTCGACAGCTATTACATAATCCTCAAATACAAGAAATTCGCAGTTCACATGAATCGTGGCACATCTTCACTACATCTTAGCATTAATTTGAATTCCTTTGTTGTTTATAAATTCGGCTATGTTGTAGGTTCTTTGGTCGTAGAATACTGTGAAAGTACCACAGACTGTGTCTGAGTCTTGAACGAACTGTGACAGAAGGCCGAACAACAACAGAGGGGGGGGGGGGGGGGGGAGGAGTCATGTACTAGAACATGCATTGATAGTGGCTAGGTACTAGCAGAAATTTGGATTTACCGAATCAAACCAGCAAGAAAAGGACGACTGATTACTGTGCTCTATCATCTGAAAGTCATATCACAGTCGTTGCGTGCACCCACTGCGATGTCCGGAATTAAAAAAAAAAGGGTGGTAATTTTTTGTCTTTTGTTTTGTTGAAAGGAAAGAAAGAAAAAAGGGTGAATAAAGGTGAAGGGAAGTGGTTCTATTTTTACTGGAATGAACTTACTGATGGACATCACAAAAATTTATTTTACCTATATTTCTTTTTTACTCATCGAAGAAGACAACACAACACATATAAAAGAAATCATCACACTAATATTATCCACAGAATGATCGTTTCACAAGACACTTTCTAGCTCGACTGACTCTTAAGACTGAACAAGACTCGACTGACTCTCTCTCTGGACCACAGCCTCTTCACGTCCCTCTGGACCAGAGATTTCAACTGTGATTAGCACGCCGCTTATTTAATTAATCGTACAGCCGCTGGGCGCGCGCTTGGCGCGTCATTTAAATGGGGTTAAACGCACACCGCGAGAGGCGTATCGCCACACCACGTTCCTAGTGGAGGGAGCTACGGGGTGTGATAGTGTTGTACTAGTATTTGCTACTACACTTACATTACTGTTCGCCACATAGATACTGTATATATTTTAATTACTATTGAATTAGTACGGTTAAGTACCGAGTTCTCGCCGTAGATGGGCTAACTGGGCGTGATCTACAGCTATGTCACCGTCTGCCAATAGCGCCACTGGATGCTGTATGGAGGGACATACGTTCATCACGCCGTTCTTCCGGTCACTGTCATGTTTCGTGACCTAGGAATCGCTACTAACCGTTTGAATAGCTCCTCAGTTGGCTACACGGGAGTGAGTGCACTCTGTACGTCCTCCAATCAAGGAAAAATTGGTGGCAGTACCGGCAACCGACCCTGGGTCACATGCAAAGTAGTCAGCATCGCTGATCACTCAGCTACAGAGGTGGACGGTGAATTATCAGTGAAATGCTATTTTCCTCAGCACTATTCTGAAATTACCTAATACGTGGCATCGAGACCGACACCAGTTGTGTGTAAATAAAACTGTAGATATACCAGTGGGTTATAATTAAGTTGCAGCTACTCACAGAGTTCCGGTTTGGCAGCGACACTTGGTAGATATGCTAATGAGATAAATTGGAAACTATTTAGACTTCACAAAAAATAGTTCCAGTTTTGGCCGCCAGGTGTGAATCTGGCGCTGTGAATGCAAGGAAGGTGTATAGAAATGTTTCCATATGGAATGTATTAGGAACAGGATGTGGACAGAAAAGGCCGAATAAGTGAGAAAGGCATAATATTGACGTCATTATTGACAGCTGGCCGGCCGGTGTGGCCGTGCTGTTCTAGGCGCTTCAGTCTGGAACCGCGTGACCGCTACGGGCATGGATGTGTGTGATGTCCTTACGTTAGTTAGCTTTAAGTAGTTCTAAGTTCTAGGGGACTGATGACCTCAGATGTTAGCCATTGACCGCTGCTGTCACAGTTTGTTCAACGTGGCACCGGAGACGTCGACGAGATGCGGTACAGCGCCAGATCTGTACCTGGTTGCCGAAATTGGAACTAACTTTTTTCCTTGCATAAATCAGTTTTGCATTAACGCATTAGAATAGCTACTAAGTTTCGTTGTCATACGTTAATTACACCCACACTGGACCTCTGAAATTAGCTGCACTTAAATTACAACCACTTGGTACCTATATCAGTCACTTGGTACCTATATCAGTGACCGGCTACCCCCTGTCAGAGGGTAGGTTCGACCCTTGCCATACCTACCTAGTATTACCCTCAGTCTTAATTTATCAAAGGAAAAAAAAAGTTTTAGTTCTCCTGTTAACACCCGACAACACCCTTATATCTCCTATACACAGACTGTTTTAATAATTCATTCTGAACACCTCTTAACGCTATTCTGTGGCATATACTTAACATTAGGCGACTCTGGGGCGACCTAGATCGATGTTAAAATAAAAGTAGCAAACCTCAAAATGCCAAGATCGCTTTAGTACGATATTTATTCGTATTGCTGTACCGGTTTCGGCAAACTATGTTGCGATCTTCTGATTTTATGTACTACACTTCAAAGAAAGTTAAAGATATTGCAATCCATATCTTCCATGTTTACTACCCAATTTCAGCCTATATGACGCTTATAAGGGAGCATGGGCCTGTATATTCAATACAACGTCGGTATTTTATACAATGATTGTTTTGCGTTTGAACTGCCGGTATACAATGCCATGCATGTTCTTTGACTATTCATTTATTATGTGCCATAAATTATTGTACACATGGACGAGATTCTTCGAAGTGTAGCGCAAAAGATCCGATGATGGCAACATGGTTTCATTAAACCAATAATTTGAATAAGTGCTGTGTTAAAGCAATTGTGGCATTTTGAAGTTTGTTACTGCTATTTTCATATTGTTTGTGACTTAAAAAATTGAATGATTTTTATTCCATGTGTTTCGGATGTGCCCAGTACAGAGTGACCAATGACCATAGATGTTTGGTCCCTTAATCTCGTAATTCACCTATCAGTTAGATCGGAAAGTCCATAAGGACTCTGTTAAAACTATATACACTACTGGCCATTAAAATTGCTACACCAAGAAATGCAAACGATTAACGGGTATTCATTCGACAAACATACTAGAACTGACACATGATTACATTTTCACGCAATTTGGATGCATAGATCCTGAGAAATCAGTACCCAGAACAACCACCTCTGGCCGTAATAACGGCCTTGATGCGCCTGGGCATTGAGTCGAACAGAGCTTGGATGGCGTGTACAGGTACAGCTGCCCATGCAGCTTCAACAGGATATCGCCGTTCATCAAGAGTAGTGACTGTCGTATTGTGGCGAGCCAGTTGCTCGGCCACCATTGACCAGACGTTTTCAGTTGGTGAGAGATCTGGAGAATGTCCTGGCCAGGGCGGCAGTCGAACATTTTCTATATCCCGAAAGGCCCGTAAAGGACCTGCAACATGCGGTCGTGCATTATCCTGCCGAAATGTAGGGTTTCGCAGGGATCGAATGAAGGGTAGAGCCACGGGTCCTAACACATCTGAAATGTAACGTCTACTGTTCAAAGTGCCGTCAATGCGAACAAGAGGTGACAGAGACATGTAACCAATGGCACCCCATACCATCACGCTGGGTGATACGCCAGTATGGCGATGACGAATGTACGCTTCCAATGTGCGTTCACCGAGATGTTGCCAAACAAGGATGCGACCATCATGATGCTGTAAACAGAACCTGGATTCATACGAAAAAAAGGCGTTTTGCCATTCGTGCCCCCAGGTTCGTAGTTGAGTACGCCATCGCAGGCGCTCCTGTCTGTGATGCAGCGTCAAGGGTAACCGCAGCAATGGTCTCCAGCTGACAGTCCATGCTACTGCATACGTCGTCTAACTGTTCGTGTCGATGGTTGTTGTCTTGCAAACGTCCCCATCTGTTGACTCAGGGATCGAGACGTGGCTGCACGATCCGTTACAGCCATGCGGATAAGATGCCTGTCATCTCGACTGTTAGTGATACGAGGTCGTTGAGATCCATCACGGTGTTCCGCATTACCCTGCTGAACCCACCGAGTACATATTCTGCTAACAGTCATTGGATCTCGACCAATCTCGAGCAGCAATGTCGCGATACGATAAACCGCAATCACGATGGGCTACAATCCGACCTTTATCAAAGTTGGAAACGTGATGGTACGCATTTCTCTTCCTTGCACGAGGCATCACAACAACGTTTCACCAGGCAACGCCGGTGAATTGCTGTTTGTGTACGAGAAATCTGTTGGAAACCTTCCTAATGTCAGCACTTTGTAGGTGTCGCCACCGGCGCCAACCTTGTGTGAATTCTCTGAAAAGCTAATCATATGCATATCACAGCATCTTCTTCCTGTCGGTTAAATTTCGCGCCTGTAGCACGTCATCTTCGTGGTGTAGCAATTTTAATGGCCAGTAGTGTAGTAACTTCGTCAAAGATCAGTTACAAAGGACGTTTATAAATATGTGGCGGTGTACTAGGGTGCCTTTATCATATCTTTTGCAAAATCTGGAGCGTGGCTCTAGTGTAACAGGTCGCCGGCCGATGTGGCCGAGCGGTTCTAGGCGCTTCGGTCCGGAACCACGCTGCTGCTACGGTCGCGGGTTCGAATCCTGTCTCGGGCATGGATGTGTGTGATGTCCTTAGGTTAGGTAGTTCTACGTCGAGGGGTCAGTTGACCTCAGATGTTAAGTCTCATAGTGCTTAGAACCATTTGTAACAGGTCGATCGAAGATATTTGACACTGCAGTATCGTCCTAAGCGTACGTTAGCAAGCTCGCTATTAATGTTATGAGGGCGAAGGTGGGTCAGATGTAGTGACGTCAGGCACCATGTGTTACTAGGTGCTGCAAACTCTCCGCTTGCTCCATGACATGGACGCGTTTGTCTCTCCTTTTATTCTATACTTGTAGGACGCCACTGTAAGATGGATTCGTGAACGAGCCGACGGGTGAACTTGTATCATCCGCCCGCTGCTCGTAGCGCTGCGGGCGTGTGGGCGTTGCTCTGTTATGACAGGAGGCAGGCAGGCAGTCAGTTTACTCGACGGCGGCGAAGTGCGGTGCTTCCGCCGCGATAGCCCCCTTATAAATACCGCGGGCAAACTTTCCGCTAGTTGTAAGCACCCCGTAGCGAGTGAAGGTCGTAGCGGGCACGAGTTTGCAGGCGGCGCCTCGGCGATCTGATTAGCTTCGACCCACGGCGTCGCTGGTTCGTTAACCCTCCGCGGGGCGTAGGCGGAGGAGGCGGAGCTGCCGCTTGCAGCGTATCCGACCGTGCGCTCGTCGCGTGTAACAGTGCCGTCTCGTTGGCGCTAATTAGGCCTAATTCTTCACGCGCTGCCCCCTCGTGCGTTAAGTATGATCTTAGCGAGGCTTGTGTAACGCTACAGACGCCTGTACGGACGGTCCCAACCCGTTCGTCATCACGGCATGATGAAGAAGTTGGGCTGTTTTTGTTGTTCAGATTACAAGAGAACGTGGTTTGACTGGATTTGCTGCGACCAGATGTAAACTGTAATACTGAAAGTCTGGATAATCCGGAAATACTCTACTAAATGTAAGCACTCTGATACGAAGTACAATATATACTGAGGGGACAAAAATCATGGGATAGCGATATGCACTTCTACGGATGGCGGTAGCGTCACGTACCCAAGGTATAAAAGCGCAGTGCATTGGCGGGCTTCAGAGAGCAGTATTTGGTCCAGTGACCTATTCCCTTGCAGTCTGTCATTTCTGCACTCCACAAGAAGTGCATGAAGTTTTGGGAGGAAGAATGGCTGGCGGTGACGGCCAATAAACTGCGGTTGGTGAAGTCAACAACTCGGCCGTGGCGGGAAGAAGTGATCCTCACCCGTCTTTGAATTGGGCACTGTCCTCTCGCACACGGTTTTCTATTACGGCGGGAGGATCCCCCTACTTGTGATGCTTGTGGTGGGCACATCTTTGTCTGGCACATTTTAAGACTGCATTTTATACCGTGATGCAAGGGCAGAACCACAAGTTCATAGGGATCTGCCCTGTGTTTTACCTAATGAGACGCATGAGTCTAGGTTTTAAAGTTTTGTGATATGTCTGGACTGTGGCCTAAACTTTTAGTATGGTTTTAGCGTATTGCACAGCGACTGGCTCCTCCCTTTTTCCTTGCGGTCAGGCATCCACTACCATCTGCTATATTGTTTTACCTCCCTCTACCACTTTCTTCCTGGGTTGTCCATGTTTTACTGCTGGCGGCATGCTTCGTCCCACGCTTCGATGTGGGTAGGCACATATTTTTCGAAGCTGGTTTCCTGTATCTCACGTTCTGTTTTATCTTATTGTACTGAGTCTTTTCTTGACACCCATCTCAATCTGTTCCTGAGCGGGCGCTTAAAACCCTCTCCATCTCCATCACATCAAATGGTTTAAATGGCTCTGAGCACTATGGGACTTAACATCTCAGGTCATCAGTCACTAGAACTTAGAACTACTCAAACCTAAATAACCTAAGGACATCACACACATCCATGCCCGAGGCAGGATTCCAACCTGCGACCGTAGCGGTCGCGCCGTTCCGAACTGAAGCGCCTAGAACCGCTAGGCCACAGCGGCCGGCCATTAGTACTCAAGATGATTCATGCGGAAATGTGCCCGACGTGATTATGGTCACACGACGGAAATTAACGGACTTGGAACGCGGAATGGTAATTAGAGCTAAATGCATACGAGATTCCGTTTCGGAAAACGTCGGGGAATTAAATATTGCGAAATCCAATGTGTCAAGAGTGTGCCGAGAATACCAGATTTCAGGCATTACCTCTCACCAGGAGCAACACATTGGCCGGCGGCGTGCACTTAACGGCCGATAGCAGCGACGTTTGCGAAGAGTTGCCATTGCTAACAGACAAGCAACACTAGGTCATATAACAGCAGAAATAAATGTGAGACGTGCGGAGAATGTGTGCGTTAGGACACTCCGGTGAAATGTGGCATTGGTGGGCTTTGTCAGCAAACAACCGATGCGATTCCCTTTTGCTAACAGCGCAACATCGTATGCAGCCGCTCGTGAGCATATGGATTGGATCCTAGACAAATGGAAAACCGTGGGCCGGTGAGATAAATCCTGATTTCAGTTGGTAAGAGCTGATGGTAGAGTAAGTGTGGCGCATACCCTACGACGCTGTCAACAAGGCCCTGTGGAAGCTGGTTGTGGCTCCATAATGGCGCTGGCTCTGCTTACATAGAATGAACTGGATTCTGGGGTCAAACTGATATGTGAAACATATCTCATCTACTGAACAAGTGCTCATAACTCTTAAGGTATACATTTTAGACCACATGTTTAATAGACATTTTTTCTTGTTTTGGTCCATACTACCACCTCTGAAAGTTGCAGATCCTACATTCTTAGCAACAACAGTACTGGTCCATGTATTCGACTGTCGTCAGAGCTATCAGAACGGTTTTCGATTATTACTTTTAACTCGTTCGTTTCCGCCACAGGAACCCTTACCTCAAATTGGTAGTTACCCTCCTCCGTCATCCTTGAAAGTTTGTATTGGCCAGACATACATTCACAGGTGCGTACAACTTCGACTTTCTGCAGTGCCTTTGGATGACGTTTTCGCACATAGGTTCATGTTCAGAATATTATGTACTCACTCTGCTGTACACGTCTTAGAAGTTAGTAACTGGAATTTCCGAACACCCAGAGTAAGAAGTAGTTGTGGTCTTAGCATTGACCCCTGAGGCATCCGCCACTTACTCGTTGTAGACTGCTGTGTGAGAGTTCGACATCTACATATATATTCCGCTAGCCACGGAGGGCACAATTCGCGCCAAAGTGATGTCCCCCCCCTCTGTTCCAATCGCGGGTCGCGCGAGGGGAAAGCGACTGTCTGAACGCCTCAGTACGAGCCGAGCTCTAATTCCCTTATTTTTGAATGGTGATAATTGCGTGATTTGAAAGTTGGTGGTAATAATATATGTTCTACATCCTCGATGAAGATCGAATTTCGGAATTTAGTGAGCAGCTCCTTCCGTTTAGAGCGCCGTGTATCTGCACGTGTGTCCCACTTCAAACTTTGTCAGATTTGTAACGCTCTCGCGATGGCTAAATCTACGTCACGAATCTTGCCGCTCTTCTTTGGACCTGCTCAATCTCTTGAATCAGAACCAACTGGTAACGGTCCCATATAGACGAAAAATACTGTGACTGGACGAACTAACGCATTGTAAGCAATTTCCTTTGTTGAATAACTGCATCTCTTCATGATTCTACCAATAAACCGCAATCTACAATTCGCCTTGCCCCTTACTTGTGTAATCTGATCATTCCACTTAACATCATTTAGAATAGTCACACCCAGATACTTCACGGATGTTACCGCTTCGAAATACTGGGCATTTATTTTGTACTCGTGCATTAATGTGGATTTTCTTCTTGTTATACATAGTAGGTTACACTTACTAATATTGAGAGATAACTGCCAGTCATTATACCACGCATTAATTTTCTGCAAATCGTCATTGATTTGTTCACAAATTTCGTGTGATACTTTTTTCCTATAGACTTCAGCATCATCGGCAAAAAGACTAATGCTGCTGTCAATACCATCAACCAGATCGCTCATGTAAATCATAAAAAGCAGCGGACCTACTACGCTGCCCCAGGGCACACCTGAAGTTACGCTTGTTTTTGTTGAAGTCACCCCGTTGACATACTGCTCCCTGTCTGTTAGAAAACTTTCTATCCAACCACATATGTCATTGGATAGTCCATCAACAAAGGAGGTGGCTTACAAAACACTCCTTCAACCTATACTTGAGTATTGCTCATCAGTGTGGGATCCGTACCAGAACGGGTTGACAGAGGAGATAGGGAGTATCCAAAGAAGAGCGGCTCGTTTCGTCACAGGGTTATTTGGTAAGCGTGATAGCGTTACGGAGTTGTTTAGCAAACTCAAGTGGGAGACTCTGCAAGAGAGGTGCTCTGCATCGCGGTGTAGCTATCTGTCCAGGTGTCGAGATGGTGCGTTTCTGGATGAGGTATCGAATATATTGCTTCCCCCTACTTATACCTCCCGAGGAGATGACGAATGTAAAATTAGAGAGATTCGAGCGCGCACGGATGCTTTCCGGCAGTCGTTCTTCCCGCGAACCATACGCGACTGAAACCGGAAAGGGAAGTAATGACAGTGGCACGTAAAGTGCCCTCCGCCACACACCGTTGGGTGGCTTGCGGAGTATAAATGTACATGTAGATATACCGTAAGCGCGCGCTTTTTGGAGCAAGCGACAGTGCGGATCTGAGTTGGCTGGAACTCGTTTGTAATTAACGGCCACCTCGAGTAATCCTGCTTATTGTGTACAGCGTCGTGCTCGAGTGTTTCGGAAGCTTCTCCGTGAAGGGCGAACGGTCTTGGAGGAAGTTCCGCTCTGTTCCCGAGGAGGCCCGGCGTGAGAAACGAGGAAAGGCGGCGGTCGCGAGCCGGCTGCGCCCGGTGCGCAGCGTGGGCGTCAAGGTTCCCGAGGAATCACGGCGCCCACACCGCCCCCCACCCCACCCCCCCCCACCCTACCCTCCCCCCTCACGAGCCACCTAATTGGAGCGCTGCGTCGCGCCGCTGTGGGTGCAACAACCTGGGCTCGCCTCTCCTTGCCGACTTGCGCGGAGCCGCGGTTATTGCTCGCGGAAGGGCTTCCTGTCCGTCCACGGCGGGGCCGGTGCGCCCAAACGCGCCGCGCGCGGCGGTACCGTTTGTTGGAGAGCGCCGGCCGTTGCCCGGAGCTCCTGAAGCCATCCCCACACGGCACGTGTTTCTCATCGCCAAGCACACCAGGCGTGGTTTCCATCGGGGTTGCTAAACGCTTAAGCCATCGTCGCACGGACCGAACATTCGAACGCTGAGCGTGCCGAGTTTCTGACGTCATAGTGTTGAAAAAGGACGTTGGGGAGTCTTTTAGAAAGTGCAGAGCAAGATCTTGCTAACATGACAGGTATTCTGAACGAGCCAACGATATGGAAGAACGCCACCTACGTCACACGCACACCATCTCTCTTCAGAGTCGCAAGCCACCGTATTGGCTTTCAGTTGAAACCTGTGTGTATATATGGAGTTTCTAATCATCAGCAAATTCAGGATCTCTCGAAAATCCTTCGTTAATAATGCGTTTTGTTGTCGTACAGTGAAGGGGAACGTCCTGTTGATGTTTAAAGAATTATAGTGCCAGTACGCTGTTTCAAGACAACTGGACATTGAGAATCCATAAGAAACGCAATATTCGTGGTACAATTTGTTACAATTAAATGTCAGTTAATAACACGTCTGTGATTTAAGGGGAGGTTTACTATCTTTTGGTTCAGAAAAATCGATTTTAAGTGCATTTTTAGAGCCATAAAAGTGTTTAGAATCCACATCCGAAACGGTGTTCCGAATACGGAACGGAAATGTTTATTTGCGGTTGAACAAAAAAATTTATGTGCCTGAAATCGGCCTTTTTCACGCACCAGTTTTTTTTTCTATCGGAGGACGAGTTATCGTACCAGTGCTTGGGAGGAAACACAAAAGATTCAGATGAGTTTGAACGCGTGTGTTTGGAAGTTAGCCCCTATGCATTTGCATTCTGGTGGGAAGACTGTGGAGATGAGACTTTCCTGGTCGTGCGCAGCTTCAGCGAAGGATATTCAGCAATTCTGAAGACCATGACAACGATGGACGTCGCCCTGGGACTCTCTTCGACGCAGTTCGCCAAGCATCGATGAAAAAACTCTATTTTGTTTCAAATGGCCGCCATTTTGTTTCCTATGGTCCAAATAACTTAAGCGAGGTACAAATCCCAAAGAATCTTATATACTTCGCTAACGTCAACTCAATTTCGATTTCAGACGAGCTGGCTGACCTGTTAAGTACCGCGCGCAGAGGTCTACATCGAAATTTTGTTTCGTTCCAACGGCACTTCCACCTTTGCTCTTCGACACTGACGGTCGAGAAAATTCTAGTTTGTAGAATAAATATCAATAAACATTTTGACCAAATTTGACACTGATGTCTGTAACACATCCCGAGAAAAAAACTCAAAGAACATGCTTTTTTCGGGCCAAAGATAGTAAACGTCTCCTTAAGATCGTAGGAGACACATACAAAGTATGGTCGTATAAAACCTGTCAGTATGGCGCAATGAACATTGTCGCAGAATTGCGAGGTATCTGGCTATGAGTTGCTGGTTCATGTCTCGCTGCATTAAAAAGAATAACAAAATTGCTCTGAGCACTATGGGACTTAACAACTGCTGTCATCAGTCCCCTAGAACTTAGAACTACTTAAACCTAACTAACCTAAGGACACCACACACATACATGTCCTAGGCAGGATTCGAACCTGCGACTGTAGCGGTCGCGCGGTTCCAGACAGAAGCGCCTAGAACCGCTCGGCTCAACGGCGGTTGTCGGCTGTCTCTGGCTCCAAAATCACACAGTTTGGTTACGAAAATAGACGTGCGTTCAGTTGCTACGTTAGCTTCCTTAAAACGCACGTGTCCTCCCTTGTCCCTATGCTGGTCATGTTGTTCTGTCTGCAACATTCATAAATCAAAGATCAATATCCATGAACATGATAAAAAGCAAAAGGAAAGCTTTATGTCTACTCTGTATTCCATTACAGACAGTGCGATATAAAATTGTTCGATCATACTGCACATGAAAGGTATTGGCAGTTTAAGAGACTGACGATTGTGAAAATATGTACCGGGCCGGGACTCGAACCCAGATTTCCCGCTTTAAGCGAGTGGTCGCCTTAATCGCTTCGGTTATCCTTGCACGATTCACGGCCGGACCCAAACTTCCATATTCCGTCGTTGCTGCGTGACATCTTTTACTTCTACATACACATCTTGTACTTACACACACACACACACACACACACACACACACACACACACACACACACACACACATCTTGTGAAACGTCCCCTTTGAAAAATTATACAAGACTGTGCTTAAACTGACACACAATATTTTTAGCGCAACGCAATCTGACTTCCAAAAATCCCTACAAGAGAATGGCCCTGACTAACATTAACCTATACGTTTCACAAATCACTTACCTCACAAAAATCTTCGTTACTCAAGCTACTGCAATACAGCGAGCGCCACTACTGCCAGCTAAATAAAAGATTCAAACTACTGAAGGCACTAACTACTGATAGGCATAGTTAGCAAATGAAAGATTTTAATAGAGAACAATGTATTTACCTCACTAGTCATAATATATATAGCAGTTCATGACACCAATTCTTACAAATTTCAAAACTCCGCCATCTCTCTCCCCACGTCCACCACTGCTGGCGGCTCACCTCCAACTGCGCAACGCTACACGCTGTTAAAATCCAGCTGCCGCTGCCCAACACTACAATGGCAGACAACAATGCAAACCAGCCACAGACTGCACACGTCACAGCCAGTGATTTTCATACAGAGCGCTACGTGGCGGCGGCGTTACCAATAAAAAAAACCTAAACAGCCTACTTACACTTGTACTTGTACACACACATCATGTAATTCCCAAACAGTGAATGACATTTTAATTGTAAGTCGCTACTCAGTATCGGCGGATACACACGATACTCTAGTGCCTGTGTTATTAAGAAGAACGATGCAATGTTTCTTCAGACATGCATGTATTCAATCGTTCGTCTTATCAACACAGGCACTGCAATATCGTATCATTCATACTAGATTACTGCTTCTGCTCAGTAGCAGAATTTTTCGGGCGTGTGAAATAATAAAAGAAACTCAGTACAAAATATGTGCATAACATTTATTAGGGTCACTGAATCACGCCTTGACCCTTGCGACGGACAAGCAGTGCTCTTCGTACACGGATGCCAGTCTTTGATGGCTTGCCATTCCCCGCACTCCTTCCGCTGTTAGGAAACACACATTGCTTTGCTCCTCTTTAGAAGCCTCCAGTTCTGTTTTCTGCACGACTGTGCAGTGGACAGCCCATGCGTGCACGTGCTCGCCTTGTCATGCATAGTTGTGCACCCTTTAACGGCGAGTTTGGGCCCCAGCCCTTTTACAACGACCACGCTTTCTTCGGTAGGCATGCATTAAGATTCCTACAGTGCTTTTCATTCAGCAGCCTCCGGCTAGTTCGCTTTGAATGGCCGTAATATAAAAGAATTATCTGTCCCACCACCTGGAAGACTTTTTCGATTGAACCGAGCAATGACGAAAAAAGCAGTCTTGCACTTCATTGCCCCATATTACATGGATTGGTCACAAAATAGAAGAAATCTGGTTCTGAGCACTATGGGATTTAACATTTGAGGTCATCAGAACTAATTAAACCTAACTAACCTAAGGACATCACACACATCCATGCCCGAGGCAGCCTTTCCTGTAAAAGCGCGCTATTTACATAACATCGAATATTGCAAAACATACTTTTATTAAATTTATCTTACGGAAATTGCGAAGACGTATAAAAAAGAAAAGTTCCTTGGGGAAAGTAGCACGTCAGCCACTTACATATGACTCTGCAACTCCATGCCTCTATCCGCTGCACTAAGACAGTGTAGATACTTCGAAGGCTTCTGCCACCGTTGTAACATTAATCGACATTTAACCATAATATATCGTACCAAGAGCGACTCGTTGTCGAGTAGTAGTAAGAAAACAATCAAATATGAAAATTCATTATCCAAAAGTGTGACGTCTCCCATCATTTTATTGCAACACATCGCACCAAAAACTCTCCGAAAGGTCTTCTATGTGGTGGTACTTCCAAACAGCATATTCTCGCAGAACGTAATTAGGGACAATATAAAACGGACCAAGTATGAGATTCAACCGAAAACAAAATCCAATATGGCGTCTCCTAAGTTTTGCTTGTGACTTAGAGCGCGATCTCGCATCTTATGGGCCACGTCGCTTTCCACGAATCAAAAATATAACTTGTCTTATTCGGTCTTTAACGTTTCATGATGCTGTGTGACGTGAAATTCCACGTTGTGACGTAACAGTAGTGAACAAACTCCTAGTCCATGATAGCTTTCCGGACCTGTGTGAGGCTGTCTGTAGAGAGACCTCGCAAGGTGGCCTGGGGCCCTATTCTGTATCTTTCCGCCATTTTGCCGATCGATTCGGTACACAAACGTTGTCATCCCAAATGGAAATCCATTGATCTGCCACTGTGACATCTTGATCGGTAATAAGGAATCTGATAGCCACATTGCTCCTGTCTTAACGAAGAATCTCACAATATCTTCATGTAGATCCTACCTTTATAATCATTGAACTGGCATTTGTAGTCATTAAGTTTAAAGCTGAAACTTGTAAATTTTTGCGTTTGTTCGTGTCATTTACTGCAGTGACAGTATACGGTCATATTCTTCGGCCAGAGAGACGGGTATATCTGTCATGGGAGTGAATGTGACGAGAGCTTTAGTTTTGTCTTTGAAGGGTCGTATTTGTAATGTGTGGACTTCTAGGTTGAAGCTGTGATGCGGGAGTACTAGAGGCGATTTTGGCACAGCAATCCTGAAAGATAGCATTTTAAAGCCAGTTTCGAATCAAAAGCCTATAACTTAGCTTTTAATGTTTATTATTTGAGATACAAAATTTTACGGTACAATTTATTATTTAATGAATTTGTGAGATTAAGAAATGAAACATAGTTTATAACATCCTTGTGAATAATTATGCTTTTTTAAAACAATTGTGGTTCATATACATACAAAAATATTTCAGTTTTAAAATTTTAAAAATAGCATATTGTAGTTATAAAGCAGACACGAATATCAGGCAAATGCGAGGTAACAAAAGAAACGTATCAACCAAGGAAATTTTACTTCCATTTAGCTCAAGTATAGCACTTCGCAAACAGTAATCTTTTTTTAAAAAAAATTTCAGGTTATCTTATTGGCTAATTAGTTTGTGCATACACTATGTACTAATGAAATTACCTGTAACATAACAAAACGCTAACAGTGCTGTGAAGCCAGGAGTCAATAAGCTCTTAGTCAGACGCTAGGGTCTGAAAACATCAGGTACTTATCCCGTAATATCTCCATAACGAAGAAAGATACCTGAAAATGCTTTTCCCCAGATTCAAGAGCTGAAGAATCGGCGTATGGCGAGAGGGATATAAAAATGTAATAGACTGTAATTTTGATGAAACGAGCCACATGTTGGCCCACGTCACCCCGGTTCTAGTTCCTTAAGTGTGTGGCAAGACAGGCCAATAGAATCAGCGTTCCGCGAAATCGAATTCACTTCCAGGTACCAAAACTGCATTGGCCATTCTTTTTACACGGCTTAGCGATTTAGCCAACTGAAGTGGCACAGGTTTGGTCCGGCGCTACGGGGAATTTGAAGCGGTCGAGGACGGGATTTGAAACGTGAATTCTGACTTCATTCATGTGAACGGTCTACTGAAAAATTCGTTCTTACGATTAAAAGGGCCTGCACAATTAAAACAAACAGACTTTTTTGTAGTAAATTTTTGTTATTCGGCCTCTAAATAGTCTGCGCTTAAATACTGCCCAGTGTGTTAGCATTGGTATGGCTGGAAGGAAGGGTGGGGTGAAAGCCAGTGCATATACATGCAGTAACTGTAAAATGTGAACATCTCACAGGAAAGGAAGGTGGGACTACGAACGTCATCTACCTTTGTTATTGTCCTCGTTGCCTAATTTATGTATGGGGAAGCATGGAATCTTGTGTGGTATTGGAAACAAAAGGAATGAGAATTGCAGTATTTGAAATACAGTGTTGAGATGGTTAAATGGTCAGTAAAAGTGTTCAGTGATGTATATGTGCAGACTGAAGCGAGGAATCAGAATTTGTACCAAGGCCAGACTTAGAACATGGGGTCTCCTACTCACTAGACAGCAGTACTAACCACTCACTACATCATCCTGGCACATCAGCATTTCACAATCGTATGGACTACCCTTGCAGGACTTCCACCTTAATCCAAATTCCCCTTGACGCGTCAGCCCCCTTCGTATTCCCCCTTTAGGCAAACAGTGTTGCAGAGGCTCTCCAATTGTATCGAGTGAAACGGGGGATCCTGCCTGAAACCAAATCAAATGAAACTATATGGCTCTAGGGACGTTTTCAAGTCCCAAACATCTATGATGAATATGTGCAAACTGAAACGACGAATGAAAATTTGTACCGAGTTAGAGATTCGAACCCAGGTCTCCTGATCTTTAGGCAGAAGTGCTAACCATTTCACCACCCTGACACAGCTGCTTTGCACAACTGAACGTACTACCCTAGCATGCCTCCCTCCTAAATCCAAAATCTCATCACGCCCCTTACGGAGAGGGAGGTGTGCAGTTGTCATGGTGGCGTGGTGATTTCCGCGTCTGCGTAGTAAGCAGGAGACGCGGCTTCGAATCGTGGCCTGATAAAATTTTCATATGCTGCTTCTTTTTGCATTTATACGTCATAGGGTCTTCTTCTTTCACTGGTGCCATATTCCGCGCTGACGCAGGATCGGCATTGTTAGGAACGGATTTGACAAGATTAGTGGAAAGGGATGGCCGGATGCCCTTCCTGCCGCCACCCCATACCACCCGTGACGGAATTAATGCACCTCTGCTGTCTGCATCGATATGTAACTGATGGAATAGTGTGAGCGTGTTCGGATGTCTGCGAGGCGTGTAACTGAGGCGGGACGTGGGGACCACCCCGGTATTCACCTAGCGGGATGTGGAAAACCGCCTAAAAACCACACCCAGGCTGGCTGGCACACCGACCGACGACGGTAATCCGCCGGGCGGATTCCATCGGGCCGGCGCGTCTTCCAGAGTCCAGAAAGCAGCGCATTAGCGCTCTCGGCTAACCTGGCGGGTGGTACACATCATAGGGTAGATGCTTTAAAATTGAAAAGGTACCTGTGACAGTGGGTTAATTAGAGAATAGGTTGTTCCTTTGTAGTTAGTGTGTCCAGAATTTACAAAGAGGCGCTCTTCATTTTCTTTAATTGTTGTATACGTGTGAATTCGACTGGTAATGTGGCGAGGAATGACAGAATAAGCAATATTCACTACTGTGACGGAGGGAACACCGTGGAAACGCTACCCCTTGGGAGCTCGGGACCGCTTCATTGTCTCAAGGGCCTGCAAACGGCAATTTCTCCAGCTAATGCGTGCTCTTTAGGATATTATTTTTTTTAAGCTCCTTATTTCGGGAGAACAGGACTATTCTCGGGTATGTAACAGACGTTAATGCAGTACGTGTGCCCAATAAAGATAATTTTGCGTTTGGCTTAACTGACCGTGACTTCACCCTCTAACATATCGCATTATACACTATCGTATTAACAGTATCCAGATACCCCTAATTAATGCGGAATCGTCGTGGGCGGTCGGCTCACCAGTAGGAAAGCAGGCCGCGAGTATTTTGTTGTCAGTAGAGAAGCATCTGCAGCAAATTAGGTCGGTCAGGAGAACTTAATAGCTTCAAACGCGGACTAGTTGTTGGATGTCGCCTGAGTAACAAACATAGGGACACTTCAGCACTTCTAAAGCTGCAAGTCGGCTGTTCGTGATGAGAGCGTGAAGTGGAAACGCGAAGGAACAACCAAGACCAGATTTCATGTACTTACGGATAAGGTTGTAGCAAATTGCATGAAATCAGCGGAAGGAATCACTCTTCAGTTCCAAAGCGCTACAAGTAGGCCAGGTAGCACAGACACCGTGCGTGGGAAGACAAAAAAAATGGGCTGCAGTGGTCGAGCGCCCCCTCATAGCCCACACATATCTGTAGTCAGTGCTAAGCGGCACTTCGGTCGTGTGAACAGACACGCACAGGACAATGGATGACTGGAAGCTAGTCCAAATGGCTCTGAGCACTATGGGACTTAACATGTGAGGTCGTCCCCTAGAACTGAGAACTACTTAAACCTAACCAACCTAAGGACATCACACACATCCATGCCCGAGGCAGGGTTCAAACCTGTAACCTTAGTAGTCGCGCGGTTCCCTACTGAAGCGCCTAGAACCGCTCGGCCACCGTGGCCGACTGGAAACTAGTGACTTGGAGTGATGCATCACGCTGTATCCTATGCCATTCCCCCTGTGACCATCCGATGGGAGGTTGCGGATTTAGCGAATGGCTAGAAAATGTCACCTGCCATCATGTGAAGTGAAGTACGGTATGGAGTTGCTTCTCTTGGTTAGAGAGTGCTCTCTTTATTGCTCTAAGGAAACGCTAGTTCACTGTATTGTGTACTGTGTAAAGTATAGGAACAGTCTGTAGACCGTTATTGTTTGTATCAGCATCACAACGTGCTTTCCCACAAAGCGGCATCGGTGAGGAAGGCTTATGGACAATGACTGTCCTTAAATGTACTGGCCAGCCCACAGCATCGATCTGAACACCTTTGGGGTGAGGTAAAAGGTCGATTTCGTTCCAGACCTCACCGTCTAACATTATGTATCTCCTCGAATTTTGACTCTTGAGAAAGGATGAAATACTTTTTCTCCACAGACCTCGACACGTCATTGAAAGTGTGTCAACCAGAGTTCGAGCAGAAGGGTGGGTATAACTTACAGAAATGTCCACTAATAGATGTTCTGGACTTTTGAGGCCGGCCGCAGTGACTGATCGGTTCTAGGCTCTTCAGTCCTGAACCACGCGACTGTTACGGTCGCAGGTTCGAATCCTGCCTCGGGCATGGATGTGTGTGATATCCTTCGGTTCGTTAGGTTTAAGTAGTTCTAGGGCACTGATGACCTCAGATCTTAAGTCCCATAGTGCTCAGAGCCATTTTTGAACATAGAGTGAAATCAGGTACTTTCGTGCATTCTAGAAATTGGATGCTGTATAGTATATAACTTTCGTCTAGATAGAATCCTTATTAGACGCATGTGCTTTAATCGTCATTTTATATCTCAGGATTGATCAAAGTACCAGTTTTAATAAAGTGCCATACAGTTATGGTGCGAAGTAATAATTTTTCAGAAATGGTAAACAGCGCGTCACCTGCAGGACCAGTTTTTTCGGAGAATGACGGTGGCATAAGTGTTATTGTGCATATTAAAATGGCAGTAAACGTTTGCGTCCATTAAGAGTGTCATAGTAGTGGATGTTTCAAAAACATTCGTCCAGTTGCGCAGGACTATCTTTGACACGAATGAAGATAGAAACTAGGGGTGCATTTTAAAATACGGTTATCATTACAATGTTTTTATTTTCAAAAGAAACACCCAAGTTTTAAACGATTGTATCTTTCACATGCAAGCACGTACAACCTTGTACTTCATACAATTATCTTTAGTGTCCAAGATGTAACAAAAGATACAGTCTTGTGAAACAGATTAAATTAATACCCCCTGTACTATGTACATTTGAAACAGTAACATCAACAACCGATGTGGTTTTAACTCGGAAAGAGATGGTCGTGTTACGAGAGGGCGCATATACAGGGTGTTACAAAAAGGTACGGCCAAACTTTCAGGAAACATTTCTCACACACAAAGAAAGAAAATATGTTCTGTGGACATGTGACCAGAAACACTTACTTTTTCATGTTAGAGCTACTTCTCTTCAAATCACGTTAATCATGGGATGGAAACACACAGCAACAGAACGTAACAGTGTGACTTCAAACACTTTGTTACAGGAAATGTTCAAAATGTCCTCCGTTAGCGAGGATACATGCATCCACCCTCCGTCGCATGGAATCCCTGATGTGCTGATGCAGCCCTGGAGAATGGCGTATTGTATCACAGCCGTCCACAATACGAGCAGCAAGAGCCTCTACATTTGGTACTAGGGTTGCGTAGACAAGAGCTTTCAAATGCCCCCATAAATGAAAGTCAAGAGGGTTGAGGTCAGGAGAGCGTAGAGGCCATGGAATTGGTCGACCTCTACCAATCCATTGGTCACCGAATCTGTTGTTGAGAAGCGTACGAACACTTCGACTGAAATGTGCAGGAGCTCCATCGTGCATGAACCACATGTTGTGTCGTGCTTGTAAAGGCACATGTCCTAGCAGCACAGGTAGAGTATCCCGTATGAAATCATGATAACGTGCTCCATTGAGCGTAGGTGGAAGAACATGGGGCCCAATCAAGACATCACCAGCAATGCCTGCCCAAACGTTCACAGAAAATCTGTGTTAATGACGTGATTGCACAATTGCGTGCGGATTCTCGTCAGCCCACACACGTTGATTGTGATAATTTGCAATATGATCACGTTGGAATGAAGCCTCATCCGTAAAGAGAACATTTGCACTGAAATGAAGATTGACACATTGTTGGAAGAACCACTCGCAGAAGTGTACCCGTGGAGGCCAATCAGCTGCTGATAGTGCCTGCACACGCTGTACATGGTACGGAAACTACTGGTTCTCCCGTAGCACTCTCCATACAGTGACGTGGTCAACGTTAGCTTGTACAGCAGCAACTTCTCTGACGCTTACATTAGGGTTATCGTCAACTGCACGAAGAATTGCCTCGTCCATTGCAGGTGTCCTCGTCGTTCTAGGTCTTCCCCATTTGCGAGTCATAGGCTGGAATGGCCGTGCTCCCTAAGACGCTGATCAATTGCTTCGAACGTCTTCCTGTCGGTACACCTTCGTTCTGGGAATCTGTCTCAATACAAACGTACCGCGCCACGGCTATTGTCCCGTGCTAATCCATACATAAAATGGGCATCTGCCAACTCCGCATTTGTAAACATCGCACTGACTGCAAAACCACGTTCGTGATGAACGCTAACCTGTTGATGCTACGTACTGATGTCCTTGATGCTAGTTCTGTAGAGCAATGAGTCGCATGTCAAAACAAGCACCGAAGTCAACATTACCTTCCTTCAACTGGGCCAACTGGCGGTGAATCGAGGAAGTACAGTACATACTGACGAAACTAAAATGAGCTCTAACATGGAAATTAAGCGTTTCCGGACACATGTCCACATAATAACCTTTCTTTATTTGTGTGTGAGGAATGTTTCCTGAAGGTTTGGCCGTACCTTTTTGTAACACCCTTTATATTGAGAACTCCAGTTGACCATATAGATCTTTTGTGCTGTACAGTGTTAACGGGAGAGAGAATGCGTTCTATGTTTCTCTCGGAAACATTTGGCATCGCTGTGGAATATCCCATCCATGGGTACCCATAGACGTTCGTCTCTTGTTACTTGTTCCAGTGATCTATTGTCAAAAAATCAAACCCCTGCGTTTTTCTCGTTTATGTATATTTCGTTATGGCGAAGTTCAGCTCTAACAATTGATCATCGGTAATTCGTCTACATTTCACGCCATTTTTCGCCACTGCGTGCAAAGGGAAAGAGCTTTCAAGATTTTAGAGCGACTGTAGAATGGCTCACGTTTTTGTTTCGACATCCATCAACTCGCAAGGCATAAATGTTGCCGGCCTGACAGAACTCTTTGTAGCTGCGGAGTAAATCTTCAAAGGGACCGCGGTGCATAGTGCCCTTTTTGTCTGATGTTTCCTTGTAGTTTCAAAGTGTATCCCTCAGACGGGCTGGGCGGCTGTATAGGAAGAAGCAAAACGGGTGAACTCGCGGACCCTGTGCAAGGCGAGTAACGAGATTTCTTTGAGTGCAGCGGCGTCAGCCCTGGCCTGCAGTAATGGTGTTTACCGGCTGCGAGTCACTTTGCGGGGATCCGGGCCACGGTCCCGTTCTCCCAGCCAGGGACGGCTCCGGCTGCTGCTACTGTTGCTCACACCGCGTACTACACTGCTGTCGCCAGCTTACGCATCATTGCGCGCCTTCCGGCAGCTGTTTCGTTACAAGCAGAGAAACATTGCAGCACTTTCAGCTGGTGGCTGTTAAGTGACAGCCTCTGACATCTTCATGTTTGTTCTTGTTGTCGTCTTTAGTACAATGACTGGTTGGATGCAGCTCTCCGTGCTAATCTATCTTCAGATGGTTGCACAAATTTCTCTTCTCCCAATTACACTACTAGCCATTAAAATCGCTACACCAAGAAGAAATGCAAATGATTCATTGGACAAATATATTATACTAGAACTGACATGTGATTACATTCTCAGTCAATTTGGGTGCATAGATCCTGAAAAATCAGTACCCAGAACAACCACCTCTGGCCGTAATAACGGCCTTGATACGCCTGGGCATTGAGGCAAACACAGCTTGGATGGCGTGAACAGGTACAGCTGCCCATGCAGCTTCAACACGATACCACAGTTCATCAAGAGTAGTGACTAGCGTATTGTGACGAGCCAGTTGCTCGGCCACCGTTGACCAGACGTTTTCAGTTGGTGAGAGATCTGGAGAATGTGCTGGCCAAGGCAGCAGTCGAACATTTTCTGTATCCAGAAAGGCCCGTACAGGACCTGTAACATGCGGTCGTGCATTATCCTGCTGAAATGTAAGGTTTCGCAGGGTTAGAATGAAGGGTAGAGCCACGGGTCGTAACACATCTGAAATGTAACGTTCACTGTTCAAAGTGCCGTCAATGCGAACAAGAGGTGACCGAGACGTGCAACCTAAGACAGCACATACCATCACGTAGGGTTATACGTTCACCGCGACGTCGCCACACACGGATGCGACCATCATGATGCTGTAAACAGAACCTGCATTCATCCGAAAAAATGACGTTTTGCCATTCGTGCACACAGGTTCGTCGTTGAATACACCATCTCAGGCGCTCCTGTCTGTGATGCAGCGTCAAGGGTAACAGCAGCCACGGTCTTCGAGCTGATAGTCCACGCTGCTGCAAACGTCGTCGAACTGTTTGTACAGATGGTTGTTGTCTTGCAAACTTCCCCATCTGCTGACTCAGGGATCGAGGCATGGCTGAACGATGCGTTACAACCATGCGGATAATATGACTGTCATCTAGGAATGCAAGTGATACGAGGCCGTTGGGGTCGAACACGGCGTTCCGTATCACCCTCCTGAACCCACCGATTCCATATTCTATTAACAGTGATTGGATGTCGACCAACGCAAGATTCAGTATCGCGATACGATAAACCGCAATCGCGGTAGGCTACAATCAGACCTTTATCAAAGTTGGAAACGTGATGGTAAGCATGTCTCCTCCTTGCACGAGGCATCACAACGACGTTTCACCAGGCAACATAGGTCAACTGCTGTTTGTGTTGGAATCTTTCCTCATATCAGCGCGCTGTGTGTGTCGCCACCGGCGCCAACCTTGTGTGAATACTCTGAAAAGCTAATTATTTGCTTATCACAGCATATCCTCCCTGTCTGTTACATTTCGCGTCTGTAGTACGTCATCTTCGTGGTGTAGCAATTTTAATGGCCAGTAGTGTATATTCAGTACCTCCACATTAGTTACATGATCAACCCATCTTCAGCATTCTTATGTAGCATCACATTTCAAAAGCCTTTATTCTCTTATTTTCTGAACTGTTGTTTGTCAACGTTGCACTTCTATACAAGGCTACACTCCAAACAAATACCTTCAGAAAAGACTTCCTAACATTTAAATCTAATTTTGATGTTATCAAATTTCTCTTCTTCAGAAATGCTTTGTCATTGCCAGTCTACATTTTTATACCCTTTCTACTGTGGTCATCACCAGTTATTTTATTGTCCAAATAGCAAAACTCATCTACTACTTCTAGTATCTCGATTCCTAACCAGTTCCCTCAGCATCGCCTGATGTAATTCGACGACATTCAATTATTTTTTTGCTTGTGTTGACGTCCATCTTAGACACAGGCTACAGAAGTCATGAGATATATTGTGTGTGGGGGGGGGGGGGGCGGCGGCTTATGGGCTCTCAACGTCGAGGGCATCAGCGCCCTGACACACATTAAAGGGAATGAATGTGGACAGAACTAATAAAACTGAAACACACACGCAAAGACAGCAGGAAAAGAAGGAAAATGCGACATAAGAAAGTAGAACGTAAAGAAAGGGAAAACGTAGCAACAACAATCCCACAGTAAATTGTCATTGACTGGCCACTTACATATAATGTGGACGAGCTTGTCAGACAGTGAGCAAATTACGATCCTCTCCCTAAAATCTTTGTAAAAACATTTGACAAGGCACAGAACTTTAAAACTTTAACCTCATTCGACCGAGTGTTGCCTAAAAGAGATGGCAGGTCCGCTGGCAAGTCAGCCGCGGCGCGCTGGTCAGAAAATAAAACGCAATCCAATAAAATGTGGCGCACAGTGACCTGGACGCCACCAGCACCACACATTGGAGGGTCCTCCCCCCGGAGTAGGAAGCCATGCGTCATAGCGCTGTGGCCTATCCGAAGCAGAGTGAGGAGAACCTCGTCCCGTCGACGGGGCTGAAAGCAAACACACCAAACACGCGTTGTGGGCTTCACTATACGGAGCTTATTGTCAGTCACTTCCACCCACTGATCCTCCCACCGACGCATGACTCATGAGTTCCGAGGTGATTGCGTGCAGGGGTATAGCACACTGAGATACTTGTGGGTCGAGACACGCCTCCTTGGCTGCGAGATCCGCCCTTTCATTCCCAGCAATGCCGAGTTGCCCCGGAACCCAGCAGAAAGCCACCACTTTCCCCAATCGCTGTAGTTGGAGGAGGGCATGCTGAATGGTCTGGACTATTTTGTCTTCTGGATACAAACGTTGCAATGAGTGAAGGTCACTTAGTGAATCGGAACAGACAAGAAATTTAGGACAGGAAGAATGTCTCATCTACTCCAGTGCCCGCAAGATCGCAGACAATTCTGCATCAAAGACAGTAAAAGTCTGAGGCAGTCGGACCTTGAGGACACGATCCGGAAAACCAACATATCAACCAGCGGACTCCCTTGTTTCGACCCATCCGTAAAAACAGCTACATAGTTGTGGTGCCCAGATAAAATGGCAGAAAATGCTACATTAAAAACGGTGGCAGGAGTGCAATCTCACTTGTACTGCAATAAATCTGAAATCACTCCGGGCCTCTTCAGCAACCAGGGTGGCAGGCGGTTAAAACCCAGAATTTGGGGATGTACAGACTCCGCACATCCTAGTATCGTGGGAGACTTCCTTTTGCCCTGCCTAGTGCGGCAGATCGACGTGGCATGGACTTACCAAGACGTTGGAGGTCTTGTGGTAGAAATATTGAGCCCTGCTGCTTCTATAGCCGTCCATAATTGCGGAAGCGTTGCCGGTGCAGGATTTTGTGCGTGAACTGACCTCTCGACTATGCCCCATAGATGTATAGTATTCATGTCTGGCAATCTGGGTGACCGAATCATTCGCTCGAACTGTCCAGAATGTTCTTCAAACCACTCGTGAATAATTGCGTCCCGGTCACGCGGCCCATTCGTTATCCATGAAAAGTTTTACTTATTTTTATTTTACACGTCTAGTTCTGTAGGACCTAATTGAGGAGCAAATCTCCAATGTCATGGGACGTGTCAGTACATCAGATTACAAGACGAAAGTAATAACGGGTAAAATAAAATGTTTATGAACCCATAAGTTTAAGTAAACGCAATCAACAATGTAACATTGGAATCAGCTTAATTTTTCAAGGAACTGCTCGACGGAGTAAGAGCAGTGACCCACGAGGAATCTCTTCAGTTTGGATTTGAAATCGCGTGGATTACTGCTAAGATTTTTGAATTCTTATCAGTTTGGATTCCGTAGAAATGTTGGAAAACGGGAGGCAATACTGACCTTACGACTTATCTTAGAAGAAAGATTAAGGAAAGGCAAACTTACGTTTCTAGCATTTGTAGAGGTAGAGAAAGCTTTTGACAATGTTGACTGGAATACTCTCTTTCAAATTCTGAAGGTGGTAGGAGTAAAATACAGGGAGCGAAAGGCTATTTACAATTTGTACAGAAACCTGATGGCAGTTAGAAGAGTCGAGGGACATGAAAGGGAAGCAGTGGTTGGGAAGGGAGTGAGACAGGGTTGTAGCCTCTCCCCGACGCTATTAAATCTGTATATTGAGCAAGCAGTAAAGGAAACAATTGAAAAGTTCTGTTAGGTATTAAAATCCATAGAGAAGTAGTAAAAACATTGAGGTTAGCTGATGACATTGTAATTCTGTCAGAGACAGCAAAGGATTTGGAAGAGCAGTTGAACGGAATGGATAGTGTCTCGAAAGGAGGAAACAAGGTGAACATCAACAAAACCAAACGAGGATAATCGAATGCAGTCGAATTAAGTCGAGTGATGGTGAGGGTATTAGATTAGGAAACGAGACGTTTAAAGTAGTAAAGGAGTTTCGCTATTTGGGTAGCAAAATGATGATGGTCGAAGTAGAGAGGATATAAAATGTAGACTGGCAATGGCAAGGAAAGCGTTTCTGAAGAAGAGAAATTTGTTAACATCGAGTATAGATTTAAGTGTCAGGAAGCCGTTTCTGAAAGTGTTTGTATGGAGTGCAGCCATGTATGGAATTGAAACATGGACGATAAATAGTTTTGACAGGAAGAGAATAGAAGCTTAACTAATAAGGAGGTATTGAATAGAATTTGGGGAGAAGAGGACTTTGTGGCACAACTTGACAAGAATTGACCGGTTGGTAGGACATGTTGTGAGGCATCAAGGGATCACCAGTTGAGCATTGGGGGGCAGCGTGGGGGGTAAAAATCGTAGAGGGAAACCAAGACATGACTACACGAAGCAGATTCAGAAGGATGTAGGTTGCAGTAGGTACTGAGAGATGAAGAAGCTCGCACAGGATAGAGTAGCATGGAGAGCTGCATCAAGCCAGTCTCAGGACTGAAGACCACAACAACAAGAACAACATGGTAGCTTATTGAAAATGTGTGCAGCAGTGTACTGCACACCTTTCTGCACAAGAATTCAAAAAGCATGTTGGATATTTGCCTAGTATTAACTGAGTGAAAGCTGCCCATTCTTGGAAATAAACTGATATTGTTAAAAAGAAACGGTAGTAAAGAATGTATATATTGAAAGGCGAATGCCGGAATACCCCGACTAGTCGTCAGGAATATCCTGGAACACGTCCCATAAAATCTTCTAAAGATTTCTTCCAGTATTTCAATTACCATGTCTTCGTTTTTCTTTCGCTTGTTCCAAAAAAAAAGGAAAGAAAAAATCGATCAAAGTGCACTGAGCACTATGGGACTTATCATCTGAGGTTATCAGTCCCCTAGAACACAGAACTACTTTCCTTAAACCTAACTAACCTAAGGACATCACACACAACCATACCCGAGGCAGGATTCGAACCTGCGACCGTAGCAGCATCGCGGTTCCGCTCTGAAGCGCCTAGAACAGCCCGGTCATAGCGGCCGGCCACCCCCACCTCCACCCCACCCATTTTATAGCGGTTATTTCCAGACAGTAAGTGAAATGTTTAGAAAATTTGGTTGAAATCGATCGACTGGTTTAGAAGGAGATATGCAACATACATACATATATACATACATAAGTACATACATTTTTTATAATACCTTTGTATCGATTTCACATTAAATCTTTCCGTACACATACTTCCAGGTATCGAATGTTTATCACTACTACCAGTTATTGTACGGTTATCCTCTAATCATAAAATATTTCTTTCCTCCTATTTGGGGCAAAGTGTTACATTTGTGTATTCTGAAGGCCAACTGCTAGTTCCTGTACCGGTCTTGCGTCCTCCGCGGGCCCTCTTGTTATTCGGTGCAATTTTCTAACGTTGTCACCATAAACAGCATCATCTGGTTCGTGAATAAGAAAATTTACACCTGCAGTGTCGATATTTTACATATTTTAAATACATTCGCCTCTCACCGTTGTAGCAACGACGCTGAAGAAGTTCAGTGTCCAAAAATCGCGCTGAGTCAGTCACTGAAATTTCACATCTATACTTCTACTGATTCCACGCCTCAGTATCCGAGACCGCTAAAGCACGCCTGTACGGCAGCACTTAACTCGGATGTATCGGTTCGAATCCTGAATTCTAAAATACTGGATAAATCAAATCTGGGTATCGACGCGTCGTGGACTACACTTCTTTTTTCACCCCCACCTCAAGTGGCTCTAAACACTATGGGACTTAACATCTGAGGTCATCAGTACCCTAGACTTAGAAATAGGTAAACCTAACTAACCTAAGGACGTCACACACATCCATTCCCGAGGCAGGATTCGAAGCGGCCGCGCGGCTCCAGACTGAAGCGCCTAGAACCGCTCTGCCACACTGGCCGGTTTTTTTTTTTCAATTTTTTCATTATAACACTATGGCCCTCTTTCGTGACAGTTGGGTTTCCTTATACGGGGAATGTGCAGAGGAGGAGGCTGGTATGAGAAACAATATAATTATTGCCGTGGCGACAAGACTGAGGGTTTCCGCTGCCCGCCGTCATGGCCCCACTGCGGTGGCGAAGGCTTGCAGCTTTCCCCCAGCAAGGACAGCAGCCTGTTTGTGTACGAGCGGCCGACTCGCCTGGCCACAAGGGCTGTCGCTTTCTCCGCAGCCTCATGACCAATTGCCCATGTACCGCGTTTATTGCTGTCTGTGCGCCTAGCCGCGTGTTTCGTACCAACTTGACGCAATCTCCGTGTAACACTTGTCGTGGAGACAGTTTTACACGGGGCCTTTCTCACATTCCCGTGTTGCACTTTGTGTGCGAAATAGCTTTTTATTCGCTAGCTACTTTGTAAGCTTGTGTATGCAGAAAATACCACGTAGCAGTGGTAAGGTATTCAGTGACGAGAACCGTATTTAGAACACCTACCGACTCGGAAGTAGTACAGTGCAAGTCAATATTTTTGTGACAGCATGATAGAAGACGCTCTGCACAGTCGTCGATATCGCTAATATAGTGTGGCCAAAGTAAAAACGGGCTTAGAAACTGTTTATAACATTTAATGACTACGTGATCTATAGTAAATCGCTGCATCGACGGAGACGCTGTTCATTTAAAGCATCTTTTATAAAGATCCGAACGATTCTCCTGTTAATTAACTACACGAACGTATTTCGTATCAGAGCTATAAATTTTTCCGGGGCTGTTATATTTTAGTCACATAGAATCTCAAAAAGGGTTCGCGGTATCAAACCAAGATTCTCAATAAGTAATGAAAGTTTATCTGGCGCGATACTGAAGTAAATCAGTTTTATTTTTTCATGTTAAATGGAACAATGTACATCTTAACGGCACTTAACTTGATCGACCAAACAATACAATGATGTAGCTCAGGCCAGTGTTTACAGTAAGTTTTTTTCTGTAAAAATAGCGGGCAAATTTGAGACGGAAGTGCGCTGTCACAGTTCACGTTTACTCCATATAGATACTTGAATACACATGAGTATATTAAGTAAATCCGTCCTCAACTTAAAGTTTAATTTGATCACTGGTACTACATTCTCCTAACTTTTGAACTGAGCTACCTAGCTAATTACAGGGAGACATACGGTGAACGTTGACCCCAAAATGCCGGCCGTTGTGGCCGAGCGGTTCTAGGCGCTTCAGTCCGGAGTCGCGCTGCTGCTACGGTCGCAGGTTTGAATCCTGCCTCGGGCATGGGTGTGTGTGATGTCCTTAGCTTAGTTAGGTTTAAGTGGTTCTAACCCTAGGGGACTGATGACCTCAGATGTTAAGTCCAATAGTGCTTAGAGCCATTAGAACTTTTTTTTTTTACCCAGAAACAAGATGCAAATTGCAGATTGACTTTTTCACATTAATAAATGAATGTCAAAGGCGAAAGAAGCAATAAGTGACACGAGAAATGCTAGGACTGCCCAGGTCGTATTGAACCCCTGAATCACCTGTTCTGTTTTATTGGCTTTAGGTGCGTGCCCATACACTCATCATAGTAGTGGAATGTGAATTATGACAATAAGAAAAGAGGACAACACAACACCCAGTCCCCGAGCGAAGGAAATCTCCGACGTGGCCGGCAATCGAACCTGGGCCCCTTTGGTTAGCAAGCCGCCGCGCTGACTGCTCTGCCACCGAGGACGACCATGAAACTTCAGATTTGTTGCCTGCCGGCAGCTAAGCTGCACACATAATGATGGATTTGCAACCTCAACTCGCTGTTTCTGGCAACTTTTTTGTGAAGATTTTCCATCGCGTGGAATGATCTGTGTTGTATCACTGTATGCCTTGTTCTACAAGTTATTTGCTGCTATGGAAGGAAGTAAAAAGTTTAGTAAAAAAGAGGTGTTGCATTAGTACTTCGGGAGATAATGTTGAGACCATTCCTCATTCAACTAAATATTCACCTCTTTAAGTACTATCGTCGTGTAAAATCTCGTTTTGAATCCTTAACAGTGCATTGAATATCAGGGTTGTGCACATAACCTCGATTCCAGTGTGCATTTGCTAGAGTTTTTCAGTTGCAACGATAACATTGAACGTTTCGAATAGTGTATAACAATCAGTTATTTGTCAATGTAGCATGTAACCATGAGATAAGAGAAAAAAAAGGTCGTTTATTTATGCTTGTGGCTTTCAAGTGTAGAGTTTTTCTGTTGAATTTACCGTCTCTTCAGAACTTAATTCCCATTATATATTTTCCTTAATTAAACTAAAAGTTTTTACCAGCGCACACGGTGCAACGTGATTTAATTTTAAGGACTGTAAGAAATTTGTTTTTGTAAGGTACCTTTCTTTCTATTTAGCTGTTTTGTTCCGGAACCAAGTAAGCTTACTAGATATTTGATAGCATTACAAGAGATGTGTGCGCAAGCTCCCGATAATAGCAGGGCGTCTAAGGGAGAGTTTCAAACTTTGATCGTAGTGATCACCGAAGCCCGTCAACAACCCCCTCCCACTCTTCTAATCTCAGCGTATAGTAGAGGTAACGGCCCTTGTCTTCCTGAGGCTAAACTTACCACGGCATCATAAGTTACCTTACTGCGTATGTTTAACAGTAAGCTGAGAAGGCTGGATCATAATTATGGTAAAAGTATACAGACATCTACAAAATTTTAAATTTGTTCACGTCGTTTCTGCGAAATAAGTGCAATGTAATTTGGTTCATGATTTCTTAATTTAGATGTTTGTTTAATTGAGCTGTTGAAAAAGAAAGGCAGGCTCGACTTTTTTCGGTAGCCGTTGCAGGAATACAGCTCTGGAATATCATTAATGCATTATCTCCAGCCTTGGCAAATTTTTCCCAAAATGACTTCCACAAATGTTGCTACCTTTTTCATCTAACAGCCTGATTCCTACAACTGTAAACGACGACGATGAAGATGATTTCGATGGGTATTTAAAAAAGTTGCAGGAATTGGCAACTTGTTTAACTGTTAATGAATGGAAAAATTTTGTACTACAAACATCGCAGTTAGGCCTAGAAATATGAGTGAGTCACATTTGAAATCAATCAAGTCATACAGACACCTTTTAGAGTGGTCGTTTTTCGGATTTGAAGTATTAGTCTTTCTGACGTTGTGCAAAATACGCCTCGCGGAGGCAGTACTGGGGAGCCCAATCTCTAGCCATCAGACGCTCCGCGATTTCACTCCGTTTCTCTGCAGAGGAGTAAGAGTACCCTTTTTGGTACAGCTCTGGTCATGCAAAGAAAGTAGACGTGTCAGTGACTGCAACTGCACCACTGAGAACTGGATGACTGAGACAGACATCTACAGACAAGTTTTATTGCTTGGCAGGTATTCCACCATCTGATACGCGTCGCAAAGTATCATCGAACGTTGAATGGAAGGAGGTTGAACTGAACCACTTACACGCTCTCCACTGACGTCAACTACCAAATGAAATCTGTTAGTTCAATTTCAGCACTGTATCTCCACGTGCTGCTAGAGAATATTGAGGAAAGCTAGGTGTGACCAACTTACAACGTGAATGAAACGTGCTGAGTGTCTATAACCTAAAGATACTTTAGATTGGTCCACCTGGAGAACACTGAACGACTTCGATCAGATATAGGCAAATACAGGGACAACCTGGTCCAATGGAGACTTTCCAGAGGGCCAACGTAATCTAAATGCGGAAGAGAAAGGCGATGGATCACCTGTGGCACTGTTTACGCTACTGTGAATTATGCGATGATAAAGGTTGTAGGCAGCGGAGTTCCTTTTGCTCAATTTTGGTCAAACATAATTTAGTTCCTAATATAAACCGTGTAAACTGTAAATGCCCGCCCGTTGGCCGAGCGGTCTAACGCACGGCTTTCCGGGCGGGAAGGAGCGCTGGTCCCCGGTACGAATCCGCCCGGCAGACTTGTGTCGAGGTCCGGTGAACCGGCCAGTCTGTGGATGGTTTTTAGGCAGATTTTTCATCTGCCTCGGCGAATGCGGGCTGGATCCCCTGATTCCGTCTGAGTTACAGTATGTCGGCGATTGCTGCGCAAACAAGTTCTCCACGTACGCGTACACTGCCATTACTCTACCACGGAAACATAGGGGTACACTCGTCTTGTGTGAGACGTTCCGTGGTGGTGGTGGTGGTGGTGGTGGTGGTGGTGGTGGTGGTCCACCGGCACCGGGAGCCGAACCGCACAATAACCCTGGGTTCGGTGTGGGGCGGCGGAGGGGTGAAGTGGACTGCGGTAGTCGTCGTGGGGTTGTGGACCACTGCGGCTACGGCGGGGATGGAGCCTCTCCGTCGTTTCTAGGTCCTCGGTTAACGTACAATACAAACTGTAAATTGTAATTTTATTAGTGTTCCATAATACTGCATAGTCATGTAATGTAGATTTTTCTACGGCTTATGACTCGAGTAAATAAATAAAATACAAATACATGGGTGTAACAGTTGATTCATTGGTAGGATACTACGAAAATGCAGCATACAAAGGAACGGACTAACAGAACACTTTTGAGACCTATAATGGAATATTGCTCAAATGTGTGGGACAAATACTGAATGTTTCTTAACGTATACAAGAAAGGCTAGCACGAATGGTTACAGGTTTTTCACCCCCGTGATAGCGTCACTGAGATGCTGAAAAATATGAAGAGGCATTCGCTTGAAGGTAACCGCTAACCATCCCACGGAACCCTTAGAAAGTTTCGGGAACCAATATTAATGGAGAAATGAAGGAATATACAGGCTGTTACAAAAAGGTACTGGCAAACTTTCAGGAAACACTCCTAACACAAAGAAAGAAATTGTGTTATGTGGAAATGTGTCCGGAAACGCTTACTTTCCATGTTAGAGCTCATTTTATCTCTTCTCTTCAAGTCACATTAGTCATGGAATGGAAACACACAGCAACAGAACGTACCAGTGTGGCTTCAAACACTTTGTTACAGGAAATGTTCAAAATGTCCTCCGTTAGCGAGGATACATGCATCCCCCCTCCGTCGCATGGAATCCCTGATGCGCTGATGCAGCCCTGGAGAATGGCGTATTGTATCACAGCCGTCCACAATACGAGCAGGAAGAGCCTCTACATTTGGTACTAGGGTTGCGTAGACAAGAGCTATCAAATGCCCCCATAAATGAAAGTGAAGAGGGTTGAGGTCAGGAGAGCGTGGAGGCCATGGAATTGGTCCGCCTCTACCAATCCATCGGTCACCGAATCTGTTGTTGAGAAGCGTACGAACACTTCGACTGAAATGTGCAGGAGCTCCATCGTGCATGAACCACATGTTGTGTCGTTCTTGTAAAGGCACATGTCCTAGCAGCACAGGTAGAGAATCCCGTATGAAATCATGACCACGTGCTCCATTGAGCGTAGGTGGAAGAACATGAGGCCCAATCAAGACATCACCAACAATGCCTGCCCAAACGTTCACAGAAAATCTCTGATGACGTGAAGTCAACATTACCTTCCTTCAATTGGGCCAACTGGCGGTGAATCTAGGAAGTACAGTACATACTGAAGAAACTAAAATGAGCTCTAACATGTAAATTAAGCGTTTCCGGGCACATGTCCACATAAGATGTTTTCTTTATTTGTGTGTGAGGAATGTTTCCTGAAAGTTTGGCCGTACCTTTTTGTAACACCCTGTAGAACGTCTTCCTACGTGTTGTTGAAGTAGGGACGGCGAAGATAAAATAGAGAGCGCACAGGCAGTAACTCTCGCAGCGCACATCCGAAATTGAAAGAGGAAAAGCGTAATACGTGGCAGGGTGGGTTTGGAGAGCACGAACCGCTGTGCTAGAGAATGACATGAGACCCCGATAACGGGTGAGAGTTAGCTGCGCTGGCCGTGTGCGGTGCTGCGCCGGGTCTCGGCAGCGGCAGCTTCACAGGGTAGTGGGCCACGTGCGAGGACTCGCGAATCGATACAGCGCAGCGGCGCGGGTCAGCTGTGAGCCGAGGCTGAAGCTCCACGGCCCTGCCGCGCCTGTCGCCGTCAGCTGACGCAGAGGCCCTTCCAGCCGCCGTGGCTGGCACCGCTGCTTCCAGCGCCATCCCGGCAACGCCGACCCAGAGGAAGGCCTCGGCGCTTGTTCGTGACGTCACGTCAGCTAGGCACGGCGATCGCCAGGTCTCTTTGCAGGCACGCTTGTAATGGTGGTGTCTCCATCTCTGACACAGAAAAATGTGAAGCTGTTGGCGGTAGTTGACCAACACACATTGTTCTGAGAGATTTCAACAATCAATTAATTGTGCAATTCATTACACTTCTTAACAAATAGTGTACTCCAGAACTTAAATTTCCACCTGTTTTAAGGACTGAAATACAAAAACAGCTTCATGGTCCAGCGGCAACAGAATTCGTGCTTCTTTACCTTATTTGTAAATCTCAGGAAGTTACGTTTGTACTGGGTTGCTTTTACGAGAACCTGTGAACATATTAGTGCTCTTCTTTAGGTATCTAGGTTGACTATGGGGTAAGGAAGTGGTCGGTTTCCTGGTCGATTAAAGTACTCGGTATTAAAGCCACTTTATAAAAAGGGAGACATTGATAATGTTAACAACTTTAGACCTATTTCTATGCCATCGGTGTTTGCTAAAGTTATCGAGAAGGTTGTGTATACAAGGTTACTGGAGCATTTAAATTCACATAATTTGCTGTCAAATGTACAGTTTGGTTTTAGAAGTGGTTTAACAACTGAAAATGCTGTATTCTCTTTTCTGTGAGGTTTTGGACGGATTAAATAAAAGGTTGCGAACGCTAGGAGTTCTCTTTGATTTAACGAAGGCTTTTGACTCTGTTGACCACAAAATATTACTGCAGAAGCTTGACCATTATGGAGTAAGGGGACTAGCTTACAATTGGCTCGCCTCTTACTTTAAGAACAGAAAGCAGAAGGTAATTCTCCTCAATATTCAGAGTAGTAGTGATGTTCAGTTTCAATGGGGCACTGTTAAGTGGGGCGTCCCGCAAGGGTCGGTGCTGGGGCCGCTGCTGTTTCTTATTTATATAAATGATATGCCTTCTAGTATTACAGGTGATTCAAAAATATTTCTGTTTGCTGATGACACCAGCTTGGTAGTGAAGGATCTTGTGTGTAATATTGAAACAGTATCAAATAATGAAACTTCCTGGCAGATTAAAACTGTGTGCCCGACCGAGATTCGAACTCGGGACCTATGCCTTTCGCGGGCAAGTGCTCTACCATCTGAGCTACCGAAGCACGAAAGGCAAAGGTCCCGAGTTCGAGTCTCGGTCGGGCCCACAGTTTTAATCTACCAGGAAGTTTCATATCAGTGCACACTCCGCTGCAGAGTGAAAATCTCATTCTGAAGTATCAAATAATGTAGTTCCTGAAATAAGTTCGTGGCTTGTGGAAAATAATTTGATGCTAAATCACAGTAAGACTCAGTTTTTACAGTTTATAACTCAAAATTCAACAAGAACTGATATTTTGATCAGACAGAATGGGCAATTATAAGCGAGACGGAACAGTTTAAGTTCCTAGGCGTTCGGATGGATAGTGAGCATATCAGCGCACACTCCGGTGCAGAGTGAAAATCTCATTCTGGAGATAGTAAACTGTTGCTGAAAGGCCATGTCCAGGATCTTGTTCAGAAACTAAATGCTGCTTTATTTACCATTAGAACAGTATCTAAAATAAGTGACATTTCAACACGAAAAGTAGCCTACTTACCATATTTTCATACGCTTATGCCGTATGGTATTATTTTTTGGGGTAATTCTTCTGATTCAAAAAGGGTATTTTTGGCTCAAAAACGGGCTGTTCGAGCTATATGTGGTGTAAGCTCGAGAACCTCTTGTCGACCCCTATTCAATAGTCTCAGTATATATTTCCTTTAATGTCGTTTGTTGTTAGCAATATTAGCTTATTTCCAAGAGTTAGCAGCTTTCACTCAGTCAATACTAGGCAGAAATCCAATCTGCATGTGGAATGCACTTCCTTGACTCTTGCGCAGAAACGAGTGCAGTATTCTGCTGCATCCATTTTCAATAACCTACCACAAAAACTCAAAAATTTTAGCAGTATCCCAAACGCTTTTAAGTCTAAACTGAAGAGTTTCCTCGTGGCTCACTCCTTCTATTCTGTCGAGGAGCTCCTGGAAGAGCGAAAAAATTAAGCAAATTCCAGTGTTACATTGTTGATTTTCTTTATTTAAACTTAAGACTTGTCACCTGAATGTTTTTTTTTTATATTTCATTTTATGTTTCTAATATCGTGTTATAATTTCATGTATTGACTCGTTCCATGACCATGGAGACTTATCCTTAATTTGGTGCCACGGAACAATAAATAAATAAATAAATAAATAAATAAATAATAGGAGCACTGAGTGTTAATGAAATATCTCTCGATTGTACACGTTGGGGGAGGGGGTAGGGACAGAAGAAGAGGCAAAAAGAGATACTTGTTATGTCAAATAATTTTTTTAATCTTACAAAGCTTCTCCTTTCAGTTGCCAGAGGGGAATATTTATCTTTTCTAATGTGCATGTTTAAAAAAAGTTTAAGCTCAGCAATATTTTCGATGTATGAAGCTAATTTGTTTCCTGTTTAGAATTCCTGTCGTTGAAAACGACTGTAATCTAATTACTGTCAAGAGTTGGATATTTACACATGTAAATTAGTTCACATTTCCAGTGACGATGTCAAACGAAAATAAATAAATAAAAGAAACGAGTTCATTGTAAGGCGGTTGGGCTAAGTTTCGATAACAAACTGGATCAAGTAAATATAGTTGCTTGAAAGTAAAATTTTCGAAGCTGGCAATGGGGCAAAGCATCTTCTCATATTGATCTAAGTTTGTTTTCGACCGGATTAAGTAATACAGAACTATGATCTTCATTTGTAGCTTTACGATAGTAAGAAAATCTTTCATCTGAATAAAACTGCAGAATCCAAAACAATACCAAACACTTTGTCCACAAATAAGAGATTTATAGTGATAAGCACGCCCAGGCGTTTGTGCCTGCAACAGACCTGGCGTTCGCAGTGCCTACCTGACGTGACGTCACCGACAAGCGCCGAGGCCTTCCTTTGAGTCGGTGTTGCTCCGGGCCTCTCCAGTTGCATGCGATCTTTTACCAGTGTACAGGCTCTCGGAAACCCTCACGGACCCATCTTGACTACGTACAACTGTCGTATCCCTACTTCGAAAAAGCTTTGTACTGTTGTTTCAGTATTGCTTTGTTTCAGTTGTGGAGCCGTGCCGGTTATGGATGGACACGGCTACACTGTTGAGTAGAGATTAGTTGCCTGTGTGTGTGGGTGGCTGAACGGAGATTCCCGGGCACGGAGACTTGCGAACATCGGAAATTTGAGGGCGCGTAAAGGCCCTCGCAAACTAGAAAACTTGTTTGTTAGCTGCGGTGTTGTCTAGCCATGGAATTGTCATACACGCCCGTACACGTACAAACAGTTCGTCAGTTTAATCTCACTTTGCAGCATTCGCTGTTCGTGTTCGTGAGTGGTTCAAATGGCTCTGAGCACTATGGGACTTAACATCTGAGGTCATCAGTCCCCTTGAACTTAGAACTACTTAACCCTAACTAACCTAAGGACATGACACACATCCATGCCCGAGGCGGGATTCGAACCTGTGACCGTAGCATTTGCGTGGTTCCGGACTGAAGCGCCTAGAACCTCTCGGCCACTGGCCGGTTGTTCGTGAGTGTTTCGACATTCGTGAGAATGGCCACAAATACACATAAAACAGGCCTATCTTTGCCTTCCCTGCTATGTTTGAAGAAGAAGAATCTGTTCCAGGAAATGGCTTAATATGAGAGAGGAATTTACCCATGGAAATCTGCTAAAGGAAAAATTTGTCAGAACCTGATGATTACATCAGCTTCTTGTGGATGGACAGTGAAACGTTTTTAGAGTTACCTCGCCTTCAAATTGAAAAAGAAGACACAATCATGCAAAGATTTATTTACTTTTACCTACCCCTCTAACGACTTCCATTGAAATACCACAACTGGAAACGTACAGCCCACATCGTACGTGGGAGAACCGTAGAACTTTTGATTTCTTTCATTTCATTGCACTTCCGCTTGTATAATATGCGTAAAATATTGATTTTGTTAGTAATCACTTTCTGCTGGGAAAGATATGATACCTACACAATTTTCTTAATTGTCAGTGCTATTTTGTTTTTATACTTCATCGTAGTTCCTATAGTTGTGCAAACCTTGCGAGTGAGGTAAATTGTAATGAAACAACTGTACACTAAACATAGGCGGCCAATCAACAACACAAACCACGTCCGCAATCAAAACTTCTCGCAAACATGTCGTACACGATCAATGCTTGACAAACATGTCAGATGTGGCAAACATAGTACAGTTTCAGGAATGGTTTGATCGTATACGTAGACTTTAAGATGATGTAATAATATACAACGCAGTATTGGATGCAAGTTTAAGCACCATAACAACAGCGACTTCGGAGATGGCTGCCTTGCGACTTGTAAGGATACGTAGACGTGCATGTGCGACATGACAAAGGCAAATTGTCCAAATAAATAGTCCATGTTTTCTAGTCTTTAATTAGCAGAAAACGTTGTTTGGCCTGAAATAGCATGTCTTCTACTTACATATTTCATAAAATTCAAGCCGAGTACTAGCAATTTGTTTCGTTTTAAGACTATATTAACAGTAACCTATTAGGTAGCATTAGTCTGTCAAATAATAATTAAATTCAACACTTCGGATTGCTGTTAATAAATGATTCTTTGGGATATTTCTTTCACTTAAAGTATAAAAACAGTTTTGTCTTGTCTTATTAAAAGCGCTACATTATTCCACGATGCAGGTGTCGAAAATTTCTTCGATTTCGGAAAGTATATCGATTTATACAGTAAATGGTAGTCTGTAAAATGACTTCAATCTCATGAGATTATCGCAAATTGTTAAGGAATCTCGACATGCATCTGTAGTAGTACTTAGTTACGCGGTTATCAAAATCTAAATCTGTACATATTTCTGACTCTTATTCATTTTTGTTTATACAAAACAATGACCTGTTTTAAACTGCGCACCTTCGTTGAGTACGGCCACTACCTGACAGATGATGCCTGCAAATCTCTCACTAACGCTGCTGTCCCATTATCTCCCTGTACGCGTCTTTTCGGCATTCGTATGGAGTCACGAACGTCCACAGATTTTAAAAGAATGGCAGATATGAAGTGGCCGTAGGAAGAAAGTGCTAACCCTATATTCAGTTACGATTGGACTTATCAAAGTGATATACGCAATCTAAATGTAATTAAAGCACGAAATTCTGAGCAATGAAAAATGAAATTGAATGATCGTATGGCATTGTTGGCCGGGAGGCCCCATTCGGAAGAGTTTAGTAGCTGTATTGCAAGTTCTTTTTAGGTGATACCACATCGGCTACGGAGGCGAACTATGACTGGCTCAGTGGCTAGATAAAAGTGATGTTCATATTGTGCGGTATTTTTTTAACCGATCAAGCAATTGTTGCTAACAGGTACTATGCTTAGAATAATCACTTAAGCAACTCGGTATGATCATATAAACTAACTGGTGCTGTTTTGTTGAAGACAAGATAAGTTACTGTAAATACGAACAAATGTAAACGTTACCAGCCGTCTGAATGTGAACCTGTCGGTTCGAAACAAATAGCGGCCCTCTTTATGTAAATAAGCAGCATTTTTACCAGTGGCTGGTTGCTCTTTTCTTCTCTGCAGAAATAAACTGTGGTATACTTGTGTTTCACTGCACACACAAGTGCTTCACAGAGAGCACAGCGATGCACGAAATGAAGAGCCAGAGACGGTGGACATAACGACTGGTGGGCGCGCAACCGACCCGAAATATTATTAAATGGAAAAATTCCTGTAAGGCCGTTAACCCAAGAAGTAGTATAGCTGAATCCGATGCTACGTCAGATATTTTCGGCAAAAAGAAACGTAGCCGCAAAAGCACTTGCAGAGTCGTGAGAGAAAGTTGCTAACAGGCCATGTCGCATCGCGAAGATCCAGCGAAATGAAGGTCGGCAGGTTGCTGCTACTACTACTACAAGGTTTTCCCCGCCGCTCCTGCTGACCCGGAAAACGTTTTGCGTCACTGTCTACGGGCAGACAGTTGGGCGCACTGGCCTTATTTTCGTTTTCGAGCTGTATGAAGTAGTGAGGTTGTAGTCTACACGATACGTCCATCCCAAAGCGAGCTTTATATAGATAGCTACCCGCACTAGTTCCTTGAAGCGCGGTTACGACTTTACGAATGAGTCGGGACAGACTCTAGCCACGTCTGGTTTGATGCGGACCGTCACGATTACGTTGGATACACGTTGTGTGTCTTCAGTGCAATGGTTTCTATTACCTTGTGCGTCCTCAGGCCTTTGATATCGCAGATTCTTCCGCCTTTTGGGAAATTTTCCCACCCAAAAGGCAAGAGACTGGCCTCGAGTCTCTGTACACTGAACCGCCGTCTTTGACAAGGCCATTGGTAGAACTAAAGTAACTTCTTATGCCAAAAGTATCCGCCTCCATTACTGTTCATTTTTATTCAAAATTTCAGCAGCGGCTAGGCTTTTCTTTCCCTAAGGGATCAATTCTTACGTATTTGTATTCTTTTCTGTCTCCCATCTCACCCTCCTACTTCAGCACCTTATTCTTTCTTTCCTTATCTTTCATATCCACACAGTCTACCATATGTTTCAGATTTTAGTTTTCCCTTTTCAGTTACTTGTAGTTCATTATTAACATGCTGGCACTGCAGTTTCACCAGTTATAGCCCACTGTTAATTTTGCTTCTTTCCCCAAATGTTTTGTACCATCTGATTGAAGATACTTCTCCTTCCCCCACAGCTCGTATTCTCCATCATTACAGACGTTTACACTTCCTATGGCCCCCACCCCGCTCCCTCCTCGCACCCTCTCTGCCTTCCCCCCACCGCCCACCCCATCTCTCTCTCTCTCTCTCTCTCTCTCTCTCTCTCTCTCTCTCTCTCTGTCTCTCTGTCTCTCTGGTATTTATTTAGACCTGTTAAAAATACAATTTGAGGTCAAAGAAAACTGAAATACATTAGGCAGAGGAACCAGTAACAGTCAACACCACCATACTCTATAACTGTAGAGCCGGCCGCAGTGGCCGAGCGGTTCTAGGCCCTTCAGTCTGGAACCGCGCTACCGCTACGGTCGCAGGTTCGAATCCTTCCTCGGTCATGGGTTAGTGTGACGTCGTTAGGTTTAAGTAGTTCTAAATTCTGATGACCTCAGATGTTAAGTCCCATAGTGCTCAGTGCTAACCCTCGTCGCGAAAACTTGTCAGCCTTTCTGTGTGGTCCAATAGTGATTTAAAAATATTGAAAACAATTATCCATTTTGGAAACTAATTGATTCCATGTGTCAGACTATTCATTTACGCTTCATAGGAAAAGTATATGAGATTCAAAATGAGAGTGCAGCACATAACAAACAACATAGCCGTTTTTTGTTTGTTAGATGCTATAAGCTATGTCGTAAATGTCTTTCGAATTTCTGTTGTTCTGAAGATTCAGGATTATATTTTAGTCTTCTAGTAGTACTTTGTCTTATAGGTGTGTTAATATTTTATATCAGCAAAACCACTTCTTATGAAAAAAATATTCTTCATCTGCGTTCGTCTGATGTAGTTTTTCTACCAACAGAGAAAGAAAAATGTCCTGTGTCTTCTGTGTTCAGCAAGTCGCTAGTTTTGTTCTGACGGTCATATTCACCTTAAGCTCCGTCCCTAATGTCCGCCAAGCTTCTGGAATGGGAGGATTGGCCTTTAAACTTGTCCTAAATTTTTTAATAGAAGGGCTATGTGATGTATGTTCGTATCTGTTCGCCTTGAAACTTATTTCCTTGTTGAATTGTTTCTTCTCTACGTTCGTTACTGTTTCGACAAACAACTCAGATGATAACGCGAAAGTGTCTTCCTTCGTTTCCCAGTTTCACAGCCCTGCTATAGTTTTTAAGATATCGTAAATTACTAGTATCACATAACTTGATAAATTTCTCCGAAAAGGTTTAGGTGATGTTACTGTACCTCCATTAATTAATGAGCAGCCGTGTGTTCTCCCGAACACATTTGGTTGCGAGTCCAAAATAATGGTTATGTGGCCTTATTCCCACGGTCCAAATGAAGTTGTTCAGCGCGCAGTAAAGGATGAGCTACCTCTGCACCTTACTATTGTTTCGTATTCGTCTCTGGCAGTCAGATGGCCTCGATCAGTATGAGTAACGCCGTGATGGGAACTGCGATCAGAATGCGTATCGCTCCGGCGGCATATGAGTATGTATGAATCCTTTGTGTTATCGTATGCCACGCGCTGCAATTGCGTATGAAGCATATTTAGTTCAAGGCCTTGGGCATCCTGCCCAACTCTTTCTGGTCAGTTCATTACTCAGTCATGCTGTTGGCTTCAAAAAAATCACACATTGCTACCCTGTGGACGCCCATAACGGTGATGGTTTCTCAGTGCTCTCCTTCTGTCTAGTTGCGATGTCTCTTGTACAGAGTCATATCATGCTCATATGGTGTAATGTTCTGTACGAATGCTGAGTGGCTCTGTGCGGAAGTGCCAAACAACAAATCTGGATGACCCAGGTTCTATCGCCAGTCTGTGTGTGAGAGATTTTCGCTCTCTATCGCCCCTGGCAATGATTTGTCAGTGACAACAGTAACCAGTGTTGACTACAGAGAAATCTAGAGGCGAAACCAGAAGCATTAGGCGACGCAGCGGAGGTAATCTACACGCCAATGCATCTCTTCTGGATCCCACACCCTCTAGAAGTGACTATGTCGGTAGCCCGTCCGACGCCGCTGAAGGCAGCAGTTACCTTAACCGATGGATCTCTGATGGTCACGTCGAGGTTTCGTGTGACACATTTATGTGGGGTCTGCTGTAAGCTCGTGGTTGCTAACTTGCAGTCGTGCAGTTTCATAGCTCAGCAGTCTCCTATGCTTGGGAGCGCTGAGCGAAGGCCTTCGAGCAGGACGCCGCCACTCCAGCAAGGGTGAAGTACTCGTCCCGCCAAATGCCGTATAGCTGATAATTGTTATTAGGTTGTTGAACAAGTTCGTACCGTTTTTCCATAAGTTTAATAAACACAACACGTACACATGAGAGAAATTCAGTCATCAATAATGTATTTTCCCTCACTATTTACAACAGTCTGCAAACGCTGGGGGGGGGGGGGGGGGGGGAACTTCTATCCGCGACTGTAGAAATCACGTGGTTTTAAGGCGAAAAACTCGTTGAGTCACGGCCGGAGGGCATTTTCATCCGGAAAGGAAGCTCCTTGATGGCTGTTCGACAGAGAGTGCAAAGGCTGAAAATCGCAGGGCTCAGGATTAGGTGAATAATGTGGGTACGGAATGACTTCCCAACCCAACTCCCGTATAATGTTTTTCGTCAGCCTAGCACAATACACAAGGGCATCATCGTGGAATAGCATCACATCACGCGATCTTCCTAGTAGTTGATTCTGTATTGTTACTGTAAGACGTCTCAGTTGTCGATAATAAATGTCAGCAATGATACAGTTACACCTCGTCGACGCAATTCGTACTACAACACACCGTTGCTGTTCCGCCAGATGCGTAACATAGTCTTTTGTGGATGGGCGCGGGTGTTTGTTTCCTTCCTTTTCCTGTTGCTAGCGTAAAGACACCACTTCCTGTCACAAGTAATGACACGGGATAGGAATGGTAGATGATGATCACCTGCCAGTTAGTAGCGAGCAAACAGAGATGCACGTATGACCGTTAGCTGATTTTCCTGATTTCGGCTTAGAGCATGCGGTACCCATATACACAATTTTTAAGCATTCCGCATTGCATTCAAATGCCGATCATAGTTGATCACATTTGCCGCTTCTCGAGTATACTTGACAGCGATCATTGTGGATTAATGCGTTTAAACGATCTTCACCAAAGCCCGAACGTCTTCCTGGACGTGGAGCGTCACTAGTGTCAAAACGATCCTCCTTAAAAAGAGAGAACCATTTTTTTCCATATCCTGCCCAATGGCGTTGTCCCCAACACTGCGCATATGTTTCTGGCTGCTTCCGCTACTGTCACTCCTCTGATGAACTCAAACAGAAGAATATGTCGTAAATGTTAATATTTCTCCACTTGGCACTCCATTTTCTAGCGTCCACAGCTCCATACACTATTTGCAAATGACTATATATAAACTTGAATAACAGTGAACAAGAAATAAATCCGTAGCAACCGGAATACCAACATACAAAACAGAAACGCTACGAAGTAATGCACCACCCTAATACGTATACCAATAAGGGCAATGAACCGTCCCTCATGGGCACGGGCGAAGGGCACATAAAGCGCGGTTGGCCACTTGTCCCATACTATGTGAGGAGCTTGCGAACAGAAATGCTATCCTACTAAACAGTAATAAACAAGATGTTCACTCGGCGTTAGTCACATAGACGTCGAACTTCTGACAGTCGATTTATGACCAGTGATGTAGAATTTCGTATTTCGATATCTCGCTTCTCCGCAATTAGCACTCACTGGTGACTTTGTATCTGTAGTAGGACTTGAATGTTTTGTGCAGTGCCTCTGCACCATTTATGTTTGGTATAGCTTATGGATTGTATATTTGCTCAAGAATTGAAAGTACACAATTATTGATCTTTAATGTTGGTTCCTTGGTATTTCCTTTCTCCGGAAGTTCTCTTAAGGCCTAAAAGTGATGCATAGACCGCCTGCCGGCCGGGGGGGGGGGGGGGGGGGGGCGAGCGGTTCTAGGCGCTACAGACTGGAACCGCGCGACCGCTACGGTCGCAGGTTCGAATCCTGCCTCGGGCATGGATGTGTGTGATGTCCTTAGGTTAGTTAGGTTCAAGTAGTTCTAAGTTCTAGGGGACTGATGACCTCAGATGTTAAGCCCCATTTTCGTTACAAAGATGGAATAGCAATATTTGTATTGGAAGCCTGTTTGCACGACCGACTGTAGAGTGTGGAAGTAATTTCAAGTTTTGGTTGAGAGAGCGCTTGTTTTCGGTGTAACGTGCATTGATTCAAATAAAGAGGCCAAGGGCGAAGGGAGCGGCCAGGAGTCGAGAATGGGCCTGTCCGATACGGCCGCGGAACACGCCACGCTGCGGAGGGCCCGTGACAAGCGCGCAGTAGCGCCAGGACCTCAGCCTGAGGGACCCAGCTGCAACCCAGGGCTCCGTAGCAGGAGTCATCGTAAGGCGAGAGGCGGGGAGGGGGGATTATCGTGTACCAGTCCACCACTACTTGACCCCTCTGCTGCCTCTTCGTATTCCATTCGCGAATGATATGTGCTCAGTACCTCTCATCATGGTTCCCTATGTCCCTAATGTTAGCGTTCTGATCATTCCGCGCTATGTGACAAAGAAAGCAGAAGCACCCGGTACGGGAAGGGGATACGAAATAAAACTTAATGGAATGAGAGGATCTTTCTTTCTTTTGCTTACGCCTTTTCTCCCGCGGGTATACAGGGTCGGCATGCTTAATCGGATGTGGCAATGTTAGTTGGAGTAGCCGGATGCCCTTCCTGCCGCCGCCCCGTACCCCCCTGGGAGGAATTAGTGTACCCCAACTGGCTGCGACTAGTGTAATCCATGGAAATAGTGCGAAAGTGTTCAGATGTCTGCGAGCCGTGTAACTGAGGCGCGACGTGGGGACCAGCCCGGTATTCATCTAGGGGGATGTGGAAAACCGCCTAAAACCACATCCAGGTTGACCGGCACACCGGCCGTCGTCGTCAATCCGCCGGGCGGATTCGATCCGGGGCCGGTGCGCCTACCCGAGTCCAGGAAGCAGCGCGTTAGCGCGCCCGGCTAACCTGGCGGCTTCACGGAATGAGAGGATGCGAGATATTATTTTAGTGATTACAAAATCCAGTCACATTTACAAAGAACTTGGCGGTATTAGTCCAGAAAGGCGATTCATCGCTCAGCAGAATACGACGCGATTTATCAGCAAGTCACGGCACCATCCCAAACGCAGTTGCGTTATGTTGTTACCGGCAGCATACTACCTAGTATGGGTGGTGATTGTCTCCGACACAGGTTGGTTGCTGTTGTAATTATAAACCTTATAATTACACTACAGTGACGGTTCTCGTGATATTTTTCTCGACCAAATAGCGTCCTACGAAACATACGTAAGGGTCGGTCGGTTACCGAACATGTATTCACACACAATACAAGGGTATTCATAAGTTCATCCAGGATTTCAGAAGACGGCTTTGCGAAAACTACAGTATATTCAGAAAAAAATGACACAGTCAGTGGACAGAGCATTTCTTGATGTTTAAATTAGTAACGCACGCCGTGGCGTAGTTGCACTGGTGGCCAGACGTGTCGGAATATGTAAACAGTATCATCTGCTCCGTATTTTCGCATAGAGTTCGCGCCTGCAGGCAGGCAACCCATTGAATACATTTCCTAAGCGGACTGCTGCTCATGCCTGTGTTGTTTTCCACGTCACAACCAGTGCCCATATGAGCATTGTAGTGTGAGTTCAAATGGCTCTGAGCACTATGGGACTCAACATCTGAGGTCATCAATCCCCTAGAATTTAGAACTACCTAGGCGCGCGGGATTAGCCGAGCGGTCAAGGCGTTGCAGTCATGGACTGTGCGGCTGCTCCCGGCGGATGTTGGAGTCCTCCCTCGGACGTGTGTGTGTGTGTGTGTGTGTGTGTGTGTGTGTGTGTGTGTGTGTGTGTGTGTGTGTCGTTAGGATAATTTAGGTTAAGTAGTGTGTAAGCTTAGGGACTAATGACCTTAACAGTCAAGTCCCATAAGATTTCACACACATTCGAACATTTTAGAACTACTTAAACCTAACTAACCTAAGGACACCACACACATCTGTGCCCGAGGCAGGATTCGAACCTGCGACCGTAGCGGTCGCGCGGTTTCAGGCTGAAGCGCCTAGAACCGCTCGGTCACTCCGGCTGGTTGTAATGTGAGTTAGAAGCTCTAAGAGATGTTCTATCCACTAATGTGTTTCCGGTTTTCGTATGTCTTTCAGTTTTTGCACAGCCGTCTTCTGAAATACCAGAAGTACTTTACTAATAAGCTTCATATTTTCCACTCTGTGAGGGTTAATCGCAGTACTTTCACCTTGTCGGTACATCTAAAAAAACCAGGTGACATTCATTTTTTTTTCGCTCTTACCGGTAATGCGTGCATTCTCCTGGTTCATTTCTTCCTCCTCCACCGACATTCTTTCCCCTCACTCTCCCTTTCCACGCCACCATTCGGCATAATTGTGAACTGCAGTATTTCTAGAAACAGCGTTTGGAGTAAAAACTACTCAGCATATGCGTACAGAACGGTTTACATGATCGCATTCTGAATGACCCAAGTTTCAGTCTTTTGAGTAAGTGCTGAAATTTGACAAGTTAGTGGATTCTAGTTGTTTCTGAGTGCCATTTCGTGCTGTTCAGCTTGGCTAGCCATGCGTTAATACTTCGTGTCGTCACCAGTATGTACCAGTGTTAAGAAGACTGCAGAGTTTTCTTTTCATGGCATATTCTTACTTTTCCTGATTTTCCTTTCATTTGGGTACCCTAAATGCTCCTCGCCAGTTTCAGTTCCTTCTTTATTGCTATTATTTTCCAGCTGATATTCTTTTGTGTTATTGCCAAATCTCTCGTATTTCCTTCTTCCAATCATTTTCAATGTGTTGCCCTAGAGCTTCAGTTGACTGTTAATGCTTGCTTATTGGAAACTTACATTTCCGCTGCTAGTAGTTCTTCCAAATCTTGTTCAACTTGCTAATAGCTTCCAGTCCTAAAACTACTTAGAGATGTTATAAATTTGATAGCCTATTGCCATCCATCCCATGTACTTAAAAAAAAAGAGTTGTAATTTTTTATGTCTAGCACGTGAACTGTTGTGTAGAAAGGGCCATCCTTAGGTAGTTGTTACTCTTCATGTACATGATTCGGTCAATTTAAATTATGGAGCCAGCTTACAAATGCTCTTGAACGATGTACGCCTTTGACCCAACTTATGACTGTAAGGCTAAGAGAGTGTCCGCCTAACAATAGAAGAGTTTGGGATTTATTGCTCGGTAGGTCCTAGGATTTTTTATCCGTCACTTACGCTTCTTACACCCCCAGAGAAATGCTTTCTTAATGTGAAAAATGCCAAGGTGGATCTTGTCTCGACGTCTACGTTGAACTGTAGGTACTCTTGCAAGTGGCTGGATAACTCAGTTACACTACCGGAGGGACGTAAGTGTGTACCCACTCCAAAAGACGATGCGTACAGTGATTCTTAAGCAACTTTAACATTTTTGTTTAATCTTCCCAAAGTTTTACTAAGCCATTGGAGGGCGTATGTCGGAACGCTGCCTCGCAAACAAAGTTAAAAGCACATAGCCATTGCCCTGCCTCGGGAATGGGAACTCCAAGCATTCTTGTATCTTGGTCAGGAGAAATAAGTATCTGTTGGCGTTCTGTCTCCAAATTCGTTCCCGAGCCTGACTGTTCAACTATTCTCTTTCGTAGTAGTAGCACTGCTTCATCTGTTGTGTACTGAATTTGTGAAAACAAAAGTCTTCAGTTAAAGGAAAACCTTATACTGACATTACATATCACGTGGAATCCATTTTAAAGAACGTTTTCGGTTTCATAACTGAGCTGCTGCATCACTGAAAGCTGTTGCAGTATTAAAAGGGAATCAAACATATTTCCAAATACATATCTGAACATCTCAGTAGTATTGCTGTCCCATGTGCTGCTTACCCGTGGCGTGTGTTTTCTCCGTTATGTAAGCACGGCGGGAACTTGAGTAAGACTTGCAGGCACGCAGTAACACTTTTGCTGGCCAGCTCTGCAGCGTGCGGCGTTTTCGCTTTCTGCACCTCCGCAGCTGGGAGGTCGCCAGGCGCCCAGGAAACAGGAGGCGCCATTCCGCACACGTCTCGCCGCTGCCTTCCGTCCCTTTCCAGTGGCTCCGTGTGCAACTGCACATTATCACCTGGCGCGCGCATGCGTGCTCGAGCAGTTTGCGTCATTGTTCGGGAAATCTCGGGCCCTGCTAAAGTTTTCGGTCGCGCCACGAACTAGTGGCTCCTGTTGGTACTATCTCCACGTCGCATTGTCAGTAGTCCCATGTTCTGGGCACGAGCGTAGGGCAGCAGATGCAGGATCCGACATCGTCATTCTAGGCGAGATGCCAGTGAAGTTGACATTCGGAGCCTTCCTACGACATTTTAAAAACTACACGAATAATTGGGGTGAAAGAATGGAAACGGAATGGGAGACATACAGGAAGGAAATAATGACTTTCAGCGGCTCACGGCATTGCAGCAGTCTGACCGGGCCTCGAACACGGATGGACTGCTTGTCTAGAACGGTTGCTCCAACCGCTTCGGCCATCCGGTCACGTTTCCGCTAGACCCAAATTCCCAATTTCCCGTGCGTCGCACCACGACGACTCCTGCCCATTAACTTCCCACTCGCAGAGGTCTGATTACCATTGGAGTTCGGAAGTTTGTTGTACATCCGCACTGAAACTTTCTCCAAACAGCCGTCGCACTCATAGAATTATAGATATGAGCGGTGTCTTTCTGTCAGGAATTTTCAACTCCTATACCTTTCCCATCCGGTATCCTTAACATTCCTTAAACCCAAATATTCATGTACACGACTGGCCATTAAAACTGCTGCACCACGAAGATGACGTGCTACAGACGCGAAATTTAACCGACAGGAAGAAGATGCTGTGATACGCAAATGATAAGCTTTTCAGAGCATTCACACAAGGTTGGCGCCGGTGGCGACACCTACACTGTGCTGACATGAGGAAAGTTTACAACCGATTTCACATACACAAATAGCATTTGACCGGCGCTGCCTGGTGAAACGTTGTGAAGCCTCGTGTAAGGAGGAGGAATGCGTACCAACACGTTCTCGACTTTGATGAAGGTCGGTTTGTAGCCTATTGCGGTTGCTGCTTATCTGACCGTGACATTGATGCTCGCGTTGGTCGAGATCCAATGACTGATAGCAGAATATGGAATCGGTGGGCTCACGAGGGTAATTCGGAACGCCGTGCTGGATCCCAACGGCCTCGTATCACTAGCAGTCAAAATGACAGGCATCTTATCCGCATGTCTGTAACGGATCTTGCAGACACGTCTCGATCCCTGAGTCAACAGATGGGGACGTTTGCAAGACAACAACCATCTGCATGAACAGTTCGACGACGTTTGCAGCAGCATGGACAATCAGCTCGGAGACCATTGCTGCGGTTACCCTTGACGCTGCATCACAGACAGGAGCGCCTGCATGAAGCGTCGAACCTCTGCATGTGTTCATGGTTTGGGTACAATTATCTAGCGCCGCGGCATCGTTGTATACAACAGCATCATCCGCAAAAAGTCTCATGAACTCCCGACGTTATCCTCTATATCATTTTCACAGACAGGTCAGACAGCTTGTAAGGGTGCTGCAATGTAGGTCTTGCTGAGAAACAATTAAGAAAAAAATTCGATACTTTCCTCAAGTTTTCGATTTAATTAACACTGGAGTTAGTCAGTCAGGCCGTCGCGCGTTCAGATACATGCGGCCCGCCAGAGAAGATATTCCCAAACATGTTCTTCGTTAAGTTTCCTAAACCTGAAAAGAGATGAATACAGAAATTGGACATGGGATGATAGTAAGGATCCAACTCTAGCCAAAGCCTGTACACTCCCATGCACTATCATTTACGCTATGAGAACAAGTGACACTAATTGTACCTCGCGGGACACGTGAATTTGCGCGTGCAACGGCTTGATTGTGTAACTTCAGTGCTAATTGACTTAGAAACAGCAAGACGTATTAAATTTTCTTCTTAAAATTAAAAATGATTATCCAGGACAGCATACCCTGCAACACCTTAACACGATTTTCAGATTGTTTTCGACCACTCTCTACATAATGTGGAAAGTTATTAAATCGCCGCACAGACTCGATACGATTCTGACTCAATCATACCCCACCCCACCCCCGCGCCACCTCGTCACCAAAGTTGTAACGCAGTGCACGTTACGCCACACGTGCACGTCTGTTTATCGACACACCCTCGAATAAATATTCCTAAGACAGTCTGGTACGAAACTGCCCATCATTAGATGGTACGTAGTAAACACTGAAGGGCCTAAGAAACTGGTACACCTGCCTAATATCATGTAGCCCCCCCCCCCCCCCCCCCTGCCTAATATATTGTAGGGCCCCCGCGAGCACGCAGAGGTATCGCAACACGACGTGGTATGGACTGGACTAATGTCTAAAGTTGTACTGGATGGAACTGACACAATGAACCTTGCAGGGCTGTCTGTAAATCCGTAAGAAAACGAGGAGGTGGAGATCTCTGAACACACTGCAAGGCATCCCAAATATGCTGAATAATGTTGAAGTCTGGGGAGTTTAGTGGCCAGCGGAAGTGTTTAAATACAGAAGAGTGTTTTTGGAGCCACTCTGAAGCAATTCTGGATGTATGGAGTGTCGCATTGCCCTGTTGGAATTGCCCAAGTTCGTGGAAATGCACAATGGACATGAATGCATGCAGGTAATCAGACAGGATGCTTACTTAGGTGTCACGTGTTAGTCTTCTCTAGACGTATCAGTGGTCACATATGACTCCAAGTGCGCACGCGCCACACCTTTACAAAGTCTCCACCAGCTTGTACAGTCCCCTGCTGACATGCAGGGTCCATGGATTCATGAGGTTGTCTCCATACCCGTACACGTCTATCCGCTCCAAACAATTTGAAGCGAGACTCGTCCGAGCGGGGAACATGTTTCCAGTCATCAACAGTCCAGTGTCGGTGTTCACGGCTCCAGGCGAGGCGTAAAGCTATGTGTCGTGCAGTCAAGGGTACACGAGTCGGCCTTCGATGTTGTTTCGTGAATGGTTCGCACGCTGACACTTGTTGACGGTACAGCATTGAAATCTGCAGCAATTTGCGGATGGGTTGCAGTTTGTGATGTCATAAAATAAAAGTGATGTTGTTATTCAATCGATAAGTTGGAATTTGAGATTTCGCTTGCTGTTTTATCAATCACAATTGATGTAAGAATCATGAATTGACCATTGTCATAAAATATTGCATTATGAAATGTGAATAGTCTTCACTTGCAGTTTTGCGTGGCTTTAAGCAGTCACAGCTAGCGTGCTATTTATTAAGAAATTGCATTATCGTCTTTCTAATTACTTCATGATCGTAGATATGATCATACCCGGTCGTGAAGTTACTGTTGTTGTGGTCTTCAGTCCTGAGACTGATTTGATGGAGCTCTCCATGCTACTCTATCCTGTGCAAGCTTCTTCATCTCCCAGAACCCACTGCAACCCACATCCTTCTGAATCTGCTTAGTGTATTCATCTCTTGGTCTCCCTCTACGATTTTTACCCTCTACGCTGCCCTCCAGTACTAAATTGGTGATCCCTTAATGCCTCAGAACATGTCCTACCAACCGATCCCTTCTTCTGGTAAAGTTGTGCCACAAACTTCTCTTCTCCCCAATCCTATACACTACTTCCTCATTAGTTATGTGATCTACCCATCTAATCTTCAGCATTCTTCTGTAGCGCCACATTTCGAAAGCTTCTGTTCTCTTCCTGTCAAAACTATTTATCGTCCATGTTTCACTTCCATACGTGGCTACACTCCATACAAATACTTTCAGAAATGACTTCCTGACACTTAAATCTATACTCGATGTTAACAAATTTCTCTTCTTCGGAAACGCTTTTCTTGCCATTGCCAGTCTACATTTTATATCCTCTCTACTTCGACGATCATCAGTTATTTTGCCCCCCCCCCCCCCCCCCCCAAATAGCAAATCAACTTTACTGCTTTAAGTGTCCTAATCTAATTCCCTCAGCATCACCCGACTTAATTCGACTACATTCCATTATCTTTGTTTTGCTTTTGTTTATGTTCATCTTATATCCTCCTTTCAAGCACTGTCCATTCCATTCAACTGCTCTTCCAACTCCTTTGCTGTCTCTGACAGAATTACAATGTCATCGGCGAACCTCAAAGTTTTTATTTCTTCTCCCTGGATTTTAATACCTACTCCGAATTTTTCTTTTGTTTCCTTCACTGCTTGCTCAATATACAGATTGAGTAACATCGGGGATAGGCTACAACCCTGTCTCACTCCCTTACCAACCACTGTTTCCCTTTCGTGACCCTCGACTCTTATAACTGCCATCTGGTTTCTGTAGAAATAGTAAATAGCCTTTCGCTCTCTGTATTTGAGCCCTGCCACCTTCGGAATTTGAAAGAGAGTATTGCAGTCAACATTGTCAAAAGCTTTCTCTAAGTCTACAAATGCTAGAAACGTAGGTTTGTCTTTCCTTAATCTTAGGCGCAAGGTCAATATTGCCTCACGTGTTCCAGTATTTCTACGGAATCCAAACTGATCTTCTCCGAGGTCAGCTTCTACTAGTTTTTCCATTCGTCTCTAAAGAATTCGCGTTAGTATTTTGCAGCAGTGGCTTATTAAACTGATGGTTCGGTAATTTTCACATCTGTCAACACCTGCTTTCTTTGGGATAGGAATTATTATATTCTTCTTGAAGTCTGAGGGTATATCGCCTGTCTCATACATCTTGCTCACCAGATGGTAGAGTTTTGTCAGGACTGGCTCTCCCAAGGCTGTCAGTAGTTCCAATGGAATGTTGTCTACTCCGGGGGCCTTGTTTCGACTGAGGTCTTTCAGTGCTCTGTCAAACTCTACACGCATTATAGTATCTCCCATTTCGTCTTCATCTACATCCTCTTCTATTTCCATAATATTATCCTCAAGTACTTCGCCCTTGTATAGACCCTCTATATACTCCTTCCACCTTTCTACTTTCCCTTCTCTGCTTAGAACTGGGTTTCCATCTGAGCTCTTGATGTTCATACAAGTGGTTCTCTTATCTCCAAAGGTCTCTTTAATTTTCCTGTATGCAGTATCTATCTTACCCTTGTGAGATAAGCCTCTACATCCTTACATTTGTCCTCTAGCCATCCCTGCTTAGCCATTTTCCACTTCCTGTCGATGTCATTTTTGAGACGTCTGTATTCCTTTTTGCCTGCTTCGTTTACTGCATTTGTATATTTTCTCCTTTCATCAATTAAATTCAATATTTCTTCTGTTACCCAAGGATTTCTACTAGCCCTCGTCTTTTTACCTACTTGATCCTCTGCTGCCTTCACTACTTCACCCCTCAAAGCTACCCATTCTTCTTCTGCTGTATTTCTTTCCCCCATTCCTATCAATTGCTCCCTTATGCTCTCCCTGAAACTCTGTACAACCTCTGGTTCTTTTAGTTTATCCAAGTCCCATCTCCTTAAATTCTCACCTTTTTGCAGTTTCTTCAGTTTTAATCTACAGGTCATAACCAATAGATTGTGGTCAGAGTCCACATCTGACCCTGGAAATGTCTTACAACTTAAAACCTGGTTCCTAAATCTGTCTTACCATTATATAATCTATCTGAAACCTGTCAGTATCTCCAGGCTTCTTCCATGTATACAGCCTTCTTTTATGATTCTTGAACCAAGTGTTAGCTATGATTAAGTTGTGCTCTGTGCAGAATTCTACCAGGCGGCTTCCTCTTTCATTTATTCCCCCCAATCCATATTCACCTACTACGTTTCCTTCTCTCCCTTTTCCTACTACCGAATTCCAGTCACCCATGACTATTAAATTTTCGTCTCCCTTCCCTATCTGAATAATTTCTTTTATTTGATCATACATTTCATCAATTTCTTCATCATCTGCAGAGCTATTTGGCATATAAACTTGTACTACTGTAGTAGGTGTGGGCTTTGTATCTATCTTGGCCACAATAATGCGTTCACTATGCTGTTTGTAGTAGCTTACCCGCATTCCTATTTTCCTATTCATTATTAACCCTACTCCTGCATTGCCCCTATTTGATTTTGTGTTTATAACCCTGTAGTCACCTGACCAAAAGTTTTGTTCCTCTTGCCACCGAACTTCACTAATTCCCACTATATCTAAATTTCGACGCGCAAGTCGCCGAAGTGGCGTCAAATCGAAAGACTTGGACCAGGCGAACGGTCTATCCGACGGGAGGCCCTCGTCACACGACATTTCATTTACTATATCTAACTTTAACCTATCTATTTCCCTTTTAAATTTTCTAACCTACCTGCCCGATTAAGGGATCTGACATTCCACGCTCCGATCCGTAGAACGCCGGTTTTCTTTCTCCTGATAACTACATCCTCTTGAGTAGTCCCCGCCCGGAGATCCGAATGGGGGACTATTTTACCTCCGGAATATTTTACCCAAGAGGACGCCATCATCATTTAATCATACAGTAAAGCTGCATGCCCTCGGGAAAAATTACGGCCGTAGTTTCCCCTTGCTTTCAGCCGTTCGTAGTACCAGCACAGCAAGGCCGTTTTGGTTATTGTTACAAGGCCAGATCAGTCAATCATCCAGACTGTTGCCCCTGCAACTACTGTAAATGCTGCTGCCCCTCTTCAGGAACCACACGTTTGTCTGGCCTCTCAACAGATACCCCTCCGTTGTGGTTGCACCTACGGTACGGCTATCTGTATCGCTGAGGCGCGCAAGCCTCCCCACCAACGGCAAGGTCCATGGTTCAGGGGGGGAGGATAGTTACTGTTATGACAAAACAATTTCGTAAGGGACCAGAAAGTTCTTAAGGGCTCAAGAACAACTGTAACATCGCACAAAAGGAAAATTCAAAAGTAAAGCTGATGCAAGAAGACGGTAAAACAGTTTTCTTTTTGTTCGTGTAACACGCACATTCGACTGCTAATTTTGGTGTCTGTAATCTTAGCAAAATATATAATTAATATGAAAATAATACTGAGAAGATGATAGGAATGAGCACTGCTAAATGGTTCAATATTTCGAGAATAAATATTTATTATAACTAAAACATACATCATACCTTATGCTTAATACTACAATAACGGTAGATTTTTATGTCCGTTTAATGTCCATTGAGCGCTCTTTTATGTAACCATTGTCCTATTGAATCGCCCGTGCGTTGTCACGATAAGTTATAAAAGTTCTTCTTTTTACACTTCACTCAAACGTAGACGGAACACGATTTTATACATTTAGTAAAAATTAGACCAGACCGCCACAAATCTGCGTCGTTTTACTTAAGAAAAACAGTAAAAGTGTATAGCCCTCAGGGCTTCATTTGTTCTCCAGCGACCAAAATAGTGAAGTATCGCATATCGATCCGTATTCTTCTGTTAATATTGCCGCCCAAAGACAACGAATTACATTATTTAGGATATTCCACCGTCGCTATGCGACATCTTATTATACATTCACCATTCTTTATAAACAAGTATTTGCCTTCTGGCTGAAAGTATTAACTATTTGCTGTTTTAATGAAGCCAAAAATAGCGAATATCGCAACTTGTCACGTTGAACGATTGTCTTCAGTCAACGTTGGTCTCGTTATTGCTGGATCTTTTGCCGGATTCCTGATATTCGCGGTAGACTCGTGAAATGGTCGTACGGGAATACACCCATTTTCGCTTCCCACGCCCGGGTTCCCGGGTTCGATTCCCGGCGGGGTCAGGGATTTTCTGTGCCTCTTGATGACTGGGTGTTGTGTAATGTCCTAGGGTTAGTTAGGTTCAAGTAGTTCTAAGTTCTAGAGGACTGATGACCATAGATGTTAAGTCCCATAGTGCTCAGAGCCATTTGAACCATTTGAATACACCCATTTCATCACGTCCTCGGAGATGCTGTGTCCCATGGCTCGTGCGTCGAGTATAACACCACAGTCAACCTCACTTCAATCTTTGTAACGTGCCATTATAGCAGCAGTAACCGACCTAACAACTGCGCCCGACACTTGTCTTACACAAGGTGTTACAAAAAGGTACAGCCTAACTTTCAGGAAACATTCCTCACACACAAAGAAAGAAAATATGTTATGTGGACATGTGTCCGGAAACGCTTACTTTCCATGTTAGAGCTCATTTTATTACTTCTCTTCAAATCACATTAGTCATGGAATGGAAACACACAGCAACAGAACGTACCAGCATGACTTCAAACACTTTGTTACAGGAAATGTTCAAAATGTCCTCCGTTAGCGAGGATACATGCATCCACCCTCCGTCGCATGGAATCTCTGATGCGCAGATGCAGCGCTGGAGAATGGCGTATTGTATCATAGCTGTCCACAATACAAGCACGAAGAGTCTCTACATTTGGTACCAGGGTTGCGTAGGCAAGAGCTTTAAAATGCCCCCACAAATGAGTCAACAGGTTTGAGGTCAGGAGAGCGTGGAGGCCATGGAATTGGTCCGCTTCTGCCAATCCATCGGTCACCGAATCTGCTGTTGAGAAGCGTACTAACACTTCGACTGAAATGTGCAGGAGCTCCATCGTTCATGAACCACATGTTGTGTCGTACTTGTAAAGGCACATGTTCTAGCAGCACAGGTAGAGTATGCCGTATGAAATCATGGCGGTGGATCGAGGAAGTACAGTACATACTAACGAAACTAAAATGAGCTCTAAAATGGAAATAAAGCGTTTCCGGACCCATGTCCACATAACATGTTTTCTTTATTTGTGTGTGAGGAATGTTTCCTGAAAGTTTGGCCGTACCTTTTTATAACAGCCTGTATAGACGTTGCCGACCACAGCGCCTTATTCAGCCTGTTTACATATATCTGTATTTGAATACGCATGCGTATACCACTTTCTTTATCACTTCAGTGTATGTTTGTGTGTCGTAGACGCAATGTCAAATCCTTCCCATCTTCGGGTTCGCCGTTTTGTAATTGGACGTATCTGCGGAGACAAAACGTGGAAGATGGAATATGGGCTGTCGATGAAGTGTCAGATAGAAAGACCGGGCCCAGACGGCGCAGTCGCGGGCGGCTGTGTATACATTGTGTGGCGCGCCTTGTTGGTGCGTCAGGGGGGCGAGCGGCGCGCTGCTTTGTTTGCTGTCTGAATGGTGGTGGCAGCGACAGTAATCCCGGCCCGGGAACCAGGCCGCCGGCGTCGCCAGAGTCCGAGCCGCGTCGCTCGCGGTCTCGGGATCGATACCCGGGCCTGTTTCTCGGAATTGGCTGCAGCCAATGTCGAGAAGGGTTCCGCGCCAAAGCCCGGTGGGCGACGGGGTACATTGGCGGAGGCAGTCGTCCAGGAAACACCCTGCTTACTGCAGTGCTGAAGCAATTTTTTTTTTTTTTTCATCGTTGCAGTCTGGCTCTAAGCAGATTGAATTCATCCTTGGATCATCTCGTGAGCGACAGTAAAATTCACTGTATACTGTAAGATCCTTTATTAGTACTTGCGCTGTTGCCAGCTTTCAGTCGCAAAGTGCAAACGGCAACCGCAAACAGTAGCTAATGCCACACTGGGCAATTTTCTCCGTCGAAGTTAAACGATTTTCGTTGCGTCAAAAACAGAACTAACTGATCGACATGGAAGGTGCCATAGCAGGCCGAAATTGTCACTGCGTGACGTTTCCGCACGTGACTATCGCTTTGGAACTGGTCAAGGCCAGTTTTTCTCGCTCCAGTTTTCGTTAGCATCCCTACCACATAGGGCCGTTTTTATCGCCAATCACACTACGATTAATAGTGTAGTAATTGACCCCAATGGATCGTTTGGATAAGGAACTAATAATTACTGAGATTTTTCTTCTGCACCAAACCAGTCGAAGTGCCTCATTCGTTAGCACGCTGGATTCACATTCGGGAGGACGACGGTTCAAACCCGCGTCCGGCCGTCCTAACTTGGGTTTTCCGTGATTTCTCTAAATCGCTTAAATCAAATGCCGGGATGGTTCCTTTGAAAGGTCACGACCGAGTTCCTTACCTAATCCGATGGGACCGATGACCTCGCTCTTGGGTCCCTTACCCCAAACCAGTCAACCATCTTCATCAAAATAATCACGTAACTTAATTTCTTTTGTAAGTTATATGACTTTTGAGGCATCAAGGGATCACAAATTTAGCATTGGAGGGCAGTGTGGAGGGTAAAAATCGTAGAGGAGACCGAGAGATGAGTACACTAAGCAGATTCAGAAGGATGTAGGTTGCAGTAGGTACTGGGAGATGAAGAAGCTTGCACAGGATAGAGTAGCATGGAGAGCTGCATCAAACCAGTCTCAGGACTGAAGACCACAACAACAACAACATGACTACAATGAGTTAAAAGATACCACAAACTTACGCTAATAGAGGATTACTCCAGATAATCACTAATTTTTTTTGATAGGTACACATTTTTCTTCAGTTGTACGGTGTCCATAATTTTTGTAATGGAAAAGATAGCTTTTCTTCAGAGAAGAAATTTATTAACATAGAATGTAGATTTTCTAGGAAGTCCTTTCTACACGGATTTGTCTGGAATGCAGCCTTGTATAAAAGTGAAACACGGACAATAAACTAGTCAGACAAGAAGAGACTGGAATCTCACGATTCGATGGGTAGATCGCGTAACTAATGAGGTACTGAATAGATAGGGGGGGGGGGGAAAACTTTATAACACAGGTGGAGGTGGACTAAAAAAAAAGGCGTAGGTTGACACATTCTGAGACATTAATGCATTAATCAGTTTTTTATTATACAAAGGGGGGGTGGGAGAGAGGGGGGGGGGGGAGTTGTAGGGGTTACAAATGTAGAGGAGACCAAGCAGGCGACGATCATAAGCTCATAAGCGCTACTACTACAACAGGTAACTTTTGTATACATGTGCAATGTGATGTTTCAGGATATATCGTGAATGTAATGTAATTTCCGAAATGCGTAGTATTGGAATAACAAAGTCAGCTTGCATCCAGTCAGTGACCTTTCCCTCAGCGACCTATCCAGCATTTTGCAGGCTGCGCGTACACTATATGATCAAAAGTATCCGGATACCTGGCTGAAAATGAAAAGTTCATGGCGCCCTCCATCGATAATGTTGGACTTCAGTATGATGTTGGCCCACCCTTGATGACAGCTTCCACTCTCGCAGGCATACGTTCAATCAGAGGCTGGAAGGTTTCTTGGGGAATGGCACCCCATTCTTCACGGAGTGCTGCACTGAAGAGTGGTATCTATCGTCACTCCACACATCGTTTTTCCGCTGTTCAATCGTCCAATGTTGACGCTCCTTACACCAAACAAGGCGTCGTTTGGAATTTACCGGCGTGATTTGTGGCTTGTGAGCAGCCGCTCGACCATAAAATCCAAGTTTCTCACCTCCCGCCCAACTGTCATGGTACTTGCAGTGGATCGTGATGCAATTTGGAATTCCTGTGTGACGGTCTGGATAGATGTCTGACTATTACACATCATGACTCTCTTCAACTTTTGGGGGTCTCTGTCAGTCAACAGAAGACGTCGTCATTCTGGGAGACACAGTTGAAACACAAGTATGCGTCGGTCCTTGGGGACCATGTCCACCCCTACATGTAGTTTCCTCTTCCGCGCCGGCCGGAGTGGCCGAGCGGTTCTAGACGCTTTAGTCTGGAACCGCACGGCTGTTATGGTCGCAGGTTCGAATCCTGCCTCTGGCATAGATGTGTGTGATGTCCTTACGTTAGTTAGGTTTAAGTAGTTCCAAGTTCTAGAGGACTGATTACCTCAGCTGTTAAGTCCCATAGTGCTTAGAGCCGTTTGAACCATTTGAACTAATTTCGATGTCCGTGAGTTCCCTCAGAGCGCACCATTCCGCTCTCTCACGATGTCTAATGACAACTGAGGTCGCTGATATGTAGACCTGGCAGTAGTTGGCAGTACAATGCACCTAAAATGAAAAAGTATGTTTTTAGGGGTGTCCGGATACATTTGTTCACATAATGCATTTATCTTGCAATGGACTCACAAGCTGCGTTGTTAGAAATTAATTTACAATTTGAAGACCTATAGGATTTTATCCCAAACGACCTAGAACAGTTGCTTCTACTTCAGATGTCACAAAGTGACTATTAGTTTGACGATGATCAGCTATATTGCTCCAATCCCAATGAGTCGCCTTTGAACAGTCCGTAGCACTCTGTTGTCCCATTGTCAAACGTTTCTTAGTGCTACCACGCTTTGCTGCACACTTCAGTTTCATCGCCGTCTAAAACGGTCCTGTTTTCATCATTATATGACGTATCGCTTGCAGTGTCTTAGTGCGCACTTTCATACGAATCTCTAAAATAGTGATTCACAACCTTGTGTACCTGGTGCCCCCATTTGCAAACCCCAGAACATTCATGCCCTGTGATTTATTATTATTATTATTTTGCTTCTTTCGAAATAAGCTGCACTCTAAACTTCAGAAAAAGAGGGTTATCAAATGTAGGGTAGAAAAAACAAAAGTGTTTCAGAGGACTTGGCAAACGAAATAGAAATGTTGTTAAGTCCTACGTAACAACATAATGTTATTGTTTTCAGTTGAACTACACTTTTCGTATTTAAAATTTTTTATGTGATGAAACTCATAAGAAAAATTCAGAAAATCGAGAAGATGGCTGAAATTGCTTTTCATTGAGTAGCAACTGAATATTTGGTTTCAAACTAGTTGATGCACATTTATGGTCACTCTCCAAGTTTGGATAATTGGAGTGTTTTGTTTTCATGATGGATACCATCGAAAATCCGGTCCCACCTGATAAATAGGAACCAAACTGACCCAAAATTCTTTCAGCGCCATTTGTTGAAACTTTTACAACTCGTACCACATTTCTGTTCATTCTCTCCATACTTAATATCTTACTCATTATACAATCTTCTTTTAGCAGACACTTTCATTCAGCGTACAAACCAATAAAAAAACTATATACTTCCACAGAGTACAACAGGCGTAGTACTGAGATAAGAAATCAGAGAGGAGACTGAAGATTACGTTGTGTCAGCAATAGCTCGGTGACGCGCGAGGCAAAGCTCATTGCTATCAACTCTGCAGAAAATCTCTTACCAACTGTAATCTATACATGGCGCGTGTCTGTGTGTGTGCGGAATGACACACTTTCCTTCATGACCACCCACTGCAACCCCCTCGCAGTTTTGGTGGTAGATACCTTTGGTCTCTTTCTGTTAGTAAGGGAGTTTGGTGGCGGGTAGTGGAAGTTGGTGAGTGTGGGTGGCAAATACTTCTCACACACAGCGCTTATGAATGGCGTCAAAAATGTTTTGAGTGGCATTTCATGTGTTAGTGAGGGACAGAGGTGTATTCGGAATTTTCTAGAAAGTATGTTTTGAAGCGTTTTCTTCCAGAAAGAAGAACAAGATAGATGTGGCTGAAAATTCCAGTAACATCAATAGCTACGAGATTAAATTCTCTCGAAGTTTCTTCAGTTTCCGGAATTGAATGTACCTGAATGGTGTAGAATATCGAAATCCAATACATCAAATTTTCGTCAGTCACGTTTTAACATCGATGAGGTGATGATAAAAAAGAAAAATATCGAAAACAGATGAACCGTGCGATATATTCCGATGCGGGAAAAGTTTGGTACTGTATCTTGTGAGAACACAGTTTTTTGACTTGCCTGACCCCATGTTCCTGCATTCTTTTGAGCCGTCTGCGCCCCGCTCCCCCTGTAATGTCTAACGTCGCCTCATAATGTCCAACCCCCGCGGAGGGGTGCGTCCCCCAGGTGGGGACTACTACTCTAAAATCACTTTATTAAAAAAAAAGCTTCATAGGGATCAATGATGTTGTCACTAACTGAGCTCATGGAACAAAGATTCGTATAAACTCGAAATACTGTCTCAATTTCATAAACGTATTAGTAGTGCCATGTAACGCTACGGCTGTGGAACAAAACACACACAAAAAAAGTTTCGCATCACCCCGGTTTCCAGAACTCCTGAAAATTGACGTTGACTCTGCATATTGTATCACAGACACAGTCCCTTTCACTGTTCAGAGCTGTCACTAAACCCGCCCGAAGATGAAAACAACCATGCAAGAGCAGCGCCTGTTAGACGGAGGGGGTCCGACAGCCGATCAGTTCCAGTCATTCCATCTAGACGGCCTGTACCGCGGTTCGATGGCGTCCGCATTTTTACTTTGTGCCAGGAAAGGTTCTCAACAAAGGAAGTGTCTAGGCGTCTCGGAGTGAAACAAAGCGATGTTGTTCGGACATGGAGGAGATTCAGAGAGAGAGAGAGAGAGAGAGAGAGAGAGAGAGAGAGAGAGAGAGAGAGAGAGAGAGAGAGAGAGAGACAGGAACTGCCGATGACATGCCTCATTCAGGCCACCCAAGGGCTACTACTGCAGTGACCGCTACCTCGGATTATGGCTCGGAGGGATTCTGACAACAACGCCACTGTGTTGAATAAAGCTTTTCGTGCAGGCACAGGTCGTCGTGTTAAGACTCAAACTGTGCGCAATAGGCTACATGACGCGCAACTTGACTCCCGACGTCCATGGCGACGTCAATTTTTGCAACCATGACACCATGCAGCGCAGTACAGATGGGCCGAACAACATGCCGAATGGACCACTCAGGATTGACATCAGGTCCTCTTCACCGATGAGTGTCGCATATGCCTTCAATCAGACAATCGTCGGAGACTTGTTTGGAGACAACCCGGTCAGACTGAACACCTTAGACAGACTGTCCAGCGAGTGCAGCATCCGAACGATAGTGCAACCACATCGGCAGCATTTGGCGAGGCATTCGTCTTCAAGGACGACAATCCGCGCACCGATCGTGCACATCTTGTGAATGACTTCCTCCAAGACAATGATATTTCTCGACTAGAGTGGCCAGCATGTTTTCCATACATGAACCCTATAGAACATGCCCGGGACAGATTAAAAAGGGCTGTTTATGGACGACGTGACGCACCAACCACTCTGAGGGATCTACGCCGAATCGCCGTTGAGGACTGGGACAATGTGTACCAACAGTGCGTTGATGCACTTGCGGATAGTATGCCACGACGAATACAGGTATACATCAATGCAAGAAGACGTACTACTGGGTTTTAGAGGTACTGGCGTGTACAGTAGTCTGAACCACCACCTCTGAATGTCTCGCTGTATGGTGGTACAACATGCAATGTGTGGTTTTCATGAGCAATAAAAAGGGCGGAAATTTTATGTTGATCTCTCTTACAATTTTCTGGATGGGTTCCCGAACTCTCCTAACCGAGATGATTCAAAACTTTTTTTTTATGTGTGTATAACAAAAGCAGCGAGCTACACGCGAGTGGTATGTTGCGTCAAGAGCACTGTGAGGATGTGCCCGTCGTTGTGCTGCAATACACGGAGCTGCTACGATGGCTGTACCAAAGAGTGCACGCGAATGGATTAAGATGGTCAACTCGTTATGTGTTAATTGGAGGCAGTAGAGCAGTTTTAGGCGGGGATGAGGGTGGTTGAATCCTCACGCCGTTGTCGGGCTTGGGCCAGGCTGCGACAGAGTTCAGTTTCGGTTCATTGGCGCCGGTGCGCTGTTTCGACGGATCACCGGCTGCTGTGGTGAGCCTGCAAAGTAGGTCGTGCCGCAATGTACGCGCGAGTTAGGACCTGGCAGAGGCCCCGCCATTTAGGCGCCACGCCGAGCTGCGGGTAGCTCATAAAATGCGCGTATTTCTCCTCGCCGCGCCAGCTTGCGAAGTTTTGATGCCTGCGCACAAAGGAGGCAGAAAGAAACGAAGAAAACGAGAAGCTTCGGCAAACGCTGCAGTCAGACTGCGTATTTAGTCTGCCAGTCAGCAAGACAGCGTCGCAAGTTGCGGCACGTTTCCGAGCTTAACTGAGCTAGGTAGTGCGGAGCAAGAGATGGGTTCCGCGTTCAAGACGACTGCGGTTCAAATACCCGTCCAGCCATCCACATTTAGATTTCCCTTGGTTTCTATTAGGTTTCTTAACGCAAACGCAAAGATTGGTCCTTTGAAAGGACGAGGCCGATCTCCTTTCCCTATCCGAGGTTGTTCTACATCTCTAAACGCCTCGTCGTCGACCGGACGCTAAACCGTAATATTCCTTCCCTCACTGAACTTGAAATTACTAACATTGTAGCAGAAGCATGATCTGGGACGAACGGAAAGTTCAGCGTCCCATAGAGTTTAACCTAGTTATAAAGAGAGTAGAGGAAACAAGGGATTCGGGAGGAAGTGAGTTGTGGGAGTATTAAATAAGAGGATTCGTGATAAGTGACTAGGAAACTGCGGAGGATATTGCATTGTCTCTTTAATCTATCATGATCTCTTGTAAACCTGAAGGACAATCAGATGAAAACAAAACAGTCTGACAGAAATTGTTCATTATTTTAATTTTCCATAACTATTAATACATTTATCCCACTGAGAGACAAGACGGACAGTGCCATCATGGAAAAATGTTTGCGGTTGCCTACGGATTCTTCATTGTAGCCAAGCGTGCACCTGTTCGTCCGTAGCAAATCGACGTCCACGAGTTTCTTTCTTCAACGCTCCAGAAATATGCAAATCGTATTGGGGGGAGGAAGGGGGGGGAATAGACTGTTTGGAGGATGTGCAAGGGCTTACCGGTGAAACTATTGCAGTGTATTTGAAACAACTTTGGCAGAATGTTGGCGCGCGTTGTCCTGTTGTAGAATAAGGGCGTTTGGACTTGATGGAGGGCATCGGGTTTTGCAAAGAGCCTAGGCACTACTGTGCATTAATTTTGGCGCCGAGTTCCAGGAAGTCATTGAGGAGCGGGTTGATGGACGGCATCATTGTTGCAGGATAATGCCCGCCCACATGTCGCCAAGGTTGTTTAGACTGTACCATAGAAGCTTCGCTGGGAAGCACTTACACTGTGGAGGCAGTGTCCCGATCTCTCCCAAAGTTATTCCGCTGTTTTTGGAGTCCTGAAGAACGACATTCGTGGCGTCGATGTCCTTCTTACTAAGAGGTGCAGGCTTTCTTACAATCTTTGTTCCGTTTGCAACAGGAAACATTTTTTCTTGAAGATACTGACAGTCTTGTCTCGCGATGGGATAAATATGTTAATAGTTAGGGCGATTACCTTTCTGTCTCATTTTCATTTGACTGTCCCTTATAGCAGGGCTTCCCAACCTTTCAGGCTGCCGGACCCCTTCTTCATTCGAAAATCCATAGCGGATCCCTTGTCAGTCACGAGCACAGTAACTTTAAATTTCAGAGCGAAACCCATGGGAACTGAAAGTTTCTTAATGGAAGTGCCATGTTCCCAATATATTTCAATCCTAAATTATTGTTATTTTGAAAAGTATCATTCTTTGTAAATGTTGTACATAAAACAAAAGAAAAGAAAACTAAAAACATGAAAACGAAAATTGTAAGATGTACAACCTGTTTTAAACATCAGGTAACAAGTCTACTTACTATTGGATTTACTTCCTTTGTTCAACACACTATAGCCTGATTAAAATTACGTGGTAATTGACATTTCACAGGGTGGAGCTGTCTTCCTCCAAGAGCAATCAACGTCAAGTCCAAACTGTTCGCTGTTGACAAGCTGGTCTGTTCACTTCCACTAATTGGCGACTGTTGTGTAAGGAGCATGCATATTTCGTAACAGTCGTGTGTGTGTGTGTGTGTGTGTGTGTGTGTGTGTGTGTGTGTGTGTGTGTGTGTGTGTGTGTGTTTCGTGAAATCCGAAGAAAAATGTTCAAATGTATGTAATGCCTTCCTTTGGTCGTCCTCCCTCCTCATTCATTTGAACTGGAAACTTCCCTTGTTGTGAAGGCGATGGAGAAACTGCACCCTTCTTCAATGATCCTGACTTCAGCCACCGATCCATGTTAGAAGTAGTAAACTGCTCAAAAATCGACTTATGAAATAGGTAGAGCACTGACAAGGCATGTTTAACATTTAATGATGCCTGGCGCCGCATACGTGCCAGCGAGTGCTGTGATAGGTCGACAAAGCTCGCTCCGCGCATGCGTAAAAAGTTTTAGCGCATCTAGCGCCGTGAGCCGGCGCACAAACGACCCCCGTATTGTTGCTAAATAGTCGATCAGAGAAGCCGCATTCTCCAGCACTAAACTGCGTATACGTTCTCACTTAGGAACCCCAAAGGCTGCTTGGGGATACGACTGGAAGTAAAAGTACACATGTTTTTCACACGAAAAAAAAACCTGATGAATTTGATTTTCACATATTTATTCAATAATTTTACTCATTATTTTACACGATTTGGTGAAAGGTGGCCGCGGACCCCCTAGAAAGAGCTGTATACTCTATATCTGGGGTGTCATATTGTCAGAAGGGAGTACACGTTCCCGGTTTGCTGCAGGCACGGTTCTGCTGCGGATAACATGTGCACCACAGTGCGAGCCAGATGGATCGGCAATTGGAAATACACTCTATGTTTAAGTGCGCAAGGCATAGGATGGCTACAGAACCACGGTGAAATTCCCGCGGTCTGTGGACCAATTGCAGAGTCGCGAACAGTCGTAGCGATGTGGTGCAACAATTTGACCCAGCCAACACAGACATGGGTGATACTGATCCGCCATGTGGTCCAAATCTAGCACCGTACGGGTTCCAACTTTTTTTACGGCCAGCTGAATGAACAGCTGGTGGAGGCTCTGTGGAGTGTGTGCAATTCTAATGATATGGGACACCTGATACGTCTAGATACGACTCTGACATGACAGCTGACACGTAAGTATCCTGCCCGATCATGTGCATCCATTCATGTCCATTCCGACGGAATTGCACAGTTCCAGGAGGACAGTGCGACACCCAAAAAAAAAAAAAAAGGTTCAAATAGCTCTGAGCACTATGGGACTTAACATCTGTGGTCTAGAACTTAGAACTACTTAAACATAACTAACCTAAGGACATCACACACATCCATGCCAGAGGCAGGATTCGAACCTGCGACCGTAGCGGTCGCGCGGTTCCAGACGTTAGCGCCTAGAACCGCTCGGCCACCCCGGCCGGCTTTGCACACTTTCACTGGCCATGAAACTCCCCAGACATGAACATTATTAAGAGTATATGGGATGCCTTGCAACGTGCTGTTCAGAAGACATCTCTGCTCCGTTTTACTCTTACGGATTTATGGACAACCGTGCAGGATTTATGGTGTCATTTCCCTCTAGCACTACTTGAAACATTAGTCAAGTCCGTGCCACATCGTGTTGCGGCACTTCTGCGTGCTCGCCGGGCCCCTACACGATACAAGGCAGGTGTAGCAGTTTCTTTGGATTTTCAGTGTATAACACAAGCGTTAAGAGGCGGCGCACCGTGTGCGCGTGTCGTATCGTCGCCAGCGAAGGCCGACTGCCGGCGAGCCTGCGGCCTCGCCAGCGGTCGCCGATTCCGGGCCGTATCCTTGACGGCAAGCCGCGCGCGTGCAGCCAAAACACAGCCAAGCCGCGGCGACCGGCGGGGCCTTCGGTTGTCCCCACTCCGGCTGCATACTAACAGCCTCGAGTTTCCCGAATGCTAGCACACAGGCAGCGCGCGACCGCCTGCAGATCACTGACATGGCTGAAAATACTTCTCCCAACACCTCAGCAGCACCTCGTATCGCCAGCGACAGCCAAGTACTGTTGGGGTATCAAACTTGGCACCTTTCGTAAAACTCTTTGGGTATGTCGGAGCGTCGCCACGATCCGAGGACCAGCGATATGACATCTGCCACAGGTGATCTTCATCAGGCTGGTGCACACTATCTGATGAACAGCAACCGGATACCAATGAGTTGGCGTCAATATGGGGTGCCACCACCTTCCGCCTTTAAGACGGCTCGAGCTCTGCTGGAGACCATTTCAGTGAAGTACCTGAATTTCTATGGAGGAATAGTAGCCTGTTCTCCTTCAAGAATCCAAAACAGAGAAACTAATGGTTTATTTTATTTATTCTTCATAGTTGCAGCCTACTATCTGAAAAGCTAAAATACGACAAATCACATTTCCTTGGAGAGTAATAAATTGTGTATCAAACGCTCCATTCTCTTTCCTTCCACTTTCGTAAGACTTTCTTGACAATTTGGGGTACAGTACCGCCTTGGCTCCGGCCCCTGACCTGCCTGCTCCGTGATCTTTGTCAGTTTCTCAAGGATGGTCCTCCTTCTCTTGTTTATCGTCGGACATTTGCTGCTCGATGCGCACAGATGAAGTATGCCGCATTTATTTACACTGATGGCTCAAAAACATCGTTTGGTGTAGGGAGTGCCTATATTGTTGGCGACACCCCAAATCGATTTCGGCTTCCCGACCAGTGTTCGGTTTTTACTGTGCAGCTGTACGCTATTCTCCAGGCTGTCCAATGCATCGTCGCCATCAGCGGATACAGTGCGTTATCTGCTCGGATTCGCTCAGCTCTCTTCAGTCTCCAAGCTCTCTACCCTGTCTACCCTCTGGCCCACCGGACTCAGGACTGCCTCCACTTGCTCGGCGTCTCGGTGGCGTTCCTCTGGATCCCAGGACACGTTGGTATCTATGGAAATGAGGCGGTCGATATAGCGGCCAAGGCTGCAGTCTCTCTTCTTCAGCCAGCTATTCGCATGATTCCCTTCGCCGATCTGCGGAGTGTTTTATGTCGTCGTGTTGCTCTTTTATGGCACTCACATTGGTCGACACTTCCCAATAATAAATTGCGGGACGTGAAAGCTCTTCCCTGTGATTGGACCTCTTCCTCCCGAACGCGTCGTCGGGAGGAGGTAATTTTAACTAGACTCCGGATAGCCATCGACATCTTTTAAGTGGCGATCCTCCCCCCACTCTGTCCCCACTGCTCAACTGTGGATGGTGAGACACCTTTTACTTGGGTGCCCCTATTTAACTCGGTTACGCGCCCGTCTACAGCTGTCGCCTGATATATCTTCCATTTTAGCAGATGACACGCGCTCAGTCGGTCGCGTTCTCGAGTTTATTAGTGCCAGTGAGCTGACGTTAGTCATTTGAAGCTCTTTTTGGGGACAAACAACCCCCCTTCTATAGTGATTTTTTAAGCTTTCCTTCTGTTTTTAGTTTCCCCACTTTTTGAGTTTCGCTCTCATTGTTGCTGTTTTCCAGTTTCGTTTTTTTTTCCTTTTCCTAAGTCACAGACCGGGCGCTAATAACCGTAGCAGTTTTGCGCCCTAAACCCGTAACAAAAAAACTTAACGTTAAAAAATACAATTACTTCTCCTGCAACAAAACTACAATAAAACACTTGACCAATTACCCAGCTACTAATACTACTACAAGCACTAAAGAATTTACCTGTTTGTTCTACTATGTTGGTGCATTTAACTTGTAGATGGTTGTTTCCGCTACTGGATCCACCCTCATACTACTGGATTCCTTGGGTGTCGGGCAGCACGTCGGCAGCGTTTCCACTACAACAAGCTATTCCACCCATCACTCCTACGTCTTAAAGTCCACACTTGCACGATCACTTGCACCAACGCAATGTAGATTCTTGGGACTGTGTCTCATTCGGTGGCCCTGACCTCAGTTATCGTCTCTGCATCTCCAAGGCGTGTTGTCTAGCCTGGATGCCAACAAGCTGACTTACGGTGAATGCGTCATGAAGACTTCCTTGGCCTTCCTGGGTACTGCTGCCACAGTATCGTGGAGTGGGACACTTGAATCTACAGGGAAATAGGCGTTCGGTCTCATCCCAAAGGTGTTGCGTTGGCTTCAGGCTGTGACTTTGAGCAGGCCAGTCCATTTCAGGAACGTTGCTGCCCGCAAACCATTGCTACACAGACACTACTTTATGACAGATTGCATTTTCGAGTCGATACAAACGTCATCGCCTCCAGGACTGTTCCTCTACTGTACGTATAACACTGTGCTGTAAAATGTGTTCCTGTTCTCCACATTTAGCGTTTTCTTAAGCGCAATAAAGGGACTATACCGTAACCACAAGAGACCCGTCCATACCATAACACGATCTCCATTGTATGTCGCTGTTGGCACTACACATGATGGCAGTTACGTTCTCCAGGAAATCTTCAAACCCATACCTTCGCATCGGAATGGCACAGGTATCACGTCATTAATCACTCCAAATCACTCTTCTCCAGTCAGTCACTGCGCAGTACTCTTTGCACCGCGTTAAGTTCCGTTTAGCATTGACTACAGAAATCCGTCGCTTCTAAGGAGCTGCTCAACCACTGTACACTTCTTTTTAACTCCTTCCGCACAGTCATACTGCTTACTGGTCTGGTGGTAGCGCTTAGTAATTTACGAATGATTCCTTCCGCTGGTTTCATGATTTCCGTCTGCCCATGAGGCCTGCCCGTTCGTAGGTTGGCTGTGGGTGTTCTTCCGCACTCACATCACAAACAGTCGACCTGGGCAGCTTTAGAAGAGTTGAAATGTCCCTCACGGATTTTTTTAAACAGGTGACATCCAGTGACCAGTCTCTGTCCGAAGTCACTGGTCTCTCCTGACCAACTCATTCTGCTGTTTCAGCTTCTCTAGTGACAGCAGCGCACGGCCAGCTTCCTTTCATATTAGCGGGTCCCGCTCTCGTGACATCTTGTGGTCAATTCCGCATTAAGAGGGGGTGTAAGGTCCAGTGGCTCGTTCAAGTTTTACAAGACGTGATAAAACGATACGGACAGGTTCTGAGCTGGAAATAAGTACTCATCTTCATAAACTGAAAATTACTCCACTGTATAAACACTTTATTAGGAAAGATAATTTGTCTGTTCACGTAAGAGAACTGCGCAGGAAATACACTATACCTCCACCGGTATCTGTAAACAGAACAGCGAGCAACGCTTATGGCGGGGGAAGTTGCCTTTCCTGGAAGAAAACTACAGTTGCTGTACAGAATGTCTTAAGAATCAATTTCCCCTCTATCAGTCTAAAATAGGGTGCAGAGATTTACGTAGATTCTGCCCATATGCGTTCCGTGTGTTAGTATTATTAGCGACTCACATCTGCATTCCATGCTGTGTTAACAGGGTTTACGGAAAATAAATACTACGTCGCCGGTAATTCACAATGTGCACTGTAGAAGGTCGATATAACTTCCTCAAACACTTGCTTCTTGTGTCGTAGTGGGGTAGATGCCACACATCTCTTCCCACCCCCTGCCGGTTCACACTGCTACACCCTCGGAAATTTGAAGTGAGAAACATTTTCTCCAAAGGCAGCTGTTTTCGAGTTGTTCAAGAAAAACGCACCTTCACCCCCCAACCCAAGGCTGGAATCCTATCGGTCAGCTTTCTTTGTATGTTGTTCATGGCACTCCTTCCTACCACTGTACGAAAGTTTGGGACTACTCCAATTTTCCCCCTAATTTTCCTTCATTGACTGGACTAGTTTAGTCTGTTCTGTACCAGTTTTTAAGTTGCGAATTACTATTGTAAATGCAACTGAAAAGAAAATTTCAGGTTTTGGTCTGAAATGGGCTAAGGCGGCAGACCTGCAAACAAGAGCCGTCTTACTCATGTACAGAAGCGAGTAGGGAAAATTGTTTTCACTGTGCATTTTAATCTTCGTGGAGCATTTTGACAAATAGACCAGTTGTCAGACTGTGAAATTTGAAGTGGCAGTGCTGCGTAAGTGATTGGTCTAAGACGCACATATCCTGCCTGATGGCGTTTTAGATGTGCTTATTAGCACCAACAAGAGCCTCTGTCTCATGATATGTAAGGATGTCCTACACGTATATACGCCCACCATGACCTACCTAAACGGTGCACCATTAGCAGGCAGTGTTCTCTGCTGGTCCCACGCCTTGCCAGTCCAGGCTAACTGCAATTCTTCGAACGTCTAGTGGCGATGTTATACTTTTCTCATTCTGAAATGGCAAATGGCTTGCTGCATTATAGATAGTCTCCGTTGTTACTGTCTTTCTTGCCAGTCAAGTGCTTCTCGACTGTCACGCCAAAGCCATTACAAAATCTGACAATGTTCCTGTCAGATTGAAACAGGATTGATCTCTCTCTCCCCCTCCCCCCCCCCCCCCCCCCTCTCTCTCTCTCTCTCTCTCTCTCTCTCTCTCTCTCTCTCTCTCTCTCTCTCTCTCACACACACACACACACACACACACACACACACACACACACACACATTCTCTGCGCCACAGCTGCTGGTGCTTAAGTGTCCATGTAAATCAGTCTTGGACATTGCGTTCGTCGAATATCTTCAGGTGATGAATTCTTGGTATCATCTTGAGTGCTTCGCCAGACACTGGAACAATCTCAACCACATATAGTTCTATATCTAACTAAATGATACAATAGCATTAGGTCCAAGAGGCAATGTGGTATAAAAATGAAAAACCATTTGGATGTGATCCATCTACTCATAGTACGTGTACGTAAACAACCGACCAGCTAAAGCTGGTATTGAAGTATTCGAAAAACTGGCCTATTATAGAGTTACGGGTTTCTGAAACTGAATTATTCGCCAAATCCCTCCACAAGGTCCCAGTCGCTTGGTATATGATGTTTATGATCGATGAATGTTACAGATATTGAAAAGTAGAACACTTTCTGGACATCAGCTAGAATGATGATTTATGTATATCGTACTATATCTGCGTAGGGGAAAATTACATTGAGAGCACCGCTGCTGTCTTTTTTTTCTTTTGTTATTTTCTTTTCTTTTCTTTGTTTTACTGCAGCCGCAGCGGAACTGGCAGAGCCTTAAAATGCTTGCAAGCGAAGCACGTAGTACCTGACCTTTGAAATACTTGTTTTGTTCACGTTGTGTTAACTTGCTACGGACGGGACGTCTGTGCAGACAGATACTGACGGATGAGCTATTATCTCAAAACAAACCGTTTGTTGTTACCGTGTGATAACAGCCAGCTTTTGTGTGCACCTGCCATCTAAAGCGGGTCAGAATCTAACAAAGTCAGTGTGACATGTGACGATGTGTGTTACTCCAGGGAGCCAATCTCGAAACTGTTGTCCGTATTTATTTGTTTGATGTTTTGGTCCAGCTGAGGAAGAAAGTCCCGCCCGAGCTTAAAGGTCAGACGGCGCATCTGTTTGGTTAATACTGATAGCCTGAGCTTACTCTCTTTGCGTACGTGCCTTTACTTTAGGATCTCCTACGCTAAGAATCTTGCGACTGTCTTGACCCCATTCTGTCTTCGTCTTCATGTACTTGTTACAACCATAATTGTCGATAGTTCGGGATGTTGGTGCATTAACTGACCTACTCCCTCTGAACAACATAATGGTCGTCGTGATGGATGGTTTATTGTTGTTTCGAGGATTTGAATTTAGTGCAGTGGAACCAAAGTATGTGTAGATCAGGTATACTGTTTATTTAACTTATGCTTTTAGTAAAACAGTTAAAATGTCCAAAACTTTTAAATACGTAGAGTGATTGTTACTACTGAAGACTTGGCTGACACAGTACAATTTGATGGAAAATGTCCCTATTTACATAAGCAGGCAGCAGGTTTTATCGAGACCTTTCATTCTGGATCAGAAAGACCATATAGTTCCATTTCGAAAAAAGAGTTTTATGCCTCCATTTCGTTAGTTACTAAGGTTAAGAAAGAAGAGCTGGTCGTTAATGTATCAACCAGTTGTGACTGTTCAACAGTGAAAGTAGATTATCAAATCTGTAGTGCATGTAAAGTCCACCACAAGACCACGGAGCACATCTGTTTGAACCTCCATCGCTCTGTGTTCAAACGGAGGATGACAAAACTATGATTTAAATAGCGCGAAAACCTCCGCGTCCTAAAATTCCATTTTGAGGCTAGTGTTTGCTACGTTTTTCCACAACAGTTGCGTTTGAGCAGCATAGCTACATCTCCATCTCTGCTTTACAAGCCATCTTACGGTGTTTGACGGAGGGTACTTCACGTATCTGTATGAACTCCCTCCACTTCCCACCCACCAGCAATTTCCTATTCCTGTCGCGAATGGTGAACGATACAATTGAATGCTGTTAATTGTTGTAAGAAAAAGAAACACCTACAGCAGTCCTAATGATGTCATTTATTGTGTAGCTACCAGTTCAGGTGCTTTTCAATGCACCATCTTCAGGCCTTAGTTTCTGCCGAAGTGGCTATCACGATCCATGCATACGATGCGTCAGTGGCTAAGATAACTTGTTAAAGCAGAGTACCTGTGTGACGTCTGTCCAACCATCAACTGTCAACTGACTGGTTTCTCCAGTCTGAAGCGCCGATACTGGTAGCTACACAATAAATGACATCTTAAGGACGGCTGTAGATGTAGTCCTCCAGACCGCCACTCAAAAGGATGGACGTACGAAAACTGAATGTTGTTAAGTACTCTTGTGATCAACATTCTGTCTAATTTTACGTGGGTGGTCTTATAGTGAGGTTTACATAGGAGGCTGACTCTTCTTGGGAATGCGCACTGCCACAATTTTAACAATAACCACACCGTGATGCACAACAAGCCTCTTTTAGCGTCCGCCACTGGAACTGGATGAAATCTCTGTAATGCTTCCGCGAACCCGTGACGAAACTGCTACTCGTCTTTGTACCTTCTTCATTTCCTCTATCACCCCTGTGTTACAAAGGGCCAAGACTGAGCAGTGATATTCACGTATCTGTGGGTGAAAGTTCTGTACGCTACCTCCTCCATGGATGGAATGCACTTGGTAAGAATTGTTTCAGTGAACCTCATCCTATCACCTGCCTTTCGTACGATGAGTTTTGTTGTAATTCCATTTTAAGTGGCTCAGTACGAATATTCCAAAAATTTTTGTGGGTGTGGCTGCTTGCTGTGATGGTTTGGCACTTGTGTAATCATTCAGTAACGGGTTTTCGGCCTATTTATACACAACTCGTTTAATTGGTTTGTGTTGAGGGTCAACTGCCATCCATACACCAGGCAGGAATGTAGAAGAAATATGAGGGTTTAACGTCCCCTCGACGCCGAGGACATTAGAGACGGAGCACAATCTCGGATTGTGTCAAGGACGGGAAAGGAAAATCGCCCGTGCTCTTTCAAAGGAACCATCCCGGCATTTGCCTGAAGCGATGCAGGGAAATCACTGAAAAACAAAATGTGGATGACTGCGTGGGGATTTGAACCGTCTTCCTCCCGAATGCTAGTTCAGTGTGCTATCCTCTGTGCCACCTCATTTGTTCCCTACACCAGATGTTGATCTCCTCATGTCTTAGTACATTTCGATGAACTTTCCTAGCCCTGCGATATCTCTATACACAACAGCATTATCCACCAGCAACATAATGCAGCTTAGGATGTTCTCCTCTAGGTCATCTATGTACGAGGGTTGTTCAATAAGCAACGCCCCACTTTTTTTTCCTCAGAACATATTTGTCAAGAGTCAGAATTTGGTGACCATGTACATCAACATTTCTTGTCCGTGTCCTATTTTTCTACGTAGTCTCCACGTTCTATGGCCGTACGTCCGCCCGTGGTAGGTGAGTGGTCAGCGCGATAAATGTCAATCTTACGGGCCCGTGTTCGATTCCAGAATGAGTCGGAGATTTTCTCCGCTCAGGGACTGGGTGTTGTGTTGTCCTAATGACCATCATTTCATCCCCATCGAAGCGCAAGTCGCCGACGTGGCGTCAAATCGAAAGACTGGCACCCGGCGAACGGTCTACCCGACCGTTACACGACGTATATATTTTATGGTCGTACGCCAACGTAGTGGAAGAGCATGTATTCCCTGCTGGTGAAAGCTCTTTTCCTGTAGTCGCAGCCATGTTTTCACTGCATGACTGACACTCTCGTCATCTTCAAAGTGTTTTCCCCGTAGAGAATGTTTAGGCTACCCAAAGAGATAGAAGTCCCAGGGTGCCTTTCTTTGAATCGTGTGGTCCACTGTGAGCATTCGTGGGACCCACCGTGAGCAACTCTTTGAATGTCCAAGAGTCTTGATCATTGTTGACGCAGCTCCAATGCTGGCCGATAACTGTAGAGCTAATTGTCAAGATGTGATGCGCCGGTCAGCACGAATAATGGCATCCGCACGATTCAGCGCGTCTTGTACTGGTACTGGCAGATTGAGTACGGGAGTCCTTTATTTCCAATAAAAGAAAAGGGATTTTTTTTTAAATGCGTCAGCTATGGATGGCAGTGGATCTTGACAAAGCCGTACAGGGCCCTGAGTTGGCGACACATCAGATTTTTCCAGTATGTGCCGCTATACCAAGGTTTGTTCACGTGCTCGACGAACAAACAACCTTCCTGCTGACGGGGTGACGCTTAGGGAAGCGTCGCTTGGCTAGACAGAGCTCCTACAGCAGCCAATCAGAAAGGTCCAGGAGATCACGTGTGAGCGCCCACCGCGCTAAGTTGCGCGAACGAGGTGTGTGGATCGCTCTCTTTTATTGACAGGCCCCCGACGAGATCAGACGCATTGGCCGGTTGCCTCCGTGCACGTTTCGAGCCCCGGCTCAATCTATTTGCGCCTTAGGGCCGCTAAACTCACATAATGTACCCCGGCTAGGTCATCAGTAAATGTTTTCTCAATAAACGGGAGGCAGTTTGCCGACCGGAGTTGAAAAATCAACACTTGTTCTTTTTTAGACCCCACTTCCACCTCCGCCACATCCTGACACGCACACGTCTGGAGCAGTGGCTGAGACAGGACGTCCCGAGCGTGGCTGATCATGGAGCTCTGTTCCTGCATTTCCTGAGGCTGTAACGTTCTTTACCCATCGCCCAACTATACTCCTGTCAGCCGCAACATCGCCATTCACTGCACCCAAACGTGTATTTATGTTCACCGCGGTTTCTTTTTCTGTACACAGGAATTCAATAACTGCACACTGCTTGTAATGTGACTCGTATTTAGACGCCGTTTCGATGCTGTATTACGGCTCTACCATCTGCCAGAAACTTCAGCGACGCACAGAACAAACATCAAATGTGAAGCACCAACAAGGACGTTTGCCTATGTATATTAATGGCTTTATAAAAATTTGTGGGGTCTTAAATTTTGAACGACCCTGGTATATTGCGAACAGTTGAGGTCCTGTGACTCTTGAGTTGGGGTCAGACAAGAGACTACGGTTTTATGTATGATGGTAACTGTTCAGTGGTGCACGCTCTACAATCCAGAACAGCGTCGAACACCTTCCGGCAGGCAAGCAGCACTGCATGGCGTAACATTGTTTCGTAGAATTCGGAAGACCATTCTCCTTTTCCTTGTGGCAGAATACGGTGTGCATCTACATCCATACTCCGCAAGCCACCTGACGGTGTGTGGCGGAGGGTACCTTGAGTAACTCTATCGGTTTTCCCATCTATTCCAGTCTCGTATTGTTCTTGGAAAGGAGGATTGTCGGTATGCCTCTGTGTGGGCTCTAATCTCTCTGATTTTATCCTCACGGTCTCTTCGCGAGATATACGTAGGAGGGAGTAATATACTGCTTGACTCCTCGGTGAAGGTATGTTCTCGAAACTTTAACAAAAGCCCGTACCGAGCTACTGAGCTTCTCTCCTGCAGAGTCTTCCACTGGAGTTTATCTATCATCTCCGTAACGCTTTCGCGATTACTAAATGATCCTGTAACGAAGCGCGCTGCTCTCCGTTGGATCTTCTCGATCTCTTCTATCAACCCTATCTGGTACGGATCCCACACTGCTGAGCAGTATTCAAGCAGTGGGCGAACAAGCGTACTGTAACCTACTTCCTTTGTTGTCAGATTGCATTTCCTTAGGATTTTTCCAATGAATCTGTCTGGCATCTGCTGTACCGACGATCAACTTTAGATGATCATTCCATTTTAAATCACTCCTAATGCGTACTCGCAGATAATTTATTGAAGTAACTGCTTCTAGTTGCTGACCAGCTATTTTGTAGCTAAATGATAAGGGACCTATCTTTCTATGTATTCGCAGCACATTACACTTGTCTACATTGAGATTCAATTGCCATTCCCTGCACCGTCCGTCAATTCGCTGCAGATCCTCCTGCATTTCAGTACAATTTTCCATTGTTACGACCTCTCGATATACTACAGCATCATCCGCAAAAAGCCTGTGAACTTCCGATGTTGTCCACAAGGTAATTTATGTACATTGTGAATAGCAATGGTCCTACGGCACTCACCTGCGGCACACCTGAAATCACTCTTACGTTGGAAGACTTCTCTCCATTGAGAATGACATGTTGGGTTCTGTTATCTAGGAACTCTCCAATCCAACCACACAATTGGTCTGATAGTCCATATGCTCTTACTTGGTTCATTGAACGACTGTGGGGAACTGTATCGAACGCCTTGCGGAAGTCAAACACGGCATCTGCCTGGGAACCCGTGTCCACGGCCGTCTGAGTCTCGTGGGCGTTTAAGAAAGCCGCGCGCATGTCTAGGTTCGTGGTGTGATTCTCAGCGTGTGGATGGGCCTGGTGCCGTTACCTGACCACGCACGCGCCCTTTTCGCTGCCTGCAGTGTAGCCGTAACCGTTCGCCCCTGGCCACCGGCGCGACGGAACGCCTGCGATAAGACTACGCACTATCTGCGTGTGCGCACCAGGGGCTAGGGCCGTCCTTCCTCTTGACACTGCGCCGCTCCCGTTTTGTAGCGAGACCTTGAACACTGTTTCGGAGTCAAGCTATCTTCGCACTTCACACGTGACTTAGATAATTCAAGAAAGGAAACCACTCGCTGTAAACAAAGCTTGCAGGTGGATAGCTAGAGCGTCCCACATATCAGGAGTCGTTCAGTACTGCATCGCGCACGCGACCAATAACTAAGATACAATGAAGTATTGTTCTGTGTATGTTAGCCCAGTACTTAACCATACCTGTAACTTTTCCTTTAGGAGTGGTCGGTTTCCCGGCCGATTAAAGTACTCGGTAGTGAAACCACTCTATAAAATGGGAGACAGGGATAATGTTGACAATTATAGACCTATTTCTATGCCATCGGTGTTTGCTAAAGTTACCGAGAAGGTTGTATATACAAGGTTACTGGAGCATTTAAATTCACATAATTTGCTGTCAAATCTACAGTTTGGTTTTAGAAGTGGTTTAACAACTGAAAATGCTGTATTCTCTTTTCTGTGAGGTTTTGGACGGATTAAATAAAAGGTTGCGAACGCTAGGAGTTCTCTTTGATTTAACGAAGGCTTTTGACTGTGTTGACCACAAAATATTACTGCAGAAGCTTGACCATTATGGAGTAAGGGGACTAGCTTACAATTGGCTCGCCTCTTACTTTAAGAACAGAAAGCAGACGGTAATTCTCCGCAATATTCAGAGTAGTAGTGATGTTCAGTTTCAATGGGGCACTGTTAAGTGGGGCGTCTCCCAAGAGTCGGTGCTGGGGCCGCTGCTGTTTCTTATTTATATAAATGATATGCCTTCTAGTATTACAGGTGATTCAAAAATATTTCTGTTTACTGATGACACCAGCTTGGTAGTGAAGGATCTTGTGTGTAATATTGAAACAGTATCAAATAGTGTAGTTCATAAGATAAGTTCGTGGCTTGTGGAAAATAATTTGATGCTAAACCACAGTAAGACTCAGTTTTTACAGTTTATAACTCAAAATTCAACAAGAACTGATATTTTGATCAGACAGAATGGGCATATTATAAGGGAGACGGAACAGTTAGAGTTCTTAGGCGTTCGGATATATAGTAAACTGTTGTAGAAAGGCCATGTTCAGGATATTGTTCAGAAACTAAATACTGCTTTATTTACCATTGGAGCAGTATCTGAAATAAATGACAGTTCAACACGAAAAGTAGTCTATTTCGCATATTTTCATACACTTACGTCATATGGTATTATTTTTTGGGGTAATTCTTCTGATTCAAAATGGTATTTTTGGCTCAAAAACGGGCTGTTCGAGCTATATGTGGTGTAAGCTCGAGAACCTCTTGTCGACCCCTATTCAATAGTCTCACAGTATATGTTTCCTTTAATGTCGTTTGTTGTTAGCAATATTAGCTTATTTCCAAGAGTTAGCAGCTTTCACTCAGTTAATACTACGCAGAAATCAAATCTGCATGTGGAATGCACTTCCAGGACTCTTGTGCAGAAAGGATTGCACTATTCTGCTGCATCCATTTTCAATAAGCTACCACAGGAACTCAAAAATCTTAGCAGTAGCCCAAACGCTTTTAAATCTAAACTGAAGAGTTTCCTCATGGGTCACTCCTTCTATTGTGTCGAGGAGTTCCTGGAAGAGCTGAAAAATTAAGCAAAATCGAGTGTTACATTGTTGATCTTCTTTATTTAAACTTAAGAATTGTCGCCTGAATACGTTTCTTGTATTTCATTTTATCTGTTTCTACTATCGTGTTATTATTTCATGTATTGACTCGGTCTATGACCATGGAGACTTCTCCTTAATTTGGTCCCACGGAACAATAAATAAATAAATAAATAAATGAAATTGAGTATGTTCGTAGATTACTGATTAACTGGACGATTTTGTTGAAATAATGGATCCTTTTAAGTTACACTGGACGGCGAATGTCGTAGTGTGTAGATGGCGTCTGCCCCGAGAGATACTGCTCCTTACAGGTTTAAAGCAATGCCCAGCGTCAGGCTAGATTACAGTTAGTAACAAAATCGTTTGAACGTGGAATTTTGCCCGCCCATTCTATAGAGCATTGCAGAAGTCTGTAACACAATACAGGGTGAAAAGTATTTAAACCGACAAACTCTTGGAGTTTGTAGGAGACATCAAAACAAATACTTTCCCCTAATGTCATGTTTTCCTATGAGAAATATTTAAACCGGTAGAGGAACAATTCTCTGGCGGCAAATTATTTAATCCAACAAACACTTTTCCATTTTTTTATGACCAAGAGTCAACACATTAGCACAACCCAATTTCTATTACAGTAGATTTTCAGAAATGCCTCCATTGACATGTAAACAAAGGTTACACCGTCGGATCATGTTCTGTCTGACACGGGCAAAAACCCAAGGAGTATTCTGAATTGATCCTGCCGCTGCTACTATCCGGGCAACCAGATCCTCTTCTGAGGCAACAAGAGTTGCGTAAACAAGGTTGCGCATCTCTCCCCACACAAAAAAGTCCAGAGGAACGTGTGTGAAATCTTATGGGACTTAACTGCTAAGGTCATCAGTCTCCAAGCTTACACAATACTTAACCTAAATTATCCTAAGCACTACACACACACACACACACACACACACACACACACACACACACACACACACACACACACACACACATATATATGCCCGAGGGAGGACTCGAACCTCCGCCGGGACCAGCAGCAAAGTCCGTGACCGCAGCGCCTTAAACCACTCGGCTAATCCCGCGTGGAAAGTCCAGATGGGACATACCTGGGGATCGAGCAGGCTACGGTACAGGACCACCTATGCCAATCCACGTTTCTGGGAACCATCGGTCCAGGAGTCGACGCACATGACGACTGAAATGTGCCGGCGCCCCGTCATATTGGAACCACATGCATTGTCTTGTAGGGATCGGGACGCCTTCCAGCAATTCTGGCATGTTCTGGCGAGAAAATTGTAATAGTGCCTGCCATTTAATGGCCTAGGTAGCAGATAGGGCCCAATTAAAAACTCCCCAACAACACCGACCCACACATTAACGAAGAACCGCACTTGATGAGCGCTAGTAACGGTTGCATGTGTGTTATCCTCACTCCAAACATGCCACTTGTACATGTTGAAGACTCCATCACCCCTGAACGTTGCTTCATCGGTAAACAACACAGAGGATGTAAATGTAGGATGCATTTCACACTGTTCCAGGTACCACTGCGGAAACTGTGCTCTGGGTCGATAATCAACTGGTTCCAAGTTGAGAACACGTTGTAAGTGAAATGGACGTAACAATTGCTCTCGATGGACTGTTCTTACATTCCTCTGATTCGACCCCATGTTACGTCCAATTGCACGAGTGCTGATTTAAGGATCCCGCTCCACATGTTGCAAGACAGCTTCCTCAAATTGCAGCGTTCTTACCGTGCGGCGGCGTCCCTGTCCAGGTAATCTGCTAAATGACCGGTACACAGCAGCAAAGGTCGTTTGATGCGGGATACGGCGATTAGGATATTGTTGTTGATAAACCCGCTGTGCAGGTCGTCCGATGTGGTGCGCTACGTATTACGGCCCCCACCGGTTTAAATAATTCTCATAGGAAAAAATGACATTAGGGAAAAATATTTGTTTTGATGTGCCCTACAACCTCTCAGAGTTTGTCGGTTTAAATACTTATCACTCTGTATTTGGTATATCGATATGTGTTAAAAGGGAAATGAAAACAAGAAGAATAACCAAGACTCCAGAAGCGACTGAGCAGCGTTGCTGCATTGTGGTAACAGCGCCGGACAGGGCGAACTCTAAACACGACAAATACGGTAACGAAGACGTGGCATACACAGATTTTACAGTGTTACTGTCCGCATTAATACGTATACGTAAACTGCACTTCACACTAGACTAATTTAGAACCACTGTATGAAATGTGAAGGTAACATTCCATTTTAAAAACAATTTTTTTGTAACGGGTAAGAAATTGACGCTTTCCAGTGACAGTGGGCATTGCATGAAAGACATGGTTAACAGTGATTGTTTGAACTGACTATAGCTACACATTGTAAGAACGTAATTTTGAATATCTCCCAAGGCAGTAAAGAAAATGGGCCTGACTACTATCGAGGGAGACACCCGGTTGACTCAGTACTGCTGTCAGGTTGTTCGCTGACAATGTTGTGTATATTATAGTCTGAATAAGCTCTTCTCGGCTTTCAAACCACGTAATTTTGAATAAAACACTCAGAGCTTTCGACGGGTATCTCCACCATCGTTGTCAAGAGTAAGAAACCACTGAATGCTGGGAGTGGCACTACTGTTTTCCGCTTATATGTGCATGATTTCAACATATCGAACCAATCAGAGATGGCCGAAGTGACTCGTACGGAAGGCTGGCCTGGTCATTTGTGTACAGAAAACTGACGCACACTTATCGATCCTTAAACGCTAGAAGTTTGACCATTTGAGACGCATGTTCAGAGAATGGTTACAGCACGCGAGACATTGCAATAGCTTTCAAGTGCGACCGGCGGACGCCTTGTGACTACGCAGATGAGGCGAAGCCGGCTGTATTCCTGTCATACTGTGGGGCAACGAGTGGCAAGGTAGGACGTGTGTCCTGGACTGAGACCAGTGTTCCGGCCCGCTTCCAGGGTAAGAGTTTTGTTGTGCCCTGTTTTAGTGCCCAATGTGAATGGTATCCCTCGCGAAGGCGGCGGAATCTATATGGGTCAAACAGCTCGCACAGTTGGAGCGCGTTCTACTAAGCACAAGCGACATTCTAAAACATAGGAGCCTGAGAGGTCGACGATAGCTAAGAACTGCCTGGAAAAGGTCATAAAATACAATTTGAAGAGACGAGAGTGTTGGCTCGTACGTCATGATATCGGAATTCCCTTGTAAAGGAGGGGGTCGAAATCAAAATAAACAGCAGCAGACCTAACACAGACCAGGGGTATACGCTTGGTAGAGCGAGAGGGTGGATATTGGATATCGAGCTTGTAGGGAGGCGGGAACGGCAGTTTCAAATGTTGCAGCGGTCTCTGGGCCTACCTAACGTCTATTGTCCCGTGGCTAACCGGAGCTGCTATGAGCTGCCAAATCACCGTCCGCGCACGTTTCGGCTCTCTCTGATTGGTGCCAGAGTCCCAATCGTGACTGTATAAGCGGGAAACCGTGCCAACTCCGGCAGTCAGTGCTCTTACTCCTGAGGACGAGGGCGGAGAGGGCCATCGAAAGCTCGAGTGTTTTATTCTAAATGACAAGGCTTTTAAATGGCGGAAGTAACTCAGGCACGGCCGCCCGAAAGACGTGGAGAATGCAATATAGTCGTTCGACGGTCGTACGAAAATGCAGAAACACTTCGGCAAAATTGACGCTTAGTGTAATGAATAGCAGATAACTTCATAGCCGGCCGCTGTGGCCGAGCGGTTCTAGGCGCTTCATTTGGAACCGCGCTGCTGCTACGGTCGCAGGTTCGAATCCTGCCTCGGACGTTTGTGTGTGATGTCCGTAGGTTAGTTAGGTTTACGTAGTTCTAGGCGTCACCCTCTGTGCCTTTTTTTCCCCCTCTGTTGTTATTTCAAACCCCTATCCCATGACCTCAGATGTTAAGTCCCGTAGTGCTTAGAGCCATTTGAATAACTTCATATTTGGATAAGTTCGAGAAAATACGTAGGGTAGGGTGTCCTAAAACTGATAAAGCCAAAACTTTCCAAGAAATGATACAGCCCGTCTATTAGTATGAAAATCATACCTATGTCCCTATTACTAGTTAAACTGCTATTTTTGTTACGAATAATCAAGTTATAACAACTTTAAAGGTAATAAATAATATTGACTAACAGCAGTTTCAGACTGGAAATAAACGTGCACCCAGTTCTAGACATTTGCCACATTTAGACAAATATTGACGTTGTGTGTACCAAATTTGTGTTAGACAGAAAATTTTGCTCTGTCCGCTGAATTATTCATCACTGTTATGTTTATTATTAGACGATAATTGTTAATTAGTCAATATAATCCTTAAATATGATAGGCGTCAGTATAATCATTAAATAAGATAGGCTTCCTTCCAAAATATGATGAAGTTGATTCCTAAAAGTGATACACGTCGCCTACGGCGCAGCCAGCAGCCACCAGCCACACAGCAGTGTCCCGCTGGTTGCCGCCCGTCCTATACGCCAGAGATAAAGAAAGAGAGAGAGAGAGAGAGAGAGAGAGAGAGAGAGAGAGAGACCGCATCTGCAGCAGTAAACTCGTTGCTCATAAAGAACAGCCTACAAACACAAAAGGAATAGATCAAAATCAGGAGCGCTAGAAACCTATGCCTGTGACCAACACTGTGACAAGTACACAAAAAAGAAAGGAAACTGAGGACACAGATTCCAACTCAGACTTCTCTTGTGAAGAGTGACGACAGTATCGATGTTGTAGGTCCCTTTGGAGAATCCACACCAAATGCTGTTGCAATGACTGATACAGTACATGTAGGTGGAGGAAATAATTTCTTGGCTAAATTTTGAGGAGGAAATAGAAATACTACTAATACATATTGCTACAGATAACTCTGCGCCATACAAAAAGTACTGGAAAATTACCGAGAAGTTTTACCTCTATAGTCTGTGGACAAGAAAAAATAATTTTTAATTACATGAAAAAGACAAGTCTCGTATAAATAAGAGTGATGTGAAAAAATTGGCTACTCGTGTGAGAAGTACCAAACGTGGAATATGCTTTGTGTTTAACGGTCCTGCCGATGTTCGTGAAAAAAAAAAAAAGTGATCCTCTTGTGCGTATATCGTATTTATGTATTAGTGTCAGTATACCATGTATGATTGTAAATATTTCCTATCCATTCCTTGTTGACTTTATAATATTAAAAACAAGACATCAAATAAAGAAATTTCTGTAGTTCATTCTGGCGTATGTTGTCGCCATAAATATCCTACAAATTTCCCTCCGCAGCAAAGTCTCTGTCATACATACAACATGTATATCATATTTAAGAATTTCAGTTCAAAAATGATACTGTTTTTATTCTAATCGACGTATAAAATTACTTTTATCTTAATAATATGAATAGTTACATGTGCGTTTGGGAGAGAGAGAGGGGGGGGGGGGGGGGAGAGAAAGAGGATGGGGATTGATTTTGATTGAGACTTTAAGTCGTAATTGGTACCGGAATTTTGGCCGCTATCTCTATAAATAATCAGCTTCTGCACCAGTTGGTGACGTATTATAATTTGGAGGAAGTTATTGCTCTTTAAGATTTAAAGTAAGACTGTGTTGGTTACTTTGCCGTATTGCGCATAGCTTTGAGCCCAAGTTCTCGTAGTTTTTCATACCTAAGGGACCACTGTTGTAAGTGAATAAGATCAAACAGAAATCTGCTTTTCGTGAGGAAAGGAGATTGCTTGGCACACAAACTTCCTTCAAACTACACCTCCTGCTACATCAAAATTGGTTAGTGGAGTTGGCCACCATACTATTGTACAAGAACGTAATCCAATTACTGTAATTAAGAAATTATGAGAGGTTGTTACGTATTGAATGAAAACTATAGAGAATGCATTTCTTTTTCTGTATTTTAGTGAACTCTGTGCACTTACCATTCTGTCGATTGATAGACGGCGACGACAATGAAGTTCACTTCCTTTTCCAAAAACAAGATATTTCTATTCTTCACTTCCAGAAAATGTGTATACATAAATGTTTGGCAACCCTTACACATACTTCACTCGGTTTTATCACTAAAATATTAATTTTTACTAAATGTAACAATACGTCCTGAGCGACGGCCTAGCAACACATCCTCTTTCCCCAAGATACACATTAACAGTACTCTTTTTTTATGTAATTCCATACTCAAAGATTCACAACTCCTATCGTTGTGGGGATCCCGCGCTAAAGAGTTTCTTGCTATTCAGCTGCGCTTCACGTCACTTCAAGTACTTTTTCAATGACATTTACATTTAAAGTATTTACATACATCACTGAGCTTCTCAGAATAAAATCAGTTTAAAAAAAAAAGGGCAGTGAGGCTCACATAACATTACAGTTTCTAACTTTAAAGAATTAAATATAGTGTTACTTTAAAGCAGCTTATACTCTGACATCGACAATTTTTTCTTAGCAGTTACTCTTTTTCTTTCAAAAACAGACAAATTTTGTTACTTCGTATCATATTTAGATCGCCTTACCCTAAAAAAAGTGATATTATTCGATGGCATCCCACCGCAGGACTAGTGCCGAACATTTGGAGCACGCCATACCGCGTTGCTAATAAACTATATACGAGCTGTATTCAAAAATTGTCGGGAATTTTGTAAGTTGGCGGGATTTGTTATTCCGATTCGCGCAATATTTCGTTGTTCCGGTGGATACACTGGTTGCCGTATAGGATGTTTAGTCTGTCGTGAGTTGTCAAGAAGGTTAAATGTGTATTGATATGTTTCAAAAATCGTTAATAGAATTTGCATTAAATTTTTGCTATAAAAATGGAAGAAAATGTAACGAAGTCTTAGAAATTACATTTGATGAGTCTGCTATCAGTAAAAGGGCTGATGTTAGCTTTTCCAAGAAGGCCGTGAACAAGCTGAAGATGACGAATGTTCTCGACGCCCGAGCACATTAATGGCCAATGAAAACGTGAATTGTCACTGTTTACATCGATTTTAACGGCGTAAGTGCATCATGAGCTCTTGCCAAAAAGTCAGCCGACCAATAAGGAGTACTACGTGCAAGTTCGACGACGTTCGCGGGAAGCAATCCGAAAAAAAGCCCGGATTTGAGGCGAAACAATTTATGGTTTTTGCACCACGATAATACACCTGCTCACGCTTCCTTGCTTGTTTGTGAATTTTGGCGAAAACCAACACTGTAATGATGCAGCTTCCATATTCGCCAGATAAGGCTGCACGTGACTTTTCCGTTTCCAAAAATAAAGGAAACCTTGAAGAGCCGCCGTTCTACAATCTTAGATGAGATTACGATCACATCGCTGAAAAAGCCAAGTGCTATCGCAAAGATGGAAGTGTTTCGGGGATTTGAAGAAACGTTGGAATAAGCGTAGGATACTAACTGGGGACTACTTTGAAGCAGATAATATTAATGTAGACGAAATTATTTTCAAAAAATGAAATGATAACGAGGGCTTAAGTGTTTCTGTAAAAGGAAACATAAGAGACACTAGTGCAACCGATTACAGAGCTATTGCTTTAGCATTTACGTTCTTACTAAATAGTCATGACAAGAGACATCGAAAGAAATCGCAGACGCTTTGCCAAGGACGTAATTGGTCGGTGCAACACATAATGAAAGTATGACGTAGATGCTCGTGGAACAAATGGACAGAGGACGCAGATGTCACGAAACCAGAAGTCGAGGAAGAGTAGTGCGACAGTTCTGCTGCTACCGTCGTGTATCTCGCGTAGGCATCACTAGAATAAGACAGAGATTAGGGCACGCGCAGAGATTCGTTGGCAGCTATTTTTCCTCGCTAAGAGTAGATGAACTAAAGCCTTGCAGGTGTGATGAACAACATAAGTTTATTTTTTTCCATTAGCTCAGTGCCTACCGTGGAATGTCTAACGTGCCTTACATGCTTGACAAGAACAGTCTCAATTGCGCAATGATGGCCTTGGAGAATACCGTCTATACATAGCTGTCGGTTAGCGGCAGTACGGCCAGGTCTCTTAAGGCAAATATCAAATACAAAGTGAAACATAAGTACACGTCAGCTGTCGCTCAAGATGACATGTATGCAGTTATTTATTTTTATCTCATTTTATCCGAAGCTACGGCTGATACACACTTGTAATTCGCTTCTTGATTTTTTTTAATGTAAAATTTTACGTATGTAAGCACATTCTGGATATGTAACGATCTTCCGGATTTTTCTCTAGGTGGCGCCATTTGTCGAGTTCCACTATTTTGTTTTGTTCATATTTACCACGTTATTGGGAAAGAGAGGGAACACACCAGTGCTCACATAAATTTAACTTCCCTGCTAGTTGCAACTGACTAGGCACTTTAAGTAGTCCATAAACACTTCTTAGCAGATGGCTACATACTTTGCTGCTACACTTGTATTGCGGTCAGTATTTTTGAAAATACGTAAATCTTATTGCGAATACTGTTCACACGTGGCGTTTAGTAGCAATACAACGCATGTAAACTTTGTATTAAGAAGCTTCCTGTCCTGAAATACTGGTTTTGATACTTTTAATCTTTTCCTTGTACAGTGTTTTTGTTCGTCTTTGGTTTCTAGTTTTCTTTAATTGTGTTTTTCATGTCGAATATGTCTGAAGACGGCCGTAGATCACAGCTGAAACAGAGTACTGTGTAAGTAAAATTCGTGACAGTCGTCTGTTCTAATAAAAGAAGATTTTTTTATTTACGGAACTTTGGCAGATAGCAACATTAGTTTTAGAAAATGTCGACAGAGTAGTTCCGCGTTTCTGGACAGAAAAGCATTGAAGTACACTCGTATTGCGTTACACTATTTGTGAAAATAAGTAAATCCTATTGGGCGTACTGTTAACGTATCTAGGGCAATTGAAAAATCTCCGCACGAGATGCGTAGCACTGCGGAAATGCAGATGTAAATTCCTTGTGACGTAGAATGGGGACTTTCCTGCTTCCTGCTTACTGTGTAAGTGCGTGTGCTTGGGAGGAAGGGGGGGGGGGGATGCGTCGATGAATGACAGCGAAGTTGTAGTAGGCTCTAGTGCTGCAAAGTTCTAGAGTCGGGCACTGCAGTAGCGAGGAGATGAGTGCCATCTCGAGTGAACGCATTTCACGGTCCGTTTCCGGGTTTTCGACACATCTTCGGTTGTCAAGCCTTATCCCTTTCGTCAAAATACGGCTGCAGCAGCGATAGGCCGTATACGCACACGGGCAACGATTTCGAGCTAAACCACGTTGACGAAGGCGATAACTGGTCGCCCTTCAGTTACTGTAACTTTGTCATACATTATTCGATGTTGATTTCATCGTCAAGGGTAAGATGTATTCCATTGTTGGCTCGGTGATTCAGACAGATATGCGCGCAAAGGCCCCTTTCCTTCGCGAAGTGAGGGAATTGTGTTTTACGTGTATGTAAAGGAGAGGGTAAAACCTGTTTCTGCCAATAGCTTCTCCTCTCGAAGAGCATCAAAGGGGCTGTCGAGCTTGACGTCTTCGTCCAACGAAAGGAATATCAAAAGCGTCACATACCCTGACCCAATGACATACCGCGGAGAAAAGAAATGTTCAAATGTATTTGAATTCCTAAGGGTCATCGGTTCCTAGACTTACTCACTACTTAAAGTAACTTACGCTACCACCACCAACACACACACACACACACACACACACACACACACACACACACACACACACACACACACACACACACCTGCGGGAGTACTCGAACCTCCGGCTAGAGGGCCCGCGCATTGTGTGACATGGCGCCTTAGACCGCGCGGCCACTGTGCAGAGAACTTTATAATTTAACCCAGGACTTGGGGTAAAATATGTCGTTGGAATTTTGTGAAGAAGCGAACTTTAACAGTCGCAAATCAGCCGACTGGCTCCTACTTGAGTGAGATTATTAATCATGGTGTGTGAAGCTATATCAGCATGAGGACGATTTCGCCCAAGGTGAGTGTCTGAGCCTCTTTCCCTGTTGCCTCGTTTAACGAGATCCGAGGACGTTGAAAACAGCCTGTTGGGAAGTTAAAACTACTAGCGTGTCTTTCTTCAGGTCCATCGATCAGATTCAGAGCAACAGGAAGGTTACAGTTAGTAGCGGACGAGCTGTAACAAATGGAACTTGTCTCGCGATCTTACGAGCCTTATGGAATAATCGTTCACAATCATAGGACTGCAGTGGGTCTTGGTGGCGCATTGGTTAAGAACCAGGCTACAGGAGTAAAGGTCCAGAGCTCGAACCCCAGTCGGATTAGGCTTCGTTCGTGTTACATATTGCTTGTTTCAGTCCCGGCTCTCTCTCTCTCTCTCTCTCTCTCTCTCTCTCTCTCTCTCTCTCTCTCTCTCTTTTCATCAGTCTGCTGACTGGTTTGATGCGGCCCGCCACGAATTCCTTTCCTGTGCTAACCTCTTCATCTCGAAGTAGCATTTGCAACTTGCGTCCTCAATTATTTGCTTGACGTATTCCAATCTCTGTCTTCCTCTACAGTTTTTGCCCTCTACAGCTCCCTCTAGTACCATGGAAGTCATTCCCTCATGTCTTAGCAGATGTCCTATCATCCTGTCCCTTCTCCTTATCAGTGTTTTCCACATATTCCTTTCCTCTCCGATTCTGCGTAGAACCTCCTCATTCTTTACCTTATCAGTCCACCTAATTTTCAGCATTCATCTATAGCACCACATCTCAAATGCTTCGATTCTCTTCTGTTCCGGTTTTACCACAGTCCATGTTTCACTACCATACAATGCTGTACTCCAGACGTACATCCTCAGAAATTTCTTCCTCAAATTAACGCCGGTATTTGATATTAGTAGACTTCTCTTGGCCAGAAATGCCTTTTTTGCCCCAGCGAGTCTGCTTTTGATGTCCTTGCTCCGTCCGTCATTGGTTATTTTACTGCCTAGGTAGCAGAATTCCTTAACTTCATTGACTTCGTGATCATAAATCCTACTACTTCTCATTACCTTCGTCTTTCTCCGATTTACTCTCAAACCATACTGTGTACTCATTAGACTGTTCATTCCGTTCAGCAGATCATTTAATTCTTCTTCACTTTCACTCAGGGTAGCAATGTCATCAGCGGATCGTATCATTGATATCCTTTCACCTTGTATTTTAATTCCACTCCTGAACGTTTCTTTTATTTCCATCATTGCTTCCTCGATGTACAGATTGAAGAGTAGGGGCGAAAGGCTACAGCCTTGTCTTACTCCCTTCTTAATACGAGCACTTAGTTCTTGATCGGCTATGATTAGTTAATAAAGTTGCAATATGGCTCAGCCCACGTTAGACAGTAGACCCCTATCGCGGGCTGAATCGATAATTTAAAAGTCTTACGAAGGCTATGAAATAGCATTATGCCTAGTAAAGCATTCGTAAGGATCTGGCGGGCCGATCGGTACCGACCAACCGCCGTGTCACCCTTTGCCAGTGGCGTCATTGGTACCACTCTCCTGGTCAGTGGCAGTGTGCGTGACCTGGAGCCGTTATTACTTGGTCAAGGAGCCGCACAATTGGCCCCATGGCGTGGAGTGCACTCCTTTCTTGTCCTCCCACCAAGGAAAATGTCTTAAAAACAGTACTTTCATTTTTCTTCCTTCCCTGATACGATCTTGGATCAGTCAGTTCAAGTATCAGAGGCAGTCAACAACCAACCATCTGCAATAGAATCAAAAATGGTTCAAATGGCGCTAAGCACTATGGGACTTAACATTTGAGGTCATCAGTCCCCTAACTAACCTATGGACATCACACACATTCATGCCTGGGTCAGGATTCGAACCTGCGACGTTAGCAGCCATGCGGTTCCGGACTGAAGCGCCTAGAACCGCTCGGCCACAGCATGCAATAGGAGTATACCTAGTAAAGCACTGTGGTTGTCAAAAAAATCATCGCGTTGTGGACAACTTCATTTAGAAGTGAAATGTTTCGTTTGACATTGCTGTTATAATTATTTTACACCGCAGAATTGCGTGATTGGCACATGGCTTGGACCGCATGGATGGTCGAAGTGGACTATCACAAGAAGAATAGAAGAAATAAAATTAAAAATGCTCCCGTGCACCCCTTAATGATACCTCTCCGTAAAGAGAATATTGCTCACCCTACGAACACACAACTAGTATAAAAGCAACTTCACGCTTTCTGCGCTCTTATGCAGTGCTCACAAACGCGGGTCCAATATCACTTGCCCGCCCCGTTGGCGTCTTTCTTTTGAGGACTTTGAGAAACGTAAACCAACGGCACAACGGCGCACAGAGGTAGGTAGTCGGAAGCTGTCGAGTGCGGTAGGTGATGTTTGACGGCGTGTCTCCTGGGCTGGTGTAGCCACGGTTGGCGCAGCTGCCAGGAATAGCCTGGCACTGCAGGCGGCGCTGAACGTCAATTGCGCCCAAGTGCAGGCGCGAAGGAGCCGGTCTGCCGCTGTTGCCGTTTCTCACCTCTCACCTCACTGACACATTCCTTTCGCCCACTGAGCCCCAGTGTCGCTACTTAAACTAGTCGGCTGCAACTCGATCCTGATTATGCGTAACTTCCTACTACATAAAATGAGCATTTCACCTCAGCTTATGGATATGTTTCCGTGACTGAACAGACCAACCCTGGCTTAAAACGTCTATACAAATCGCACAGAATTATTGTAGGGCGGCGTTGTAATTGACGGAGCATTCTTGCTCGTCACTTTGCCTTTTCAAATCTGCGCCGTTCTCCTTCAAACAAGTTGACAGCGGCGCATGTAGTGTTCCTTTTAAGGTGCCTCTTACATGGGGGAAGGCGTGTTTACCAGTTCTAATAATTTATTGTCTCTTACTGATGTATTCACGATAGTTAGGAAGTGCTGTAGCCCGTAGCCGGCCATGAATCGGAGAGCATTTTCCACGTTGGCTGGCTAGTTGACGAAGCGACCATATGTCGCGCGTAGTGGGGTGGGTCTCGGCGGTGGACCGTACAACAAGCGTCAGCCTGGGAAATATACATGACGGGAAGTACCGCCATCTTGGCGCAAAGTCAACGATTTTGTTTATTTATATATAAAAATTAGTAATTTATCACAATATGAATACTAGGAGGAGCCTCTGGATGTTTAAAACTATTTATCATAATTTTGCCTCGTTAAAATTCACAACCGTTCATTAACAAATGCATATCTTAATAAGTACGAACTTGATCGGAAATCCACGAACTGTGACGAAAATAGTAAGAGATATGGACTGCGCGCCAGTCAGCAGTCGGCGTTAAGTGCTCTTCCTATCTTGTTCGATGGTAGCCGTGCTCTCGGTTACGAGTAGTGTGACATGAGTGTTTCACTATTGCTCTAATAGGAATAAAAGTGATATTACGGCATTCTGAATGTTAATTTCCATTAGATACCTCAAAGTTGAACGACAGCAATTTCAGACAATTAGCTTCCACCGACAGAGACATCCAATGCGCCAATGAAGAACCTGCACAGGACGACATTTACGAGAGCTGCACCGCGCACAGGTAGGAGGAAATCCGACGACACTACCCACAAACGCGGGTGGAAATGCTGACCAGCTATACTGTAGGTCACATATATCACCCTTCACGGACTCGCGGCTAAGTTGAGTAATGATAGTATCAGTTAAGAAGCGAGGGGATTATGCATCCTCCACAGCAAACAGTCCACAGCATATTCTTCCCATGTTTGTATGTTAACACCAGTCGTCGTCTTGTGTTTTAGCTGGTCCTCAGTGCGCTTAAGAGGGGGGGGGGGGGGGTGTGTGTGTGTGTCTCCATGAGGTCTGCTGCGAGAGCAGAGTTCACTATAAAGAATTTGGCACAATAAAAGTCCAAGTCATACTTTCAACCACAGGTTATCAATCGGTTACTGGTTACGATGCTCTGACCGTCATTCGACCGTTCTTACAAACACTAAGGGTTAATTAATAAAACAATAGTAGCATGACAAAAAATCGAAGAAAGAGTGATATAGCACTGTTAGTTGGGAGACTCCAAGGGGTACATTCAGGCTGCGTATTCAGAAAGGATTTTCTCGTGTTTCTTAAATATCTCCAGGCGTATTTTATGAGGAAATAAATCTCGGGTGAACAGCCTGGTATGAGTGTGCATAGGACACAATATTTCGGAAATGTACATCAGCGCACCTGATGATGGCAACGTGGTCGATTGCCGAAATATTGTTTCCTATGCACACTCATACCAGGCTGTTCATCCAAGATTTATTTCGTCAAGGATTTTCTTGCGTCTCGCACAGTGTCCCCCTGTGTATAATAAGTATTGTGTGTGTGTGTGTGTGTGTGTGTGTGTGTGTGTGTGTGTGTGTGATGGTGAGAGAAAGGAGAGGAACATGTTCCCAGTGCATATCCCCCAAGGGAACCACCAGGCTTATTGTCTCCATCTGACGGACGGATCGCCATCAACAGTGTCACATGTACACTCTTCGTGAGACAATGCGGGCGATGGCGCGAAGTAACTACTTCACATCACCTCCGTCATACCCTGACCGGCCATATATTGGCCGTGAAAATTTCTTCTTCCATCAGGATTAGAACCGGCTACTTCATCTACATCCACATTTATACTCCGCAAGCCACCGAACGTGCCACTGTCATTACCTCCCTTTCCTGTTCCAGTCGCAAATGGTTCCTCGGGAAGAACAACTGCCGGAAAACCACCGTGCTCTCTCGAATCTCTCTAATTTTACATTCGTGATCTCCTTGGTAGGTATAAGTAGGGGGAAGCAATATACTAGATACCTCTCGAAAGGTGGACAGCAGGCTACACCGCGATGCAGAGCGCCTCTCTTGCAGAGTCTGCCACTTGAGTTTGCTAAACATCTCCGTAACGCTATCACGCTTACCAAATAACCCTGTGACGAAACACGCCGCTCTTCTTTGGATCTTCTGTCAACCCGACCTGGTACGGATCCCACACTGATGAGCAATACTCAAGTTTTGTAAGCCACCTCCTTTTCTGGCACCCGCCTTACCAACAGTTAATTTATTTGATCATTCCATTTCAGGGTCAAACGCCACTTCACGGGTGGGCATTAACTATCTAGCTGTGCGAAATATCTACGTGGGTAAAGACGAAAGCAGCTTACCACAAGCCTAACGCAGCCTATGAGCGAGATTTTAATACACGACAATGTCTTACAACTGAATTGAGCAACGAAGTTACGGACATTAAATGGCCTCAAGCCCTGTCCGCTGTCTGTTGTGCAGCCGATGGAAAGATTTGTCAGTGCACATTACGTAATGCAGTAACTCAAAGTACTCGTGAAGTATTATTAAAAAAAACCTCGCCTGTCGATTACATCAGATTCTTATTATCGCGTTAAAAAAATTACAAAAAACATTTAGCAGTATGCAGTTCGTACAACAGCAGTTTCTGACGTAAAAAGGTCAAAGATGCACATCGTGATTGTCACTATCCCCGAGCCAGCGATGATTTAATATGGTGGTCGTAGCCGTGTTCATAGAGCAGGCGCACAGTACGCTATAGGTTCATCATTTTTCCTCTCCAATTATCGTCAGTGTTAGTGTTGCCGCCAGGAGTTAGCACGAAATTGAGAATCAGAGTTTGGGCTAGTGGAACGAAGTGCAGCTGGCCACTCACAGGTGGTTAGATGTTGTTTCGACGTAGCCATGTTAGGACTAGTAACGAACAGTACGAATGAGTCTTGTCCATCACTCCAAATTTCAATTAGGGTGATTTGACTTTTGAACCTCCTAAAATTTAATTCTTCTGTAAGCTTTTGGGTGTTGTGGCTTCTGTTACTTCCCTTACTCGAAAGTAATAAGTTGAGAGAATTTGCACCGAACTCAAGGTACATGTAACTTACACAGTCCAGTCACATGTATGTGATCACCGCGTATGTTCGATGTCAGCGTGCAATAAACACTCACAGACGGCGGGAGGCAGCACTCGCTGTGGAGGGTAAATAAAGCGTGTCGGGGAACACAAAAGAGCGCAGACGTTGTCGTAATGCGGAAACGGAGATCTTAACCGACATCCAAGAGAGCATGATCATTGGCGTTCAGCCAAGGTAGGAAGCATTTCCAAAGAGGCTGGTATGACAAATTGGCGCTATCCAAAATTGGTGCCGAGGCAACTGTGGTGTACCAGGGGCCGTAGATGACAGGGAAGAATGATGACTGCGGAGACGTGTACTGGCAAAAAGACTACCAAGAATCGAGCAACTGACCGCCCATGTGAAACAAAGGGCTATCAGCAGCGTCTCCTCTACGAACGTTCATCGAAAATGGCTACGTTCGGGCCTTTGCAGCAGGCGCTTGGTTCATGCACACAAGCTGACTGCTGTTCATCGGAGACAAACACAACTGTACGTCCGCTTAGTGGCGACATGTGGCCATTTTAGATATATCACGTTTTGTGCTCCATCTGATGATGGCCGTTGGCGTCTATGTCGTGAAACGTGTGAAAGCAGACATCTTGCAACAATTATGGTCTCGGGAATGTTTTCGTGACATTCCCTGGGCGATATCGTCATTCCGGGAGACGCAGTTGAAACGCAAGTATGCGACGGTCCTTGAGGAATATATCCAGCGCTACATGTAGTTGGGTCTTCCGCGGCTCGATGGCATGTACCAGCAGGTCAAAGCAACGTGCCACACAGCTCGCAAAGTGGTACATGGATCGAAGAGCACCAGAATGAGTTTATCGTCTCCTCCTGGTCACCAAATTCCTCGGATTAAAACCCCGTCGAAAATCAGCACGACGACCACGATCTGGCTGTTAGTACCGCGTATACTCATCTGAGAAACCCAGTGGATCTGGACACTGCATTGGATTCGGCGTAGCTCCACGTTCCTGTCGGTACCTTCCTGAATCTCACAGACTCTTTTTCCTGCATATATCGGAGTGGTTCGCGCCGCAAAAGATTGTTATTTAGTCTTCTGACAGGTGGTCACATTGACGTGAGTGGACAGTGTATTTTTTGTTGAGCCCTACAGCTTTGAGCACTTCATGCTGCCTTCAGTGAGTTATTGTTTATTATTCTGTCTCTCATAACGCCATCAGCTACTCCGTGCAGGAGTTGTTGTCATATGTACCATACTTTATACAACTTATTAGTTAGTCTGTAGTATTATCTTGTTTGGCGTTGTGTTAGATATATTCGTTCCCTTTTAAAAGAGACACAGAGATTTATTTCATATCGAAAACGCTGTTTCTGCTGTCAGACGACGACAGTTATTAGACTGACGACGACGACGACGACGACGATGATAATTTTGACGATGACGATTCTGTCAGCGGCGACGGCGACGGCCATGACTATGACGATTTTGGCGGCCGTGGCGGCGGCGACAGTTTTGACGGCAGACGACGACGACGATTATGACGGCAGACGACGACGACGATTATGACGGCAGACGACGACGACGATTATGACGGCAGACGACGACGACGATTATGACGGCAGACGACGACGACGATTATGACGGCAGACGACGACGACGATTATGACGGCAGACGACGACGACGACGATTATGACGGCAGACGACGACGACGACGATTATGACGGCAGACGACGACGACGACGACGACGATTATGACGGCAGACGACGACGACGACGACGACGATTATGACGGCAGACGACGACGACGACGACGACGATTATGACGGCAGACGACGACGACGACGACGACGATTATGACGGCAGACGACGACGACGACGACGATTATGACGGCAGACGACGACGACGATTATGACGGCAGACGACGACGACGATTATGACGGCAGACGACGACGACGACGACGACGACGATTATGACGGCAGACGACGACGACGACGATTATGACGGCAGACGACGACGACGACGACGATTATGACGGCAGACGACGATGACGACGACGATTATGACGGCAGACGACGATGACGACGACGATTATGACGGCAGACGACGATGACGACGACGATTATGACGGCAGACGACGATGACGACGACGATGACGATTATGACGGCAGACGACGATGACGACGACGATGACGATTATGACGGCAGACGACGATGACGACGACGATGACGATTATGACGGCAGACGACGATGACGACGACGATGACGATTATGACGGCAGACGACGATGACGACGACGATGACGATTATGACGGCAGACGACGATGACGACGACGATGACGATTATGACGGCAGACGACGACGACGACGACGATGACGATTATGACGGCAGACGACGACGACGACGACGATGACGATTATGACGGCAGACGACGACGATTATGACGGCAGACGACGACGACGACGACGATTATGACGGCAGACGACGACGACGACGACAACGACGACGATTATGACGGCAGACGGCAGACGACGACGAAGTCTGCGACGATTTTGACGGCGGCAATGGTTATATTGACAATGATGGCAGCGGCGACGATGCGGGAAACAGACGACGGCCAGCCAGACCGGCTGGCAGCGGTGTTCTTGGGCGCCTGCCCGCGCCCGCAGCGCGGCTAACGCGGCCTTGGACGGGTCAGACATCTGTGTGGCGCGGTGCGGCCCGCTAGCGCAGCTGTTATTGAACTTGGCCGCGCCGTAATCAGCGCCGCTTACGCACACAAAAACATCAGCCGTCAGCTGGGCCCCGCCATCACTGCGCATCACCTTCTCAACCGCGACACTCATATTCTAATACACAGCAGATCTCGCGCTAGTCCGCGTAAACTTTGAGCAAGTAATGGAGTGCGAAGACAATCACATACTGCAAGTCATGTGCGAAACGTTCGCTATTTCCCTATGTGTGACTGGTAAATTTCATCTGATTGCAAGTTGTGACCTCACTTCCAGATTCGAGGTCATAACTGCTATAAATATTTTACGGACGTTTGTACCTCTCAGAGTTACACACATGGAAAGGCGAAACATAGTCGTACCTTACAGAAGGCCAATGGTCCGAACGCCACCTGAAGTCTTCGCATTTTCATTGTGGCTGTCTCAGTCTGTTAGTTCAATTGCAAGTTATTGCTCTGAACGTTTTGTCTTAGTAGCATATTTTAATGGTGACTGTGCACAAACATGTAGTGCAGAAATGTAGGAACTACATAATATAGTTTTAATCTTCTTCATATCGAACACAAGAATGAACGTTAAAAATGTCTGATTTGACGATCACTGTCGCATATAGACATAATCAGTACTATTCGAAAACTACAGTAAATGGTTCTGTCATGATCGTGAAATTGGGCAGTTTTCATTAAAGAGGAGTAGTTGTTAGTTTGGATCCCCGAATTACTCGTCTGTCTTCCATTGTCAGCAACTGCGACGATTAATAGAATTGCTTCCGAAATTCTCTTTAAAAACCACGAAAGTTTAAAAGGTTTCACATTTAGTTTGGATGCTTCTTCTTTGTGCATTCATCCGTCCCTAGTTCGTTCTGTCGTTATGGGAAATGGAAAGTAACAGTGTCGTCCCACACAAGTATGTCATATAAATTGTATAATTCGGTATATGGCATATAAGTGAAGGAAAGGGTTCACTAGCCGAAAGTTGGTTTGATTAAGACTTTGGTTTATGACGTATTATCTCATCTGGTGTTAGACGCGTCTCCCCTTTCCGCTAGTTGCGAATCGGCATTTGAAGTATCTGTTGGTTTACGTGGCAAATCGACGTGTAGCTCATAGGTTTCCATCCAAATGTTCGTACATGCAGTACACCAAAGGCTAGGGCCATTCTTAGTATCAAGACAAAACGAAAGAACTCTGTCCAGTTTGTAAACCATGCACTGCTGAAACATTGTCGCCAGTTGTAATAAATTGAGTCCTCAGGCGAGACACGTCCGAAACACATTCTACTGTACTAGTCTGCTCTTTTCCGTCAGTTATTGAGATTATAAACAGTTAAATATTTATATTTCTCACTTATGCGCTTGTTAAGTTGGCTAGCAAGTTGATATCTGTAGTAGTGGGTATGAAGAGCAACAATTTTCCGCTATTGGAGCAACAGTGAAAAGGGAAGGAGAGATATGGTGTGTAGTTCCATTGACCTGAACACACTGAATAGCTGCCCAGAACACGAGTGGGATCGTTGCGATGAAACACGTCCATTTGCTACCTACACAGCGACAGAAAGGCAGGAAAGCAACCAGGAACGTCCTCCGCTGTGTTGTTTATCGTGGCATCCGTTGCCTTACGGTCCAGTTCCGGGATAGTCTGTGGCTTTCTTACGACAGCTCCTTCCATAATAAAATTCTATAAAAAGAGAAGAGAATAGCTTCTGCCGATGTGCCAACAGAAGCAGCTGGGGCAGTGACCCTGAGTTTTTGGAAGCACGTTCTACCTTCAATAGCGACGCCATTCATAAGGTCTTCACTCTTTAGCAGAGCTTGCTATTCGCTGAAACTATTCCACGAACCATTGTTTCGGAAGAGAATTGTTCTTTTTTCAGTGCGAATTGCTGTTCAGACAGAGGCGATTGTGGAAGTAAATCTGCGAAGTGTTTGGACAGCTCTGTCAGAGCATTGCGCGAGAAAGGCAAGATTCCAGGTTCGTCTCACAGTCCACCAGGATGTTCAAAAGCAGCGCACACCTCGCTGCATTGTGAAAAACTCATTCCGCAAGTGTTAAAATGAAACTGAAGAAGATTTTACTTATGATTGGTTTGGTGTGTTGTTTTACTCTGCTGATAATTTCGCTCTTTACTTCCCTAATACATGACTGGATTAAATATGAGAGTCGTTAGAGAAATTTTGCTCTCTGTAAAATTATAGTTTGTTATTTTAAGTTTCACAAATTGACTGTACAGGCCTTCAGTGTGTTGAGATCATTCCATGAGAAATCTCCTCAGTGGTTTTAAGACGTTTCCATTGGTGCGTGGTTCTTGGTATCTGGTAGTGCTACACAATTGATGGGATATCCCATCCACAGTTCTCGAAAACTCTGGGTTATGATTCGGCAATAGGCGGTCGTGCGTTATCACGTTCTTTGTCGAATCTTTGGCCGAAAAAAGTTTCTCGGGAGGCCCGTATAGTAACGCCCTGTTATAGCGGTATCGTCGTGGAGAGTCAGGATATTTTCATCGGGAGGACTGAAATTTCAAGTCTGACTCATAATCTCGAATGCATGACTAACTCTGAGGCAGAAAAAACAGGTCTTCCTTTGTCCTGTAGCGCTGAAGCGATTGTATTGCGAATTTCTTGCGATGTGTATTTTGCGTTTTACTCAGGTGACGAGGAACATATTTTGCAAGGACTTTCCTTTTTTATAATTTCTTGGTTATGGCTGTAAACAATGAAGAGAGAGACATTTTTGCTTCATTTGAAATTTATTCGCATGGTTTGCTTCGGTCCTCTCGCAAAATCGCGTGAAAGTGACCTCGGAAGTGTGGTTTGCTTCTGCACAGGTTGGGTTCAGTGTTTGTCCGGCTATGGTAGAAAGCCAATCGTGACGCTGTGCTTCGATACTGTACTCTGTCCCCATACTCCTTTAAGGAGTTTTGAACTTCGGAAGGTGTTTTTCCTCCGCAGACTTCAAAGCTTATGTAAGACCGCTGGTCGCTACAGGATATTTTTCTCGCTCCATTTCAAGCCAGAATGTCTCACTCAAAACATAAAGGATCATATCAATGAAAACACTTTGTGATAGCTGAAAATCGCCGGCCGCTGTGGCCGAGCGGTTCTAGGCGCTTCAGTCCGGAACCACGCGGCTGCTACAGTCGCAGGTTCGAATCCGGCCTCGAGCTTGGATGTGTGTGATGTCCTTAGGTTAATTAGGTTTAAGTAGTTCTAAGTTTAGGGGACTGATGACCTCAGCTGTTAAGTCCCATAGTGCTTAGAGCCATTTAAACCATTTTTGAGCTGAAAATCTAATACACAACTTGCACTTCGTGCGCGGGAATCGTTCCAGTGTTACGAACGCGCATGATCATGATCTGTATACATATTTTGTTTTTGTTTTTTAAAAAAAAGTATCGATAAAGAACATATATGTGAGAAACAGTGTGCATAATCGATTAACTGCCCTGCTGTTGTAGTTAAAACTGCATGAGTGCAAAACAAAACGGGACATTTTCACGGGAGAGACAGCACAGCATTTTCTTTCTTGCGGTCTTTTTCGACAGAAAGCCTGCAAATTGTTGTTTAAAATGTCTTTTTTTTTTTTTTTTTTTTTTTTTTTTTTTTTTTTTTTTTAAAGTAACAAGACAACGGCGCGAAACTAGTTAGTAGGTTAACGTTAGGGTATACAGTGACGAGAACGTTTCACGTGTGGAGCCGTGCATCTGTGAGCTGCTTTGCAGTTGCTGCACAAAGGCCTGGGAGCGGCGCGGCAGTGTAGGCGCTTCCTGGGCGGTTAGGTAACGGCATACTCAGATCCCGGTGCCCACCAGGCACGCCTGCCAGAGATAAGATAAGGGCCCGTCCGGGAAGTCGACTCTGCCTATCCTGCTGGGAACTTCCCAGTTCTCAGCCGCTCTCCCTTTCCTTTCCTTGTCATTGCCTACTAGTTCATATTGCACCCTGGATTAGATTCATTTTGCCCTGTCCCTCTTATGATGATCATCTGCCACAGTACACGAATTTTCTGGGAGTACTTCTGGCTCACAAACATACGAACTCTTGCTTCACACTGTAAATGTAGCTTCAAAGCTTTGAGTACACTCCTTGACATAAGAGAATACCTAACGTGTCCTGGATAAAAAGCTATTAAATAATGTTGGTGGAGCGATGTAATGCTGGCCATTGAAATTGTAACATACGAAAATGGCAAGAACGGCGTGAAATAGTCATAATGTGCACAACGTGCTTGGAGATGAATCTGGCAATGCTCCGCAATTTGTAAAAATGGATGAGAATTAGATGCGTTCTACTCTTTCTCCCCCCTCTTTGTCCGTGTCCTACTCCTTCCACTCCCTTGTCCATCAACTATCTATTTCCTCCTTCCTCCTCTCTCCGTTTCTTCCTTTCCCTTCTCTATGTAAATTTCTTTCCCCCTCTCTGATCTTTACCCTCGTTTGTCGCTACTGAAAATTAAGATCACGTAGTAGTACGGTGATCTTAAGTCGATAAGCCATAAACACAGCTTCCCTGTTTTCTTCGAAAAGTGACTGCGAGGAAGAAAACAAAACAAGACATTGTAGTGTATACAAGTTTTGTTTAAAAATAACGATAAAGTATATATATGCGAGAAACAGTGTGCATAACGGATTAAATGTCCTGCTGTTGGTCACAGGTTCGAATCCTGCCTCGGTCATGGATTGTGTGATGTCCTTAAGTTTGTTAGTTCTACGTTCTAGGAAACTGATGACCTCCGAAGTCAAGTCTCATAGTCCTCAGAGCCATTTTTTTCTAGTAGACATACTCAACTGAAACATTGAATGTTCCCCAAAACGTAATCAGATTGATGATCCATCAGTGGTGCTGTCTCTTCTGAGCATGATATGTCACTTCTTCTGCGGACCCATATGAAGACCTAACACACATTGACCTATATTGTGCTGAAAGGCTCATTGACCATCGTATGGCATCGTTGGCTGAGTGTCACAGTGGAGTAGGTTCAGGTGCCTAATCGGAAAGGTTTTTTCTTTCCTTCGCGCAGTATGTAAAATGTACCTGTTACGTGTAGCTGCCAGTAATGGTTGTATGCTTTTGTTGTATAGCACAGATGGAATGGGCAGGGTAAAACTAGATGTTGCCGCACATAGCCTGTTCTCCGCAAATAGGATCAGGTAGGGTGTGGAGGGGGTGGGAAGGGGCTGGGGTGTGGCAGGCATAACGACTCCATCCGACGTAGTTTGTGCCATCAACAGTACCGGTATCTCATGAACACACTTTTGGGGACTCTGCAGTGACATTTGCAAATTTAATGTTGATATTGTATTGTTTTGTATGGAACTGGGGCTACAAACGAAGGAGAGGCTTCTTCCCCGGCGTAGCCTTCAGTGGTTTACAAACCCACAACAGGCTATGTCAGTCCACTCACACCGCAGCCGCCCCACACCAAACCCAGGGTTATAGTGCGGTTCGTCCCCCAGTGGACCCCCTTGCCCCCCCCCCCCCCCCCCTCCGGGAACGTCTGACACCAGACGAGTGCAATCCCAATGTTTGCGTGGTAGAGTAGATATGATGTACGCGTACGACATAGCTAAAAACCGTCATAGTAAATTACACTAATGGCCATTAAAATTGCTACACCAAGAAGAAATGCAAACGATTAACGGGTATTAACTGGACAAACATACTAGAACTGACATGTGATTACATTTTCACGCAATTTGGGCGCATAGATCCTGAGAAATCAGTACCCAGAACAACCACCTCTGGCCGTAATAACGGCCGTGATACGCCTGGGCATTGAGTCAAACAGAGCTTGGATGGCGTGTACAGGTACAGCTGCCCATGCAGCTTCAACACAATACCACAGTTCATCAAGAGTAGTGACTAGCGTATTGTGACGAGCCAGTTGCTCGGCCACCATTGACCAGACGTTTTCACTTGGTGAAAGATCCGGAGAATATGCTGGCCAAGGCAGGAGTGGAACATTTTCTGTATCCAGAAAGGCGTATACAGCACCTGCAACATGCGATCGTGCATTATGCTGCTGAAATGTAGGGTTTCGCAAGGATTAAATGAAGGGTAGAGCTACGGGTCGTAACACATCTGAAATGTAAGGTCCACTGTTCAAAGTGCCGTCAATGCGAACAAGAGGTGACCGAGCCGTGTAACCAGTGGCACCCCATTCGATCACGCAGGGTGACAGGCCAGTATGGTGATGACGAATACACGCTTCCAATGTGCGTTCACCGCCATGTAGCCAAACACGGATGCGACCATGATGATGCTGTAAACAGAACCTGGATTCATCCGAAAATATTAAGTCTTGCCATTTGTGCACCCAGGTACGTCGTTGAGTACACCATCGCAGGCGCTCCTGTCTGTGATGCAGCGTCAAGGGTAACTGCAGCCATGGTCCCCGAGCAGATATTCTGCTAACAGTCATTGGATCTCGACCAACGCGAGCAGTAATGTCGCGATACGATAAACCGCAGTAGCGATAGGCTACAATCCGACCTTTATCAAAGTCGGAAACGTGATGGTACGCATTTCTCCTCCTTACACGATGCATCACAACAACGTTTCACCAGTCAACGCCTGTGAATTGCTGTTTGTGTATGAGAAATCGGTTGGAAACTTTCCTCATATCAGCACGATGTAGGTGTCGCCACCGGCGCCAACCTTGTGTGAATGCTCTGAAAAGCTAATCATTTGCGTATCACAGCACCTTCTTCCTGTCGGTTAAATTTCGCGTCTGTAGCACGTCATCTTCGTGGTGTAGCAATTTTAATGGCCAGTAGTATATTTGTCGTTAGAACATAACAGGTTGTTATTTAGTAAGGTGGAAACCTGACTATTGACTTTTGTCTATCCCCGGCCTGACGTGTCTGCCCCTGTATAACCCGGCAGAACGCGCTGCCCCGCATGCCGCTGGCGCCTCTGCGGAGCGCCCCTTATTTACATGGTAATAGGCCGCCCGCCATTTTCGAACACGGCCTGAATGAGTGATGGTCACAAACGCTCGATGCAAGGCCAAGGTCCCTGCTACAAAAGCCCCGCCCATAAGGAGCGGAAGAGCTCACTTGCCATCCACCCAGCTGACAGCGGACGGCGGCCTGGAACGCTTATCGCTTTCACTTTGCGTAACGTAAGTTCAGCTGTTCACATATTTTTGCTGTCATTGTTACTGCATTTTGTTGTCGATAACACTGTTGTTCTTCATGATTACTATTGTGATTCCGTTCTACTCGACGACAATGTTGTTGCTGTTGTTGTTTGGTTGGTTGATTTGGAGGAGGGGACCAAAAGCGAGGTCATTGGTCCCATCGGATTAGTGACGGGAGGTGAAGGAAATCGGCCGCGCCCTGTCAAAGTAACCATCCCAGCCTTTGCCATAAGCGATTTAGGGAAATCTTAATCAGGATGGGCGGACGCGGGTTTCAAAAGTAGTGGTTGAAATGGCTCTGAGCACTATGGGTCTTAACTGCTGAGGTCATCAGTCCCCTAGACTCAGAACTACTTAAATCTAACTAACCTAAGGACATCACACACATCCGTGCCCGAGGCACGATTCCATCCTGCGACCGTAGCAGCAACGCGGTTCCGGACTGAATGACCTACAACCGCTCGACCACCGCGGCCAGCGGACGTGGATTTGAACCGTCGTCATTCTACATGAGAGACCAGTGAATGATGCTGTTTTCGATGATGATTTCGATGACAAAGCTGTTCTCGAAGAAGACGACGATGATGTTCACGACAACAAGATGATGATCCTGCGTTTAACCTGTTGTACCAGCCCGATATTTTCATGATACGACCACATCTTTTGCGACCTTTCGCACTCCTTTCTGCCAGCCTTACCTCAACCAAAGACAGAGGAGTCGTGTTAATTTTATTCTGGGTGTGTTTTTAATTGTTAATCATCCGCTCCGCCGTCGCTAATGCACGCTTAAGTTTTGGCATTCAACTCTGAGGTATGCCCGTTCGAATCCCCGTGGTAGAAGAAAGTTTCACCGTTAGTATTTGGCCGGAAAGGGGTGGAGAAGTGGCCCGTGAAATTCGTTATTATCAGACTTCAGCACGCCCGGGTAGTCGTTAGGTCTAACGCGCTGCTTTCCGAGCGGGAAGGCGTGCCGGTCCCCGGCACGAATCCGCCCGGTGGATTCGTGTCGAGGTCAGGTGTGCCGGCCAGCCTGTGGATGGTTTTTCAGGCGGTTTCCATCTACCTCGGCGAATGCAGCTGGTTCCCCTTATTCCGCCTCAGTTGCACTGTGTGGGCGATTGCTTCGCAAACACCGTTTCCACGTATGCATACCCCATAATTATTCACACGCAAACATTTGGGGTTACATTCTTCTGGTATTAGACGCTCCCGTGGAGGAGGAGGGGGGGGGGGGGTGTCCACTGGGGGCCGAACCGCAGAATAACCCTGGGTTCGGTGTGGGGCGGTAGTGGGGTGGTTTGACTGCTGTGGCCGGTTGTAGGGTTGCGTGCCACTGAGGACTGCAGCGGGTCGAAGGCTCTCCGTCGTTTCTAGGTCCCCGGTTCAATACATACATACAGACATTTTGAATTAAATTGCAATCGTCACTGCACAGTCTCCTGAAGTGAGTTCACGAGATACCGATACTGTTGATAGTGAGCCCTCTGTCGATTGGGGATGTTAAGCCTGACCTCCACCCCTTTCCACTCCCTACCTAGTCCTATTTGCAGAGAGATGACTGTTGTTCTGTGATGCTTAGTGGTGACTTGTTCTCGATGTTAGCGGTAGTGGTGGTCGTGATGGCTCTTTTCGGTAGTGGTGACGACGACGACGACCTGTTAACTATGAACATGATGATGATAATGTGGGAGTTTTTGGCGAAAATGGCGACGTTGTTGTTGTTGTTGTTGGTGGTGGTGGTGGTGGTGGTGGTGGTGGTGGTGGTGTATAACACTCAATACTTAATTTCATTTTTCATTATTGAACAAATAATGTATTATTTGCAGAATCAGCAGTAGCAGTAATTCAGGTTCATGCGTCGTAAGAGCTGTATATTCAAAAGAAATTTCGATGTTGATGATGATGATACTGTTGTCACGCGTCGTCGTCGCATCCAGGTGATAGGCTTCCCACAGAATGTCTTCGACCTAAATGTAAACAAATTTCCTCCAAAAAATGGTCATTGGTTGTTATTCTGCTGCTTTGTGTGTCCATTAATTCCTTTTCGTACAAGTGTCTGGTAATGTATTTTTATCTGCCGAAAATTCTTCCGGCTTGTATGGCCGTGGTCCATGGAACTCTTCTATCCCTGACGTTTCGTCCAAAGCTACGTTGGACGTCTTCGAAGGTCCTCCAGGTTGTGCCGAGTCTTGCCGACCAGGAGCACCTCCGAAGATGCGCAACGTAGCTTAGGACGAAACGTCAGGGATAGAAGAGTCCCATGGACCACGGCCGTACAACCCGGAAGAATTCTCGGCGCTGGAACATCCGGTCGTGAAACTTCATTGAAAGTATATTTATGTCAACTGGGCTGTCACTTACCGCACAGGGAGCAACAAAGAAATTTAAATTCATATTTATTGCAGCAATTGCTCTTTGCTGTTGGATTTCAATCTGCTGTCTAAAGCGACATTTACGATCCGACAAACTCACTTTCCATGCTGATTTCTTTTGAGGATGCTACATGATCTCGCCTGTTTACTTACGTCCGTTTCTTCCGCAGCATCCTTTATTGTAATATCCCGTTTCTTCCCAAGCATCCTGTATTTTAACCTCGGAGACTGCGCCCTCTTTTTTTATTTTCGTATGTCCATATCTACGCATATCGACAAGAGACTCGACACTGGTAAGCCTCCTCCAGGAAGCCTTCGTCGTGACAGCTATGTAAGAGGCTCCCACATTCAGACCACACTGCATTATTGAGCGCATCGACTCATCGCTCCCGTTCGCGGCCTTTTTATTTCCTTTAGCTGGACGAGTACCTAGGCAACATGTGCATTGTGACGTAAAGAATGGCGATTAGGTGGGACTGCGGCTGTCGCCTGGTGGAGGGCGCTGTATTGACTGGCCACGAGCACGGGTCCGGCTTTACGTAACGCTGGGCAGAGGTGGCAGTTTTCCAATACTGCGTTGCGAGCCGGTGGGCTGGTGGGCAGCCGCGGAGAAGGCCTGCACCGGCCGGCCCAGAGCTGCGATGACAGCACTCTACGCTGATGGCCGAGTCCGCCGCACGAAAAATACGCGAGTGAATTTGCTGACTTAAACTGCTTGATTAGCATCCGAGAGTGAGTCTGGCTCAGATGCCAGCCAGCTCTAGCCCCGCAAGGTTCCATCTTAATACTGTTGCTTTTCGAATGGTTCGAATGGCTCTGGGCACTATGGGACTTAACATCTGAAGTCATCAGTCCCCTAGAAATGACAACTACTTAAACCTAACCAACCTAAGGACATGCCCGAGGCAAGATTCGAACCTGCGGCCGTAGCAGTCGCGCGGTTCCGGAATGAAGCGCCTACAACGGCTCGGCCACCGCGGCTGGCTGACAAGTTAGTTTTTTTTTTTTTTTTTCGTGCTTAATCTTTCACTTTGCAGCGAAGTGTGCAAAGTTTTATACCTTCCTGGCGGATTAAAACGACGCCGAATTCAGACTCGAAGCCTTGACCTTGCCTTTTTTGGGTAATGCAGCCATGCTACCCAACCACGACATCTGCCGGTGCCTCCCTCCTACTTTCCAAGCTTTACAGGACCTCTGTTGTCTACCTTGCTGGATGAACTCTCCTGGAAGGAAAGACATTGTGGAGAAATTCCATAACTGCAGTGAAACTGAGGATAGATCGCAACTGGTGCTCAGTTGGTAAGTGGCTTCCCCCAAACACTGCTGTGTTTCGGGTTCGAGTCTCAGTCCTCTGCACAGTATTAGTCCTGCAGGAAGTACCAAAACGGCGCTCAGACCACTGCAGAGTGAAAGATTCACTCTGGAAACAATCCTTTAGGCTATGGAAAGGCATTTCTCCACTCTGTCCTTTTGCCAACAATGTTAGTCAAGGAAGCTATGTAGGAATAGCTTGTGTGAGGTTTGGAAAATAAGGCAGAAGAGGGGGATCTTTCACGAGGTGTATGTGGAAAGGAGGAGTATCTTGCCTGATTCTTCTTGGCTTGTAACGTTGTAGGCTCTCGGACTTTTAAAAGCAAACACTCTCTGTGACGCACAACGCGTGTCTTGTACTGGCTTCCGTTGGAGTTTGATGAGAATCTTAGTGACGCTTCATGCTTACCAGATGAACGTGTGATAAAACGGCTGCTCTTCTCTGGAGCTCTCCACCACTTCCTACATTCTCAGGGTCTCAGGCTCCTTTTTCTAAAAATAGTTTTGTGTTCGTTCCTGGTTGTTAATGCTTCCATTGATATATTGCCAATGTTACAAGCGAACAGCTCTAGATCTTTCCGTCGTCTTATGCGCAATGCCTCACGTATTTACATTAAAGATCAACTGCCAGTCCGTAAGCGAAACGTCGAATCACCTCAGATGTTCAACATTCCGCTACAGTCTCTGGCGCTGTAATTTACCTGCATCCGCGAGTAGCCTCCTGGCGTTGCGTGGGTAAGCAGAAATAACAATATTTGTTATAGTAATATATATAATAATAATAATGATGATAATTGAAACTTCCCTCTAAACTCGCTGGGCAAAACAGGTGATTTGGATTTTGGAAAGAGCCAAATAAGATTGGGGTCATTTTCACTCAAAATTTTAATTTACTGTAATTTAATAACATCTTTAATCCAAAACGGCACGTAGCCGAACCTTAACTACGAGTATCAGAATGCAATTCTTTCACGGCTGAAGGCCTCCAAACAAGAAATCTTAAAAATCATCAAGATAAAAATGCAGTTAAAATAGCAAATAAAATAATTAAAATATTTATTACAGCTAGGCTGAAAGCCTCAAGGCAAAGATGGATAGATAAACATAAACAAGATTCAATACAAATGGCTGAAGGCCCACAATAAAATTTTCAAGATTTTAAAATAAATTACCATAACCTTTCCAAAGCTGAAGGCCCACAATAAAATTTTCAAGATTTTAAAATAAATTACCATAACCTTTCCAAAGCTGAAGGCCCACAATTAATTTTCCAAAATTTTTAAAAAGTATAACCATAAGCCTTAAGTTTTAAGTAGCTGAAACCGGACTAAAAGAAAAAAAAGACAATACAACAGCAATAACGTTTCAGCAAATATACACTTACCGGAACTCAAACTTACTTGCCTAAAACACAGAAAAACCAAGACTTTTTTCATTGGTTATGATAGATTATAAACAGACAATTAAACACCGGTGAGAAGCCAGTAAAGACAACAGCTCTCAGAAGCCTCCAGGCGTCAGTCTGCCCTCATTCACTTAGATGAGACAGGTGGTGAGCCCAACTACACTTGATCCGTCGGAACCCAACCAAGGGACAGACACGGCCCGACCGACAAACGACTGGCTTGCCACCAATCGGTACATGAGAATTCAAACACAAAATGTTACAGGCGGAGATTATCCACAATCAAATATGTATTAAGCTGTCAAAACTACACACCGTGTTGCACAGTAACAACGGGTGAGGAAAGGACACTGCCTGAAATTACGTTAGTGGCCAGGGCAGGTAACCAGAACACTAACGGCCAGAAGGCAGAAAATTCCGCTGGTGCACTTGAATTGTAGTCAACCAATATAGTTAATTCCACCGCATGGCGGCTAAATTTCAGCAGTACAAACACTCGATGTTGCTCACAGGAAGACCTCCTCCACAGCGAACCACCGAAACGAACCACACAACATTAATGGACGTGGCTTGGGTACTTGAAACCACTACTCATCTCTGATATCCTGGGTCGGTGAACCACGAAGCTCGTAGCGATCTGACAGCTCCACACAAGCTTCGACAGTGCGGAGGGACCGCTAGCGGACCCAGCCGACTTCCCTGGACCGCAGCAACCGACCGACTGCGCGCAGACCCCCTAGCCGGAAACTATATGCACCAGGCCAAAGATGGTACACGATTCAAATATCGATACAGATCGCTGCTGCGACACGTAGAAGGAAGAACCACGGTGTAACCACAACAAGGGCGACGTGCTCTTCCAGTTTTGGAGACAAGAAATAATCCGAAGGTGCCAGGTCTGTAGTGTAGAAAGGGTGCTCGAAAATTTTGCACCGGAACAAAGCTTGTGTTTGCCGGGCAGTTCGCGGTTGTGTGTTGTTGTGCAACAGAACAATTCCACACGAGAGCTCGTTTCTTCGGCAGTTGTGGATAGCCCCACGAAGACGTTCAAGGGTAGCACGGTATAGGATCCTTTCACTGCCCCGGGATACAGAAGCGTTCAGTTTCTGAGTTGATGCAGTTTGTGTGATCTTGCATGGCTTCTGTGGTGAATGAGGATGACGCCCACTCCATAAGCTGTCGCTTCATTGTGAGAATGCTCTGAAGAAACGCATTTTTCGTCTCCGGTAACAATCTGGTCATTGAACGTGTTGCCATCCCTTTCGTAACGCTTCAAGAACGCTAAGTTTCGCGACTTTCGGGGCTACTGTCAGCAAGCGCGGCACCCACTGTGTACATATTTTGTCGTACCCTAAGTGTTGTGCAGGATTGAACGAAGCACTTCCTGACATTATTCGTGCGCGTCGCTAATGGTGACTCGTCGATTCTCTCGAATGGTGCTAACCACTTATTGTTTCAGCGCGCCTGTGATGAAGGTAGGGTCGTCCTAATCTTCGTTCGTCATGAACATGTGTTCCACCGCTCTTAAACATTATGCACCGTCTGCGGTGAATGTGACAGTTCAACATTTTCCCTCTGCATAAGACAAATAATATCCCGCACTTCACAATCTGCGGGATTGACAATTGGCACATCATGGTCACAGCTATCGGTTCACTTAAAATATGACAAGATCCAACAGCATGCGGCGACTGTCCGCATCACACTGAATATCATAAACCAACGAGCGGCTGCCGCGAGAAAGTGCGCGGGCTGTATGCGCAAGAGGTCTTTATTTTCTGGATTGCTCTCGTATATTACTGTCCCTGCCGACCTGCATCAGTGGCACCGTGCATGTTTCGAGCAGCCACTTCTCTAAATGACGGCTATCCGACCGCAACTATCGGTCTGGTGTAACCAGACACATGACTCATCCTACCAGATATCAGTGATCCCATGACGGAAGTTGGGTTGACATGGGAACACGTCGTGATCCTCTGCTGCAGGTTTCCATTACCACAAAGTGCGTTGAACGTGTGCTCTGAAACACTCGTGCCTGCGCCAGCGTGGTACTCTATAGTGAACAGTGGTCATAATGCCTTGGCTCATGAGTGTGCATTGACACCCATCGGACCCGTCCGCCTGGAACTGTTGGAACGATGCCACCGAAAGTCGCTGTACCCTAAATATGGGAGTTGCACTCACCTGACGGGCGGTAACCACAGCGTCAGCCCACCTGCTACGCGCACCATCCTTAATTGTCTCTCTCAGAGGGCACTCGGGTATTCGTTAGCGAGTCAGTAATGGAAGCCGCACGCCGTCACGTTGCGAAATTGACTCGCAGGGAACTGCTGCGTGATTCCGCCTGACGGGCAGCTCTTCTGTGCGTGTTACATCACAATTAGCTTTGTGTTACTTTACGGAACACTACAGTTGTCACGCCTCACGTCCGAGTTACGTACTAACTTTACGCGGCCAAAGACACCGCATGGCAGTGGTCCCCATCCTTCCTGATGCTATTATCCTGATCGAGGTGGCATTCAGTACCCCGTTAATTTTTTCCAGTCTAATTAGGTCCAAAATTTTAACACTTCTATTTTTAAAGCGGCAAATGATTTATAATACTTCGTCGCGAGTGAAACTCGTGCGTTTTCTAAATTTTTCACCACACTAAAGATAATGATTCATTGGGGTGTTTCGTTTTGCTTATTTCCAACAAGCCTTTTTTTTTTAATATTTGGTTTGGCGTCCGTCATTGCATATTAAATCAGTTCTTCACTTTCGTCGTCATTTCCACCATAGAGGAAGCTCTGTTTTAACACATGTAAGTTGTGACGAATGGCGTCGGTGTGCTTAACACTTATTCGAATAAAGATAGCTACTGATCACGGACCTTTCGCTAAAGTAATAGGAGTTAGGTTTCATGAAAACCCGTTTATAGTGTGTTCCTTTCCATGTAGAGGAAATTTTACGTTAGGTCGAATTACACTATTTGAAGATATTTCTTCATTCACAAAAACTAGTTAGAGAACCTAGACATTTCCTTTCTAATTTTAAAAATTAGAAAAATAATCGTTATTATAATTGATAAGTGATGACAACTGATAACTATTACCACTGCATTGGCGATAAACGCACTAAATAGAAACATAAAAATGACCTTGAATTCTCTTTGTATACCACAACAGGGATTGAGAGATGCATCTTGCAAATTCCTTGAAAAGATAGGAAAACAAGTATTTGGACTGGGGAACTGACTAGACGGGAAGATATAACGATGATATGACAGTGATGAAAAAAGTGCAGTAGCTTGTGAGGCGGACGGAACTGGGAAGACAGACTTACGAAAAGTGGGTAGATAACAGTAGATAATATGCAGGAACAACAGGGATTCGTATCGCTGAAGATTCCAGTGCATGGAAATATCTCGAGGAGGCTTTTATCCAGCAATGAATGTCAGATGGCTGATTAGGATGATCTATTATATATTACAATTACATGTTTCCCTAACACATGTAAATATCTTCATTATCTGCGATAATGATCGAAGCAGAAGAAGCGAATTAAAATGTGTGCTGCGGTCGGGACTCGAACCCGGACCTTCTTGCTTGCGGGCTGAAATTCTAACCATTACACCATCGCAGTAGAATGGTCAACATTGCTGCTCGAAGTATGCAAGTTTAGTTAGTCCCGGCTGCAGCACAAATTTTAGTTCATTTCTTCTGCTTCGATCATTATTATATGGTGGTCTACCGTTTTAGTAGTAATACAGATTATTTTAAAAATATGGTCATTGAATCATCATTGGAACAATTGTGATTTCACTCCAGAGAAAGCTTCATTCTACCTCGCGGGAAGGTAACTACTCACAGTTTCGAACCCACATCCAAAGGATGTTGCGTAAGTGTCAAGACACTGGTTTTTATTCACAAACACCGGGGTTCGGATTCCCATACCATCATATGGATTTAGATTTTCCATTTTATCTATCCCTACGTCCAGACTAGGTGAATAATGGTGAAGTTTGCGGTAGAGGACCCTTTTTGTACCATATGGATCGAGAAGTGAGACAAGCTAAGGTATTCCGTTCGTAGCCACTGTGCTAGAATGGCATGGTGGTTACCGCATTTGCTTGGTGAGCAAGAGACCCGAGTTTGAATACTGGCCTTGGTGCAGATTTTCATTCGTCGCTTCAGTTTGCAAATAAATACAAGTATGAAAATGTTAAGTCACCTTGAGCATGTTAAATGCTTCGGGGGAACGCAAATATCGTTAAAGCTTTGTTGCTACGGTGCTGCATGCAGTAGATAATTAATATAAAGAAATAGACGACAATTAATAATCTCCCTACAAATAATTCCGAAGGTATACGAAGTGTGCTACAGATTTTGTTGCGCGCCATGCTCCTCAGTCGCTCCGAAAGAATCCAATAGCACCACGAGAACTGCTTCAAGGGACAACGTCAGCGAAGTGAGATTCACTAAGTTCGTCAAGAAAGGGTTGACTTAACTTTTGCAGCCTCGAGTGGGAAGAAACAACCAGTCGTACTCTGCGTAGCGTTATATCACTCTTACGGGGTCGTGGCTAGAGTGGAAAAACTGTTCTGAAGTTTTGGTTCCACGGGAAAATCGCGCAACCATATGTAGGATTCTTCCCGGATGGAGCGTGGAGAGAATGAGTGCTTGTATGTATGCCTGCGAGTTGCTACTCGCCTAAACTTCTCTGTGGCGTATCTGCGGGATGGCTGCACAGCAGACAGAAGCGTATCAGTTGTTTGTGCCTTGAGAGACAATTCTCGAAGTTTTCTAAACAGCGGGACTCAGCCACTGGGAATATCCATATAAAGAGAAAAGGGTGGTGCGAACAGTTACAGGCTTGGGTAGCTGGCGAGTGACGCAACAATACTTTCTTTTTTACTTCTTGGCTTTCGTTACGTGCCAACTGCAAAATCTTAACTGGCAGGCACTCCAGGAAAGGTATTGTATATACAATACGTTTTTGAGATTCCCGATTCTCGCGCAATTTGTCTATTAGTGATGTGCGGATTAGCCGCGACAGCAGCTAAAACACCTACTTGGGCATCATCTTTTGTTGCAGGTTGTGGTTGACGTTTCACACGTGACTGAACACTTCCTGTTTCCTTAAATAACTTAACTATCCGGCGAACGGTCCGGACACTTGGATGAAGTAGTCCAGGATACCGAGCAGCATACATAGCACACGCCCGTTGGGCATTTTGATCAAAAAAGGGTTCAAATGGCTCGGAGCACTATGGGACTTAAATGCTGAGGTCATCAGTCCCCTAGAACTTAGAACTACTTAAACCTAACTAACCTAAGGACATCACACAAATCCATGCGCGAGGCAGGATTCGAACCTGCGACCGTAGCGGTCGCGGGGTTCCAGATGTAGCGCCAAGAACCGCTCAGCCACACCGGACGGCCATTTTGATTACAATAGCCATACATCAACACAATATCGACCATTTCCGCAATTGGTAAACGGCCCATTTTAACACGGGTACTGTATCACGAAGCAAATACCGTCCGTGATACCACGTACTTACTCGTTTGTGACTATTACAGCGCCATCTATCACAAAGCGAAAAAAGTGGTCCAACTAAAACTTTCATTTCTTTACGTACTACACGAATATGTAATAAAAAATAGGGGTGCCTATTTAAAAAAACGCAGTCGATACCCGTTTGACCAATGGCAGCACCATCTAGCGGGCCAACCATAGCGCCATCTGGTTTCCCCCGTCAAGCCAGACGAATTTCGTACTTCGTAGTTTTTTTTCGTTTGACGCTTACTGCGTTAGATATTTGGCCCGGTCACTAATGGACCATCCTGTATAGTTCCATCATTTGTGAAGAACTTACGACTGTAACTGATACTATGCACCACATCAACTTCGTGTAAAACAGCAAGGGTTCTGTTACAGTCTCCGGGGGCACACTCGATTTACAGCAACTCCTCATCCAGGATAACGTGCCCGTCCTGTCTGTCAGGTTTACTAGAGGCTGTGTTCTATCAAGGACGCCAGCGCCTACGCAGCGGCGGACATGTGCGAGTGTCTGTACTGGCCGTTATAACAAGGCCGGCTTCACTTCTTTCCTACACTCAGCAGTTATAATGTTTGCGGCATTTGTACAATGTTTCAAAGAGTAGCGTGATATTGTAGGCTACCACGTATCTCCTTCCCCATTCTTGTCTATGTGAGCTATTGTAGTGAATGAAATTAGTAGGCCGGCCGGAGTGGCCGAACGGTTATAGGCGCTACAGTCTGGAACCGCGTGACCGCTACGGTAGCAGGGTCGAATCCTGCCTCGGGCATGGATGTTTGTGATGTCCTTAGGTTAGTTAGTTTTTTAGTAGTTCTAAATTCTCGGGGACTGATGACCTCAGCAGTTAAGTCCCACAGTGCTCAGAGCCATTTGAACCATTTGAAGTTAGTAGTAAATGTGTTCTACATGGATATGATTATTATTATTATTATTATTATTATTATTATTATTATTATTATTATTATTATTATTATTTGCTAGACGCAGAAGAAAACAAAAATTGAAGACTGACAATTGCTGCAGCGGTATTGCTGTGCCATTCTTTAATTTCTGACGTCGGTTTCTGTATGCACATTATATGCGCGTCATTTCATGAAATTTGACAGACTAAAGCTTCCATTGATGGTATGTATCGTAAATGAGAAAGAATACGCCATCTTATTTCCTTTCTCCCGCCATTGCATCGCCCTCTCAGCAGTGAAATCGTTAAACACTGGGTAACAGCTAAGCGATATTTGTAAAACCAACCCCGATTAAGTGCATATAACGATTAGAACGGTAATTTGTTTTGTCCACAAAAATTCGAAACCTGTATTGGTGTATTTGGGAAGTAAAATAACATGATGCCCGATTTTGTGAGGCTATAAAATGCAGGCTGGGAGTTACAAGAAAAGCGTTTCTGAAAAGAAACACTTGCTGACATCGAATGTAAATTGAAGTGTTATAAAGTCTTTTCTGAAGGTATTAGTTTGGGCTGTTGTACGGAAGAGAAATGCGAATGATAAACAGTTCGGACAAGAAAACCATGGACTCTTTAGAAAATGGAGCTACAAGAGAACGCTAAAGATTAGATGGGTAGATAGGTTAAGTAATCAGAAGGCACTGAATCGAAAGAGGTAAAAGGAATTTGAAACTTCGTGGCAGATGAAAACTTCGTGCTGGACTGGGACTACAACCGTTGGCCTTTAACTTACTCGAGTATTCTGGAAAAATAATTTAATAACACAGTTTGACTAAAAGAAGTAATCAGTTGATACCACACATCTGATGCAGCGCGGAATCGTCAGTTTATGAATGGCTGGAAAACGTAGGAGATAAAGACCGATTACGTACTAATGGATGTAGGTTGCAGCAGTTACGCAGTTGTGAAGATGCTTGCACATTATAGACTAACAATATGTGCAGTATAGACTGGCGATATGAGCTGCATCAAACCAGTCTTCAAACTGAGAATCGCATCAATAACATTATCGCTGTACTCTGTATTTTAACCACTATCATCAAAATTGCGTTGTAAATATTTAACTATTGCGCCACCAGCTTCTGATACCTTTTGTCCCAGAAGGTAAAGGACTGGAATTAGACGGGTATTCCTTTATGATGAATTCCGATGTTGCACGCTGTCTGCAGCCTTTCTCCTTAGCTCTTCGCCCCCCTCCCCTTTAATTAACCTGGGAGTTCCTCAAGGAATTATTGCGATGAATAATTCCAGCCTCATTTGGCTCCGCGGACAGAGCCCTTATATTCCCAATTCCTCTCGTCTGTTGCTGAGGAGCGCTGAGACAGGTAACTAACAAATAAAATCAGATACAAGGTAGTTGATTGGAAGACTCGTTTTGCGTGGCGAATGGTCCGAAAGCATAGCCCTGTTTCAAAGGAATTCACGTGTACGGTTACATGATGCTTAGTCATCTGCGTTGTTACTGTTTGCCGTTCCCTATCGAATTAAGATCAAGACATGGATCTTGAGAAGTGGTGGTGGTGGTGGTGGTGGTGGTGGTGGTGGTGGTGGTCTGCCGTCCAAACACTGGGTGATGCCTCTCTGCATGCCACTCTATCCTGTGTGAGCCTCTTCTTCTAATAACTACTGCACCTACATCCTTCTCAATTAGCTTACTATATTCATCTCTTGGTCTCACTCTACAATACAGGGTGCGTCAAAAAATGTTTACACACTTTGAAGCGTCATAGAAAATTTATTTCCCTTTCTACAATCATAAATTTCTGGAAATGGAAAGCTTAAAGTCCAATTGGATAAATAAATGTACTTTGCAAATGTGATTAATGTTAAAACCGGTGGCCTTCAGCATCAATACATTTCTGAGTACGAGTCACCACTGATTCCGTACATCGTACCGAAGTGTCCAATGAGATTCCTGCGCACACCGCCTGAATCTCATTCCAAAGTGTGTCCAGGTTACGTGGTTTACGTTTGTACACCTCATCTTTTACTGTGCCCCATAAGAAGAAATCCAGCGGCGTGCGTCCTATCCACTGGCCTGGCACATTGTGATCCATGTATGCTCGTACGTCCCTATGATAGTGCGGTGGGGCGCCATCTTGTTGGAAATAAAACTCGTCATTACCGTTTAATGCACGAATGGCAGGGAACATGGGAGTCAGCAAGCATTGTTAGGTTTTTATTTCTCCAATAACAGTACCTTCAGCCCAGTACACACAATTGTGTCTATTGACAGTTCCATTGAGTTAGAATTGGGCTACATCCGACCAAATTATGCTACCCATAAATCCCGGGTCACGTCTCACCATCTCCTGAACCCATTCACAAAACTCTAACCTTCGATCTGTATCGTCATCACTTAGCTGTTGCACCAGCCTCGGAATGTACACACGAAACTTGCCTTTCTTCAGAATGCGTAGCACACTACTAGCACTTTCATTACTCTCACGCGCCGCTTGCCTTGAAGATTTTTGAGGCGAACGCTGAAACAGTTCCAAGACCGCAGTTGTGGAATCATCACTTGTAGCTGTTCGAGGTCGGCCTGATCGACCTTTATGCACATCACACACTGTTCCGTGAATTTCGAATTTGTCTCGTAGACGTGTAATTGTTAACCTGGAAGGTGGTTCTGTACCATACTCACTTCTCCACTGTCTTCGAACCGCAGCTACATTCTCAAACTTCCAGTACCACTTAATGATATGCTTCCGCGCTTCAAAGCTCAAACGCACGTCCGCCATGTTTGCAGTTACTACCTTGCCACTGCTGCCACATGTTGAAGAAACATAACATTACTTTCTCACAGATATTTAACCTTGTAGAAAGGGGAAATAAATTGTCTATGACAGTTCAAAGTGTGTGTACATTTTTCTGACGGACCCTATATTTACCCCAACATTTCCCCTACAGTACCAAATTGGTCATCCCGGAGTGTCTCAGAATGTGTTGTATCAACCGCTCCCTTGTTTTCATGAAGTTGTGCCACCAGTTTCTTGTCTCCCCAGTTCTGTTCAGTAACAGCTCATTAGTTAATTGCTCTACCCATGCATGCTGAACTGGTTCTTCATTTAACACGTGTGCTTTACAGGGATATTCAGGATTCTTACAAGAGAATTGCAAGAAGAAAATATCGTTGAACTCCGCGGTAGGCGATTAAATACAGTTAGATAACCACTGTCTGATACTGACGCAACTTCTTCTGTGTATCTGTCGTACATGTTGGGCAATACTTCTGGTATCATAAAGAAGATACGGCCTTACATAGGTACTGACTATAAGTGAAACTAGCAGTATTCGCGAAGTGAACAAGGGGGCCGTATTAGTAGCTCCACCAGTGTCCGCCTGAAACTGGAATAATGAGGTATTACATAACGTCAAGGTATGCTGTTGTTCCAGACTTAACATAAAACTCGGAAGTAACAGGAAATCTAAGCGTTTTATATTATTCGTTGCAAGAGAATGCTAGGAAAGAATGTACAAATAAAACACTTTTCTGCGTCAGTCAAAGAAATGTGTAAAGGCGATGTTGGCACTAATGCATTTGCAGCAGACGTTCGTGACTATCTCAGTACTAAAGAAGCCATTTTCCCGACGGCGCGTGGAAGTTACTGTTAAATGTTAAACGTGGGGAACCTGTAATGCAGTATAGTGTGATAAGAAAAATAGATTTCCGGGTAGAAAGAAAAGCCATTGTACGTTCCTTGACACAGTAGTTAAAATACAGATATACAGTGTATTAAGAAATAGTCTGAAAATCTTGTAAGGGAAGGTCAAGCTGAGGAATAATTGTTAAGAAAAACATTCGATACATTGCGCCGTTTCCAAGTTAATTAGCACTGAATTCGGATCGCTGTGCGCGCAAATTAGAGGCCCGCCAGATACAGTTCGTGTCAGTTGTTCTCATAGCGCCAGCGGCGGTGGTCTCGCGGTTCTAGGCACTCAGTCCGGAACCGCGCGACTGCTACGGTCGCAGGTTCGAATCCTACCTCGGGCATGGATGTGTGTGATTTCCTTAGGTTAGTTAGGTTTAATTAGTTCTAAGTTCTAGGCGACTGAAAACCACAGATGTTAAGTCGCATAGTTCTCAGAGCCATTTGAACCATTTTTTTTGTTCTCATAGCGTGGATGATAACCCACGAAACTGCTCAGCCTTTGCCTCGGATTCGATCCTTGCTACCGTCCCACCGCCAGTTTTTGTATCGCTCCCTGTTTCGGTTTTAGGAAACCAACCGACGCATACGTTTCAAGTCGCTGTCTCTCGCGGGCCGTTTGAATTTGTGCTCGCAATGGCCTGACGGGGTTAGATCAATGCTAATTAATTCGGAAACCGCGGCAAGTATCTAATGTTTTTCCTAACAATTCTTTCTCAGCACAACCTACCCTGTAACACCCGTACAAGCTTTTCAGACTGTTTGTGTCTAAATATCGATATTGTTCTTACCACATTGTTCTCTGTTACGAAATTTTCGAGTGACTATAGCCGACTCCGTTGAGTTTTTGGGGAAGCAACAAGGGTCTGGAAAGAGAGAGACGTCTACAACAAAACTGAAAGGACTAGTAAAAATGAACTACGTTGTTGAATGCATCGTTGTTTTATCTGAGGGTTTAGTAATAGCCTTTGGGCAAGTAAACCACTAGAAAGACCCATTCAGAAAGTTGCAATAAACAAAATACAGGACCAATAAAGGAAACGTCATTGAGTCGTAAGTAGCAGGCTAAATCAGTTGGGCAGTCTAGAAATCAGTGGATAAAGCAGAACAGACCAAAGGAATCACTGTCAGTACCGAAAATAGGCATTAGAATAAGCCTTTCAACTGAAGAATGTATGTTACAAATTAGTTCAGGAAGATTTTAAGAAAAGTGTTGGGGCCATTTGAAGAATGTCGAGAAGAGTAAAAAGAATACAATTTGAGAATAAACTAGTGATAGATATAATTGCATAGGCTTCCGCGGCCACACTCAGTCGACATAAGTTTTCTGTGTATTGTACCGCGTCATAATGTACGAGGCGTGTTTTTAAGCAAGTACCATTTTGGAATTAGAAAAAGACCTGCTAACATATCTCAATTTTATTTTTACATGAAAGCCTGTACCTTAATGTACTTTTCTACATAATTTCCGTCAATACTGAAGCACTTGCCATAACGTTGTACCAGTTTTTGAATACCCTCCTCATAGAAGTCCGCCACCTGACTTGTTAACCACTGCATCGTTAACCACTGCATCACCACTGTTTTGACTTCGTCATCGTCTTGAAGACGCTGACCGCGCAAGTGTTTCTTCAAATTGAAACATTGGTGGCCTACGTCACACCAGAATCAAAGTAACAGTCTATAAAATGGCGGCATTCAGATTCACCCGGAAAAGTGATGTTTAAGCAAACAATTTCTGCCCGGAAAAATCATATGCACAGTTTTTTGGGACAGTAAAGGAGTACTGCTTGTGGAATTTCTCCCTCGTAATGAGACAATCAGTGCTGCAGCTTACTGTAAGACATTTACAACCTGCGCCGTTCAATTCAGAACAAAATACGTGGAAAGTTTAGAAAGGGCATCGTTTTGCTGCAAGACAATGTCCGTCCACATGTGGTGAATCAGACCAAAGATCTCATCACATCTTTTCGATGGGAAACTCTAGATCATCCTCCGTACAGCCTCGATCTTGCGCCCAGTGACTACCATCTGTTCCTGCACTTGAAGAAACATCTGGGCGGTCAGCGTCTTCAAGACGATGACGAAGTCATAACAGTGGTGATGCAGTGGTTAACAAATCAGGGCCGGCCGGTGTGGCCGAGCGGTTCCAGGCACTTCAGCCCGAAACCGCGCTGCTGCTATGGTCGCAGGTTCGAATCCTGCCTCGGGCATGGACGTGCGTAATATCCTTAGGTTAGTTAAGTTTAAGTAATTCTAAGTGTAGGGGACTGATGACCTCAGATGTTAAGTGCCATAGTGCTCAGAGCCATTTGAACAAGCCAGGCGGCAGATTTTTATGAGGAGGGTATTCAAAAACTGGTACGTTATGTCAAGTGCCTCAATATTGACGGAAATTATGTAGAAAAGTAGATTAAGGTACAGGCTTTCGTGTAAAAAATAAAATTATTGAGATAACTTAGCACGTCTTTTTTGAATTTCAAAACAGTACTTAAAAAACACGCCTCGTATAAAACTACTGCAACGTTTTGGCCACGGTTGCCCAGAAGAAGGCGGCTGCATCCGTGGCCGAAGCGTTGGTAATTCTCCTGCAGCAGTAGTTTTATACATTATGACGCGGTACAGTACCCAGAAAACTTTTATGTCGACTAATAATAGATATTTATGTAACAAAAAAAGCTAATTTCTACTGATACAGACCTGAATTACGTTTGAAAATTTGATGGAAGAAAAGAAGGAACAAAATATAAGAGGGTGAAGGAAATACAAACTAATGAGAAATAAGCTATGAAATTGAGACGAGAAGAAAATGAATACATTGGATTGTTTTGCGTTGTCACTTGGTGGCAAAAATTGGCATAAGATGAAGAAAGACGAAAAAGGAGGAAATAGGAAACAGGAAAAGAAGTGAAAAGGAATTCAGTGAAATGAAGTCTCGCGAGAGTCGTCACAACACATCTTTTTAATCAAGGTGCCAGGCTTCTTGTTAACTTAAAAAAAGAAAAGAAAAAGAAAAGGAAAAAAGTTAACGTCTGTATCTAGATGGATGGAATGCCATTTCGAACCGCTGACACTTGTGCGTATTAACACAGCATAACGTCTCCATGCTTTCGTCCACAGAGACCATATCTGGGGTCAGTGAGTAAGCGTCGCAACAAACGGTAGTCACAGGCAAGAACGGGCAGCGGTCTTCCCACTGCCTCGGAATTTCAGCCCGCGGTTTAAATTCCACCACGCAGGGCGGCGGCGCTTGAAATTGCGGCCTAATTTAAATGCCTGCGGCTGGATCTTCTCGGCGGGCTACCTGCAGCCACTCTGGCCCTGTGGTCGTCTCAGCGCGTGCCGTAATGGATGTTTTAGTGAATATCTTGCTACACCTGCTAACCGGGCCGCAACCAGCGTCGCGTACGTCGTCGCTGATTCACAGCAAGTGAATTTTCGTGGTAATTTACTCAACAGTTACGATGTAAGACATTCGTTCCTGGGGAATCAAATTGCAGCATGTTGACATATCACAACTTGCGGTAGAAGACGAAAACTTCATTTGCAAAACCAACTATTTGTCGTGCTTATATTAGGTCTGAATCTACACTCATGCTCATAAATTAAGAATAATTGCAGAATGTGGTTGGTTCAAATGGCTCTGAGCACTATGCGACGTAACTTCTGAGGTCATCAGTCGCTTAGAACTCAGAAACTAGTTAAACCTAATTAACCTAAGGACATCACACACATCCATTCCCGAGGCAGGATTCGAACCTGCGACCGTAGCGGTCGCTCGGTTCCAGACTGTAGCCCCTAGAACCGCACGGCCAATGCGGCCGGCGCAGAATGTGGTGCCACACAACGTGGCACTAGGCAAAACTGCCGCTAATTGCGTAGGCACATAGGAAACACACACGACACAGTTCTGTAAGTCCACGGTATTGGTGATCAGTTACGAAAACCGCACCGAAACACATGTGCTACAAAACGCCACTGTTTCCTACGCATGTACTCCGACATCAGTATGGGATATGATCACCATGCACACGTACACAGGCTGCGAAACGGGTTGGCATACTCTGGATCAGGTGGTCGACCTCCTGAAGTGTCGTAGGGGTTTGAAGACGTGCAGCGATACGTCGACTGAGAGCATCCGAGACGTGCTCGATGGGGTTTAGGTCTGGAGAACAGGCTGGCCACTCCATTCGCCTAATATCTTCCGTTTCAAGGTACTCCTCCACGATGGCAGCTCGGTGTGGCCGTGCGTTTTCATCCATCAGGAGGAAGGTGGAACCCACTGCACCCCTGAAAAGGCGGACATACTGGTGCAAAATAACGTCCCGACACACCTGACATGTTACAGTTCCTCTGTCAAAGATATGCAGGGGTGTACGTGCACCAACCATAATCCGACCCCACACCATCAAACCACGACCTCCATACAGGTCCCTTTCAAGGACATTAAGGGAATGGTATCTGGCTCCTGGTTCACGCCAGATGAAAACCCGGCGAGAATCACTGTTCAGATTATACCTGGACTCGTCCGTGAACATAACCTGGGACCACTGTTCCAATGACCATGTACTGTGTTCTTGACACCGGGCTTCACGCGCTCTCCTGTGACCAGGGGTCAGTGTAATGCACCTAGCAGGTCTCCGGGCGTATAAACCATGTCTTCATTTTATGATAAACCATGTCTGTTCAGTCGTCTGTAGAAACTGTGTCTGGCGACAACTCTTCCAGTGGCTGCGGTAAGGTCTCGAGCAAGGCTACCTGCAGTACTCCGTGGCCGTCTGCGGGAACTGACGGTGAGATATCGGTCTTCTTGTGGTGTAGTACACTGTGGACGTCCCGTACTGTAGCTCCTGGACACGTTTCCTGTCTGCTGGAATCGTTGCCATAATCTTGAGATCACACTTTGTGGCACACGGGGGGCCCGTGCTACGACCTGCTGTGTTTAACCTGTCTCCAGTCGCTCTAGTATTCTACTACTCATCACATCATCAATATATGTTCTTGGAGCCACTTTCAACACACAATCATCATTAGCACGTCTGAAAACGTCTGCACACTTACTCCCTTCCCCATGCTCTGACATACACCAACACACCTCTGCGTATGTGGGCTGCTGCCAGCGCCACCGTGCGACAACCGCAGGTCAAATGCACACCATGGTCATACCCCGAGGTGATTTAAACCCACAAACTGCCCAACAGAGCGTTGTTACATCGGGTATGAGCATTATCCTTCATTTATGGGCATCAGTGTATTTTGCTAGGGCAATAAAATATTGGTTGTCCGAGCGTCGGTAAGTATTCCAGGATTTTAGTTCCTTTCATTACCGTAACTGCCTTTTCATTTTGTACAATAGCAGCTCTAAAATGAATGTTTTATTTGTGCAGGTCCCATTGTAATTTTTATTGGCACTGTGTTGTCTAGGCGTATATCATCAGCAGTCAACATTGTAGTAGAAGCAGTGTTATTAGAGATTAAAGTCGGATGGCAATGTTCACCGAGAGATCCACGAGGTATTGTGTAGAATTAGCTGTGTGTGTATTAGATGACTGGTATGTGTTCGTATTGAGTGTACGTTTCTGTTGATGATAATGATGGAAAGATTGAAACCCGGTAACGACATATTGCTCATTTCTTTCATGTTACTGCTAGGGACTGTTGAACTAAAAACATGCAGTCAACGGGCCGATCACGAGCAACAGTGTCACGTGCCCAAACATGAGATACTGCGAAGAAATTTGTGACTTAACTCAGGAACTGGAATGATCTTTTCTTTTGTTTTTAAGAATGTAGAAGTACACTATTGAAAATGGCTGTCAGTCGAAATCAGCTGATCGTGGAGCAAACAACTGTGATTTCTGTACCAGCTAGGATGGAAACTCGAGTTATCCTTCAGTACATAGGCACAAGTTTTCGTGACCAGGAACTCTTGATACTTTTTCCCTTATCGGTTTGTGGACAACCTGCTTCTAGATCCAATGCTACCAACCAGCCATTAGTGACCTCTTGTATCTCTTCCGTTTGCCAAAGTCACAGTGCGGTTCTAGGCGCTACAGTCTGGAGCCGGGCGACCGCTACGGTAGCAGGTTCGAATCCTGCCTCGGGCATGAATGTGTGTGATGTCCTTAGGTTAGTTAGGTTTAATTAGTTCTAAGTTCTAGGCGATTGATGACCTCAGAAGTTAAGTCGCATAGTGCTCAGAGCCATTTTTTTCTATCTCTTCCGCTGCCGTGCTTTCTCCACATGACATCATGTCACTAGAAACAGCAGCATTGTAGATTTGTGACTTTTGTTAGCGGGAGCCAACAGTATAACCTCACTGGGTGCCTTTAAGGTCGGCCTTGATGATAGTCACAACACGACGTTAAGTCGTATAATAGCTGCTCGGAATAATTGATGAAATGCTATAACGAAAGAAGATAAATAAATAGTTCGTAGCAGACAACTCAGAAAATATGTTCAAAAAATGACCTTTTCATGCCGAATGTTCAAAAGTAACTTTACCACATGGGAAAGATAACTAAGTTACAAAAGCTGACAGTGGTGTGTGTGTGTGTGTGTGTGTGTGTGTGTGTGTGTGTGTGTGTGTGTGTGTGTGTGAGAGAGAGAGAGAGAGAGAGAGAGAGAGAGAGAGAATATTCTTAAGGGAAAGAACTGCTGAGGTCATCGGTCCCTCGACTTACACACTAATTAAAATACCTTAAACTTATGCTAAGAACAACAACCACACACACACACACACACACACACACACACACACACACACACACACACACACACACCCATGCCCGAGGGAGGACTCGAACCTCCGGCGGGAGGGACCGCGCAGTCCGTGACATGACGCCTCAAACCGTGCGGCCACTCAGTTCGGCTGAAAATGGCCGCTATTGTGAGATTCACATAATTGAATACAACGTTGCATCTTCTTAAACGTTTAATGAGAAACTGCAACAACACATTGCTCAATTCTTTATTTTATTCTGAGTAATGTATGGACTAGTTTTTCATCATCAACCTGAACGCTTCACCACAAGATAGTCAAGTGACCCAATGGACACAATCCTTTCAACATCACCTGTTTATGAAAACCAATAAAGTAATTACATTCATGGCTGTATGAGCTGTAGCATTATCCATCTGAAATTAGGTATACTGCAGGTGGTCTGTCCTAACATTTGTTTGTAGCTCTCACTGTAATTTTGTCCATGAAAGGTCGTCATGAAGATTCGCTTACGTGACAATGCACACAAAACACCCACTTTTGTGCTTCTGTATGAAATCATGCAGCTGATGTAGATTTTAAGTATCCCAAACGCTTGAATTACGTGCATTCACAAATCTATCCTAGTCGTACCCAAACCAGTCATGGGACTCTTTCCCATGTAGCCTTAGAGATGACGTTCACCACTCACACAAAGGTAAAAGTTTTCCACTGTCTTCACGTAAAACTTGCCAGCTACACGAATTCTGTTGGGATTCATCTTCAAACATTTGCTGAGTGTCGTGTGGTTTCTACCAATGGCGAGAAGAGACTGGCTAGATACGTGTTGCACAGAGTTAGAGGGACTCAAATGATAAACAGTATATAAGAATAAAAATTTTTGTAGTGTTATCACATTCGGTACACCACTGCCAAATTTCCTGTCTTCTGGAACTTCTTTGGTGCATCGTTAACATACTTTTTTGTGAAGGCATTTAGTCCCAGATAATCAGCACATCTAATTTACTAGGTGACAATGGGTAATCTCCACACTAATGGGTAACCCATCTATTCCTCGACTGAGCAGCGGTAATACCTGCAACAAGAAATAAATATTCTTCCGAAATACTGCCTCTTTCCTATTAACACTTTGTACGTGGCTTCGGAAACACTGACTGAAATGGAGAACTTTGCACCATGAAGCACCAGTCTTCTATTCATCAAAACTTTGTGAAGGAGGTTATTACATAGAGGATGTTGAATGATTAAACTGTATTCGGAGCTGATGTCCTTGAATATCAGTAGCGTGAGTACCCTCTTACATACCTCTTAGCGTGGAAGTAAATAGCCAACTTGAGCATCTTCTTGCCGTATCTGAAACACGAGCTACGTTAGTTGATGAAAATTGCTGGCTGCAGGCTGGAATGAAAGTATATTTTCCCATCGAATACCTGACATACTCCATGGGTGACAATATCAGGGGATTGGGCGGGCCAATCAACGAACTGTACATTCGTCAACGTTCTTGCAATGTTACATGCACTGTCCCCCTGAAATATATAATTTGGGATTCTGATCACTAAGGGTATCCTAACAAGGTTTGTCGTTCTTGAACATATGTCGGAGACACTGAGCCTCCCTTCACCAGTACCACATCAGTCCTGCTATATCCTGCAGCTTCCCATACGACGATGGGAGTTGGAAAGGTATTGAGAAAGGTTGCTCGCTCTGACCTTTCATCAGGTCTTCAGAAACACAGTGACGTCGGTGTGACCACCAAAAACGGAAGCGAATCTGATAGAAACAGAAACCCACCAACATTCCAGTGCACTTTGACTGTACGCCATGCCACGTCGGGGGAGTGCACCAGTCCAAACCAGTCGGACTGAAGATCGGCACTGCTGCTTCCCACAGTAATGGTAATATTGGAGTAGCTACCGCTATTTTTTTTTTTTTCAGCAGTTTGTGTACTGGTCCTACTTCATTTTGGCAAAAGTAGCTGGACCTTGAGCTGGTATTTCTGAAACGTCTCCGTCGCAGGTCGGAGTTCCTCTGCGGGGGCTAAAAACAAGGCGTGAACGTGGCGCTCTTTTGTCGCACCGTTTCCGGCTGCTCCCCTGGCCTCTCGTCTGTAATAAGGAGTATACGCTGCGCTATCGTGTGTGGGGCGGGAGGGAAACACAGCCGCCGAGTGTGCGGAAGGGGAGAGGCGGAGTAATTTGGGCGCGCCTGCGAGCCAACAAGCGCGCTGTGATTACGCGGCTTCGGCGCTCCCGCTCGTGGAGAGACTCGTCAGGCAAAAACCCGGCGCGGCGGAGAGCGGACGGGTGGGAGCTGAGACCCGGGCCCTTGCGGCTGGCGCGGCCGGCAATTTGTACCCCCCTCCCACTTCGCTCCTACCCCCAGCCACCCGCGGGCCTTTAATCCGGCCGCTATTCAGGTTGGCGCCGGCGCGCAGATTTCTACACAAATTGCGTCTCCTTTCACGACGGCCCGTCCTCACGAATCGCTGGTTGTTGCTGTCCCGCCGTTGTTAGCCGCTGCCTCAAATCCAGAAAACGCCGTATCTGTATCGTGTGACCCTCGCCCTCCTCTCGTGTTTAATGCCGCCAGGATGGCGTTAGTAGGGTCTGTATGAGGACACAAATCTGGTTTGCTTCAAATACTCGCAGTTAACGGTCGTGAGCATTAGTTATCTTTGAGAATGGACGTGGTAAGTTGATGGTCAAGAATGCCTTTTTTGACAAAGACGCCATTAGCAACACCTCACTGACAAGGGAACCTCCCCATCGCACC